>NC_038050.1:28229605-28571576 GCF_002211085.1 Panicum hallii
AGATCTTTCAGGAAGTTGGGGGACATGGTTTCCGATGTAGAACCAATGGCTCTTCCATCCAAGAATGTTGGAGGGGAGTTTGTAGGCAAGGTATCTGTCACCGGCTTGTTGTCTAAGCTGGATGCCGGCGCCCCCTACAACGGATGGATTTTTTGAGGTGGGTTGTGGTTTTACCCAGAAAAGAAAGCGGAAAAGATCCCAATGGGGTTCAATTCCAAGGAAAGCTTTGCAAAAATGGATGAAGATAGCAATGTGATAGATTGAATTTGAGTTGAGGTGATGGAGCTCAAGCCCGTAGAAATAAAGAAGGCCCCGGAAGAAAGAGCAAGAGGGGAGAGCCAAACGCTGTTCAGAAAAAATGGTAAAATAAGACAATTTCGTCCACATTTTCCATGGGAAGTATTTGCGAAAAGAGAGGCGCCAGTTGGCAAGACTTTTCTCCTGAAGCAAACCCTCGGAAATAAGATTCATGAGTTTGTTGTTGGAGCACTTATTGTAAGTCCACTCCCCAGATGGTGGCTGCGACTCTTTCCCCTTTCCATCCTTCTCATTGGATCTCTTGGGCGCCATTTCTAGATTTGCTTGCCACGAGTTGCTCGGGGGCTGCAGAGAAGGGGCGGAGGGATTAGGCTAGTTTGGGGGCTTGACAAAGGGGATGAAGGCGGAGCACAGATCTGATTGGGGATTCGGAAATCTCTTGGCGGATTGAAGATTGAAAGCACAGGTTTTTTACTTTCGGTTACCGCAGGGTTAAATAATCAGCGATTGAAGTTGAAGAGTCGTCACAGTGAATATTCGGAAGATGAGGGGTCATTTGGTGGATTTTTTTAGATAAATTATTTGATTAACCATTTTTTCAGGATTAATTGTCCCAAAAAAGGGGTTTTTTGAATTCCAAATCTAACTTCCATCATCTGTAACATCACACTAATTATTTCTCAATGGAATATTTTTTCACTGCATGCCACGGCCATTGGATCCTTTTTTCCAAACCTGAGAGATTTGGATTCAAGGCTCGGGGGCTGCGGGATACGAGTCATCGACTACTTATTTTTTGAATATATTCGAAAGGTAAGTAAGGAAGATTCAAGACTAATGTGACCCTCAGCCTGATTCTTCGATTCAACCTAAGGCTCGGGGGCTACTCCATATGGAGTGTGATTTTTCATCGCAAATGATATCAAAGAAGTAATTCGGGGCATCAGCACCTCATAGCTTCGATGTAGCCAAGGAAGTACTAGAAGAAGAACTTCAAAACGGAGCTTCAGAAGAAGCCGAAGACTGCTTCGGAAGTACTCAAGGAGCCTGCAGTACTCAGTTACGAAGAGCTCGGGGGATTGTCAGATCCGGGACTACGGGACTGTGTACATAACGTAGTTCATACAGGATTAGGGGATAGGACATGTCCTATACCTTATCTATGTTGTATTCTACTCGCATGCGAAGTAGGACTAGCCGATACAGAAGGAAGCTACTCGAGTTGTACTCGGTACGGTTCCTAGGCTAGTGCCGGACTAGGATTCATGTAACCCTGTCCTCCCGGATATATAAGGGCGGGCAGGGACCCCCTCAAAACATCAATCAACACCCAAGGCAACACAAACCACCATACAGGACGTAGGGTATTACACACATCGTGGCCCGAACCTGTCTAAACCTTGTGTTACTTGCACCTTCGAGTTCCTGATCTCGGTGCCACCCTACCTAAAACTTACCACCTCGGGTATACCCCTCGGTGGGCAGGCGGTAAAACACCGATAGTGGCAACTGTTCAATCACCTCGTTCTTTGCCTAATCCACTTCTATGCCTTTTATTGACACTCTATGTCGGAGGACGATTCTTTCTCTGACCATGAAGTGGCACTTCTCCCATTTAAGGACTAAGTACGTTTCTTGGCATCTCTTGAGAACTTTGTCCAAATTCTCAAGGCACTCCTCAAAGCTCTTGCCATAGACTGAGAAGTCATCCATAAATACTTCCATGGTATTCTCGATCAGGTCGGAGAAGATTGCCATCATACACCTTTAAAAGGAAGCAGCTGCATTGCAAAGACCAAATGACATTTGCTGATAGGTGAAAATGCCGTAGGGATTGGTGAAGGTAGTCTTACTCTGGTCATCCGGATGAAAGGGAATTTGATGATAACCAGAATATCCATCAAGGTAGCAAAAGAATGAGTACTTCGCCAACCGTTCAAGCATCTCATCAATGAAGGGGAGAGGGAAGCAATCTTTCCAGGTGGCCTTGTTGAGCATCCGGTAATCGATTCACATCCACCATCCAGTAACTGTCCTCTGAGGTATGAGCTCATTTCTTTCATTTTGGACTACTATCATGCCTCCCTTCTTTGGAACAACTTGAACTAGGCTGACCCACCCACTATCTTGCATGGGGTAGATGATGCCCATGTGCAGTAGCTTCAGAACCTCTTTCTTTAATACCTCCCTCATCGCATCATTAAGCCGTCGCTGATGCTCTCTTGATGGCTTATGGTCCGCTTCCATTGGAATGCGATAGGTGCATAAGTTGGGGCTGATCCCCTTCAAATTTAGTAGAGAATACCCTATGACGGATCCGTATTTTGCCAAGACTGTAATGAGCCACTGAGTCTCAGTCTCTGTCAGCTTATCATTGGCATGCTTCTCTTGCTGTCAAGGAAAGCATACTTCAAACCAAGAGGCAGCGGCTTCACCTCAGGAAGAGGAGGTTGTGGTTTCTCTTCTTCCTGGAGCTTGCTCTTATCGTCCGGATCCGTTTCCTGGGTGAAGTGAATGGCATCTTCTTCAATATTGGGCTGAGTTAACCCTTCTTGAATGATGCTCATCGCTTCTTCCGCTGGGTCTTGCTCTGGTTTAGCTTCTGCGAAAGTGTTGCATGGATGTACTAAGCTGACCAGGATCTTCTATTTGCCAACCTTAACCTTGAGGTTAGCTTGGTCTCTGTTGGGGTTGACAAGTGGCTCTATTGGCTGTTTGATCAAGATGAACTCTTCACCTTCAGGGATATCGAAGATGTGAAAGTCCAAGAATACTTTGTTACGTCCCATCTTCAAGGTCAAAACAAGGAGGATTCCTTTACTTTCTACCACCTAGCCGTCTATCCACTTCAGGTGCTTACGAGAGAATGTCAGGGGCTCTTCTGGTGCAATGTGATCTGCCATTGTCTTGGACATTGATAGGAGGATGAGTCCCGATCTTTCGAGAGGTACGGTAAACTTGATTGGTGGAGAACTCGACGTTGATGAACCAAGTCTCCGAACGAACAAAACCTCGCAATCACTACACCACTGCTCCGTTGGTTATCACCCGTGTCACACAAATGATCTCGCCATGAAGGCTTATCCCTACAAGCGCAATCAATAACACAAGCAAGAACAAGAGATGCAATCAAACAAACTTGATTACGAGATGGAGTCTCACAAACCGATGAACGACGACACTGTTTGATGACAGATTGAATCTAAGCAAAACTGAAACCCTAATGTGGTGACGGCTACTGAATAAAAAGGAGTTAGGGGCATGCAAGTCCCCTAGACGCAACCCTAATGGGTTCCAACACGGTACACGGGCCAACGGCCCAACAGACGGTGACACACCACCGTGATAGATTCTGGACGCCCACTTGTGTTGATGATTACCATCACCTTAGAAGGAATTTTGAGGTGGTATTGGTGGCATTGGAAGCTCTATAAAATTCTGGTTCGAACCATATATAGAACGTCCAAATCCGACTCGGTATGTGGCCAGGGCGTCAATTTTGGTGAAGTCAGGTTCTGGAATCCGAGGTGGAGTCGAAGTCGAGTTGGACATGGACTCCTCCTTGGTGTGGACGTCCTAGCTCCTCCTCCTTGACTCCTTGGTCTTCTTCAAGTCCTTGCTGGTCCTCTCTATTATTCCTAATCAATAAAACATGCATGGAACCAAGCGTAAGTTCTGAAAAATAATTGACAAGGTTAGAACATACCTGGAGATCCAACTGTCGCGCACGTGCTCTAATGATCGGTCCTTGCATTGTATGCAAAGGAGAGATGTCCTCATCATCCTCCCCCTCTTGAATTAGAGTCGTTCTCGACTCAAACTCATCTTCCTCACCCAAGTATGGCTTCAAATCTGAAATATTAAATGTGGGACTAACCCCAAACTCAGGAGGCAACTCAAGTTTGTATGAATTGTCATTTATCTTCTCAAGAACCTTAAAAGGTCCAGCGGCACGTGGTATGAGCTTGGACTTTCTCAAATCTGAAAACCTATCTTTTCTCAAATGAACCCACACCAAATCACCAGGTTCCAATTTTACCTCCTTTCTACCTTTACTAGCAGCAATTCGATACCTTTCATTCATTTTTTTCAATTTGCAACTTAGTAGTTTCATGCAACTTAAGAATAAATTCAGAACATTGTGTAGCATCTAAGTTCAAAATTTCAGAAGGTGATAAAGGTAGCAAATCAATTAGAGCACGAGGATTGAAACCATATACTATCATAAATGGACTTAACTTGGTTGTGGAGTGAATAGATCTGTTATAAGCAAACTCAATATGTGGCAAACACTCCTCCCACAACCTCAAATTATCTTTCAAAATAGCCCGCAACATAGTAGACAAGGTACGATTAACTACTTCCGTTTGCCCATCAGTTTGTGGATAACAAGTAGTATAAAACAACAACTTTGTTCCCAATTTATACCATAAAGTTCTTCAAAAATGGCTCAAAAACTTAGCATCCCTATCAGAAACAATAGTATTTGGTACACCATGCAAACGCACAACCTCATTAAAGAACAAATCAGCAACATGTGAAGCATTGTCGGTCTTGTGACAGGGTATAAAATATGACATTTTAGAGAAACAATCAACAATCATAAAGACACTATCCCCCCTCTTTGTTCTAGGCAATCCTAAAACAAAGTCCATAGAAATATCCTCTCAAGGTGCACGAGGAACAGGAAGAGGCATATAAAGACCATGTGGATTAAGTCGAGACTTAGCTTTGTTGCATGTGGTGCAACGCGAGACGTAGCGCTCCACATCATGCCGCATCCGTGGCCAAAAGAAGTGAGCGGCCAGCATGTCCTCCATCTTTTTAACACCAAAATGGCCCATCAAACCACCGCCATGCGCTTCCTGCAACAGCAAAAGACGAACGGAGCTAGCTGGAACACACAGCTTGTTAGCACGGTAGAGAAGGCCTTCACGCAGCAGAAATTTTTTCCACGGTCTTCCCTCACTATAATTTTCAAAAGCATCTTTGAAGTCCAAATCAGTAGCATATAATCCCTTTATGGTCTCTAAACCAAAGATTTTATGAGAAAGTTGGGACAGCATGGTATAAAGTCTAGATAAAGAATCAGCAATCACATTGTCTTTCTCTTTTTTATGTTTAATAATGTAAGGAAATGACTCTATGAACTCAATCCATTTAGCATGACGTTTGTTCAGATTAGCTTGCCCTTTAAGGTACTTCAAAGATTCATGATCCGAATGTATGAAAAATTCTTTTGACCATAGGTAATGTTGCCAAGTTTGTAAGACTCGCACTAAAGCATAAAGTTCTTTGTCATATGTAGAATGATTCAACGAAGAATCATGCAATTTTTCACTAAAGAAAGCAACAGGTTTACCTCCTTGTATGAGCACTCCTCCAATGCCAATCCCGCTTGCATCACACTCAAGCTCGAAGGTCTTCTCAAAATTAGGAAGTTGCAGCAATGGTGCCTGTCTGAGCTTCGACTTGAGAGCATCAAAAGCTTGTTGTTGTGCTGGTCCCCATCAAAACAGCACTCCATACTTTGTCAACTCGTGGAGAGGTGCTGCAATGGTGCTGAAATCCCGCACCAAACACCGGTAAAAACCTGCAAGACCAAGAAAACTTCGAACTTGCGTGACCGTAGTCGGAAGTGGCCAGCTTGTGATGGCAACAATCTTTGCCTTGTCCACCTCAATGCCTTGCGATGCAACAACATAACCAAGAAAAGACACACGATGGCTGCAAAAGGTGCACTTCTCAAGGTTACCAAATAAACATGCATCGCAAGATATTAAAAACAGCACGCAAATGTTCAAGATGTGCATCATATGACTTGCTGGAAATAAGGATATCATCAAAATAAAACACAATAAATTTGCCAATGAAAGCATGTAAAACCTAGTTTATCAATCTCATGAAAGTGCTGGGCACATTAGTTAAACCAAAAGGCATGATTAACCATTCATAAAGACCGAACTTGGTTTTAAAGGCAGTTTTCCATTCATCCCCTAAAGCCATACGAATCTAATGATATCCACTTGTCGGTGTTTTACCGGCTACCCACTGAAGGGTATACCCAAGGTGGTAAGTTTAGGTGAGGAGACGCCGAGATTAGGAACTTGAAGGTGCAAGGAACACAAGACTTACACAGGTTCAGGCCGCGAGGTGCGTAATACCCTACGTCCTGTATGGTGGTTTGTATTGCCTTGGGTGTAGATGTTGTGTTTTGAATGGGTCCCTGCCCCCCCTTATATATCCGGGAGGACAGGATTACATGAATCCTAGCCCAATACTAGCCAAGGAATCATACCCGAGTATAACTCGAGTAGTTTCTTTCTGTACCGACTAGCTTTATCTCTTACTCATACGAGTAGAGAATAACATAAATAAGAGATAAGACAAGCTTTATCTCCTAGTCCTGCTTAAACTACGTTAGGTACATAGTCTCGTAGCCCCGGGTCTGACAAGCCCCCGAGCTCTTCATAGCTGAGTTCTGCAGGCTTCTCGAGTACTTTCAAAGTAGTCTTCGGCTTCTTCCGAAGCTCCGTCCTGAAGTTCTTCTTCGAGTACTTTCTTAGCTGCATCGAAGATATGAGGTGCTCATGCCCCGAATTACTCCTTTGGTATGGTGTGCGATTAAAAAATCGCACTCCATATGGAGTAGCCCCCGAGTCTTAGGTTGAATCAGAGAATCAGGCTGAGGGTCACATTAGTCTTGAATCTTCCTTACTTACTTTTCAAATAAATTCAAAAAAAGAAGTAGCCAATGCCACGTATCCCGCAGCCCCCGAGCCTTGAATCCAAATCTCTCAGGTTTGGAAATAAGGATCCAAAAGTCGTGGCATGCAGTGTGAAAATGTTCTCATGGTAAATAACTGGTGTGATGGTACGAATGATGAAAGTTAGATCCCGAATTTGAAAAACCCCCTTTTTCGGGACAATGAACCCTGAAAAAATGGTTAATCAAATATTTTATCTAAACAATCCACCAAACGACCTCTCATCTTTCGAATATTCCCTGAAACGACTCTTCAACTTCGAGACAGTAAAACTGTACCCAGCCGCTGGTTATTTAACCCCGCCGTAACGCCAAGTAAAATCTGTGCTTCCAATCTACAATCCGCCAAGAATTTTCCAAATCGTCCAACCAAAGCCGCACTCCGCCTTCACCCCCTTAGAGAACCCCAATCCAACCAAATCTCTCTACCCCTTTCTCCGCAGCCCCCGAGCAACTCGTGGCGAGCGGATCCAGAAATGACGCCCAAGAGATCCAACGAGAAGGATGGGAAGAAGAAGGAGTCGCAGCCGCGGTCTGGGGAGTGGACTCACAATAAGTGCTCCAACAACGATCTAAAAAACTTGTTTCTGAGGGTTTGCTTCAAGAGTCTTGTCAACTGGCGCCCCTCTTTTCGCAAACCTTTTCCCATGGAAAACGTAGATGAAATCATCACATTTTTACCATTTTACAGAAGGGGTCTGGCCGTCCCCTCTTGCTCTTTCTTCTGAGGCCTTCTTTATTTCTACGGGCTTGAGCTCCATCACCTCAACCCGAATTCCATTTGCCATGTTGCCATCTTCATCCATTTCTGCGAAGCTTTCCTCAGAATCAAACCCCATTGGGATCTTTTCCACTTCCTTTTCTGGGTAAAGCCACAACCCACAGCCAAAACCTATCCACTGGTTCTACATCAAAAACCATGCCCCCCAGCTTCCTGAAAAATCCGGCAAACCTCCTGTCGTGAGGCCAGAGTGGAACACCGAGCTCTCCAGAGCAGACCTGGACCAAGTCGACGAGTTGCTAGCCATCATAGCAGCTCACAAAGAAATAGGAGTGACCGGAGCATCCATAATGTTTTCTTTCTTCAGGCGCCAGATCCAACCAATCCAACAATGCCACACTTTAGGCTTCGAGTACATAGGCGCTGAAGATCCCTCTCGGATGTGCGCAGAAGAATTGACTGACGACGCCGCACTCATCCGGGTCACGCGAGTGCTGCTGGACGTGGATGCAGTTCCCTACGTCCCGCAGCTGTTTTCTGCGCAAAATCCTCCAAAACCGGTAAGTGTTCAACTACTTTTTGTTTAAAATAAGTTCTGCTGTTCTGCCACTACTAACTGAAAATCTTCTGCAGGGACACACAGAGTTGTACCGGAGCTATCCTCCATAACCCGACATCCCTCCACCGGACCACCTTCTCCCCAGCGCCGCAGCCAAAGCAAAGAGAGCTCAAGCAACTGAGGCTCTGCCTGGCAGCGAAACCACGGAAAGTGGGAGCCCCCTGGCAGAAAGGGAAGCCGAGGGGGAGGCGAGAAGGAACAACTCCCCTAGACCATCAGTGGAGTTGACCGAAACGCTGCCTTCGGTCCTGTAGGGTCGTCGGGTTGTGCGCAAACGGAAAGCACTAGTCGAATCCTCCAGGTATGAAGTTGCTACCTTGTTGAATTGTCACATATTGGTATTGTTGCGTGCTAACACTGTCTTTTTGTAGTCCGTCTGCTTCTCCTCCCGACCCCAAGCGCCAAGAGGTGGGAACAGACCCAGCGACTACTTCACCAAGAACGGTTACCATTGCCGTGGCGGGCTCCGCGCCACCAGCTGGTGTGACCCCGCCACCAGCAACGAGTACCGTGGTTGAGACACCACGGGCTCTAAGAGTAAAGAAAGCTGTTATGAAGAAGTCTTCGCTGTAAGTATAGATCTTTTCATGCATAATGAACATTCTGTTCTGCTCGATTTGTGTAACAATATAACTGATTCTGCTTCATTCGGTCTGCAAGCAACATGAGGCGCAAGCCAAAGCCTGCTGTAGCTACCCCAGCCCCCAAGCCACCAACCCCAGAGGAGCCCACGCCCAAGGAACCAGCTCCCGAGGGGGACACAGCACTGCCCGACCTGCTACCCCCCAAGCCCCAGCAAGCCGAAGCCAGAGCTGGTGGTGAGGAACAAATCGAGGCCCCTGATGCCGCTCCTGCAGATGGGACAAGTAAGTGTCTGACCATCCACGGCTAGCTGCTTAGACCACAGACATTATGTACTGACTGCATCTTGACTTCTAGGTGCCCAACGACCATCTTCTGAAGAAGCCGTAGTGACCTCAAGGAGCCCTGGAGATCTGCTGGTGACCGGACGCAGATACCAGAATTTCATCACCACAGATCTGGTGGATGATCCGATTCTGACGGACAACAACATCTGGTACTTCAAGAAGATCTCCAAAGAGATGTACAACTTTACCTTGGTAAGGAGTGATTACTCTTCTGCCAGTATACGTTGTAGAGTTGCTTGTCTGAATCTTCCCCCTTATGCAGGATGTGATCAAGCACTCACAAAAGAAGACTGAAAAACTGAAGGCAGTCGTGAATGGCCACCAGGAGCTCGCTGCAAAAGAAAAACTCATATCCGAAGAGAAGACTAAGAACATTTATCTTCAGAGAGAGCTTGACAAGCTGAAGCTGGAGCGGACATGAGAGACATGGCTTCTGAAGAACGATCTGCGCAATCTCGAGAAGGCCAACTCCGAGCTCTAGGAACAACTTGAAGAACAGAAGAAGGCGCACCAAGGCAAGCCCTTTCTTCCCTCAAGTACTTTTACTTAACAATTTGTCTTGAATTCTGAAAATATCTTCACCGCAGAGCTTAGGAAAATCTTAACATATAAAGAAGAGCTGCTTACTGACGTGAAGAATATGCTGTATCGCCGCACAGATGACATCGAGAGGCTGCAGAAGGTGATTGCCGACACCGAACAACAGTTCACCGGCTGCCTTCAGCTGATCAAGACGCTGGGCGAAGAGAAGGAGCAACGGCAAAAGGAGCTGGAGGACCTCAGGGGGGCCGCCCAGAAGCTTGTGGACATGGTGGACCCACAAGAAGATGGTGAAGCAGGTGAGCGGCCCTTGCTGGAGCAACTTCTCGGAGCGCCGCAGAAGGTCGTCAATTTCCTCACTGAAGCCCCGGTCGCGTGTGTCAGCCACGCTCTTTCCTTTGTAAAATCCTTTTGCCCGGAGGCTTGACTAGAGGCATTTGTGCAGGGTGTGGCTGCGGAGTGTTCTGAAGAACAATTCAATGAGTACCTCCAAGAAGCCCAACCTGTAGCGGAACAGATAGTAAAAAGTGTACTACAGGATTAAGATGTAAAAACCAGTACTCGTTTCCTTGTATATATATTTTTATTTGTTGTGTCCACTTGTATGTGCCTTAACTGAATTGTCATCCAAGTTTAAAGACTAAGTAGTAGACACTGCCCCAGGTGCAGCGACCCTGGAAGTAGTCATAGTAGCTCCGCGTAGGAACCCATTCAACAAGTTAGACATAACCCGATCAAGCAGGTCTAACCAGTTAGGAAAGAACGCGAGCATCATCGCGAGACTGCCGTGCTTATGGCAAGAAAAACGAAACTACCCCGAGTGCAATGACTCTAGGCGTAGTCGAAATTGCTCCTCATGTGAGCCCGTCCAACAAGTTAGGTATAAACTAATCGAACGGATCGAACTTGTTGGGAAAAATGCGATCATCATCGCAAACAACCATCAAAGGTCATGGCGAAAGTCGATTCATATAAAGCATGAACGTGGCCGTGGCCTCTGTCAAAACTTATGACAAGAAGTCGATAAAACATGAACATGGCCGTAGCCTCCGTCAAAACTCATGACAAGAAGTCGATAAAACATGAACGTGGCCGTAGCCTCCGTTTGTTAATAGAAAAATTTACATTCCGAATTTTGTGACACGTAGCCTCCAAATTGATTCGGAAGAAAAAGGCCGCCTGGGCACCCGGAGATCAGCCGTCCCTGCACGTATCCTCAAGGGTAGAACTTGCACAGATTCTGAACGTTCTAAGAATTCAGGACATCTTGGCCCTCGGGGTATTGTAGTCGATACGACCCCGGTCTTGTAACCTGCTTGACGACGAATGGACCTTCCCACTTTGAGTTGAGCTTGTGTAAGCCGGACTCATCTTGGATGCGGCGTAGGACCAAATCGCCTATACTGAATGACCATTCCCTCATGTTGCGATCGTGATATCGCCGGATCCCTGCAAGTATCGTGCTGACTAAACAAGAGCGGTGCAGCGAGCCTCTTCGACAGAGTCAAGCTCTAACTGCCTTGCTTCGTCCACCTCGCCTTCATTGTACATTTCAACCCTTGGGGATTTCCACATGATGTCGGCCAGTAAGATAGCTTCAGAGCCGTAGACAAGAAAGAACGGTGTTTGTCCTGTGGCTTTGGACGGCTGAGTCCTGAGCCCCCAGACGACATGTGGCAACTCGTGTATCCACTTTCCTCCTTTCTTGCTGTTTTCATCATAAAGTCTTTTCTTGAGGCCATCAATTATCATGCCGTTCGCCCTCTCAACTTGACCATTGGCCCTTGGGTGTGCAACAGAGACATATTTAACCTCGATGCACGCATTTTCACAGAACTCCCAAAACTGGTTGGCCGTGAAATTTGAACCCAGGTTTGTAATGATGGTATTTGGGAAACCGAAACGATGCAAGATATCAGATATGAAGTCAACAACTCGATCTGGTGTGAGCTTGGCTATCGGCTTGTACTCGATCCACTTGGTAAACTTGTTGATAGCCACCAATACATGGGTGAAACCGCCTGGCGCCGTTGTGAAGGATCTAATCATATCAAGGCTCCAGCAAGCGAACGGCCAGGATGGCGGTATGGTGATGAGACTGTGAGCTGGGATGTGAGATTGCTTGCCAAAGAATTGGCAGTTTTGACATCTCCGCACAAGGTCCTCAGCATCAGACACTGTGGTGGGCCTCCAGAAACCAGCTCTGTATGCTTTCCCCACCAGCGTTCTTGAAGCTGCATGGTTGCCACAAACGCCCTCATGTATCTCCTGCAGTATGTCGTAGCCGTCTTCTCTCGTGACACACTTCATGAGCATCCCTGATCGTGCGCCCCGCCGGTAGAGCTTACTGTTGACTAGGATGAAAGCTTTGCTTCTGCGCATGACACGAGCTGCCTCTACACTTCTTGCATCCATACCCGGAGGCAGTCTTTGATCCCGGATGAAGTCGATATAAGCCTCTCTCCAGTCCTTTCCAAGCGTCATAACCTCCCGATCAGGCTGATGAAGGCCAACATCAGTGGTTACCTGAGGTGAGGACTTGATGGATGGCTATTTCAGCTCCTGGACGAAGACTCCTGCTGGAACCTGTGTGTGGGTGGATCCTAGCTTGGACAGTATATCTGCACCCACATCTCCCGTACCACATGATGAACCTCCAGGCCAAAAAATTTATTTTCCAGCTTGCCACTTCTTGTACATAAGCGTCCATTGTCTCCTTGTTGCAGTCCCACTCTTTGTTGACTTGCTGAACGGCAAGAAGTGAATTGCCATATACAAGTAGTCGCTTGATGCCTAGTGATATCGCCAAATGTAGCCCGTGAAGCAATGCCTCATACTCGGCTTCATTATTGGATACCTCCCAAAGGATCTGGAGGACATACTTCAGTTATTCGCCTCTTGGAGAAATAAATAGGACTCCAGCACCACCGCCATCGAGCTTAAGAGACCCATCGAAGTACATGGTCCAGTGCTCTGGCTTGTCGACTGGAGTTGGAATTTGATTCTCTCTCCACTCAGCCATAAAATCAACTAGAGCTTGAGACTTGATTGTAGTGCGTGGCTTGAAGTCGATAGACAAAGCCCCCAGTTCCACTGCCCACTTTGATATACGCCCCGTGGCATCTTGATTATGGAGAATATCCGCCAACAGAAAATCTGTAATCACAGTGATCTTGTACTCATCGAAGTAATGGTGCAGCTTTCTTGATGTAATCAGAATTGCATATAAAAGTTTCTGAACTGCCGGATATCGTACCTTGGATTTGGAGAGTACCTTGCTGACGAAGTACACAGGCCTCTGCACCCCAAATGCATGGCCTTCCTCGCTGCGCTCGACTACAATAGCACTGCTGACAACATGAGTTGTTGCCGCAATGTAGAGTAGTAGATCTTCTCCCGGCAATGGTGCTGTAAGGACCGAAGGAGACTGAAGGTGATGCTTCAGGTCTTGCAAGGCTCGCTCGGCCTCCTCCGTCCACTAGAATTTGTCTTGGCATTTCAGGAGCTTGAAGAAGGGTAGTCCTCTCTCCCTGAGCCGGGAGATGAACCTGTTCAGGGCTGCCATATAGCCTGTTAGCTTCTGTACATCTTTGATTGTGGCCGGAGATCCCATATCAGTGATGGCCGAAATCTTCACAGGGTTGGCTTCAATTCCCTGGTTGCTGATGATGAACCCGAGCAATTTCCCTGATGGTACTCCAAAAACGCATTTAGTTGGGTTGAGCTTCCAGAAAATTGCGTAGGCTGCCGAACGTCTCTTCCAAGTCTGCAATCAGGCCGTCGGGATTCCTAGTCTTGATGACCATGTCATCCACGTAGGCTTCAACGTTCTGATGCAGCTGATCAGCAAAGCACATCTGAATCGCGCGCTGATAGGTTGCTCCTGCGTTTTTCAACCCGAAAGACATAATTTTGTAAGCGTATGTCCCAAGTGGGGTGATGAACGTGGTTTTGATCTGATCTTACTCCTTGAGTGCAATCTGGTGATATCCTGAATAACAATCAAGGAAACAGAGGAGTACACAACCCGCCGTCGAGTCAACGACTTGATCAATGCGTGGTAGCCCGAAGTGATCCTTTGGGCAATACTTGTTGAGATCGGTGTAATCAACGCACATTCTCCATTCATGATTCTTTTTCTTTACAAGGACGGGATTAGCTACCCACTCTGGATGAATTACTTTTTAATGAAGCCAGCCGCGAGGAGTTTAGCTATTTCCCCTTTAATTGCCTCACGCTTGTCGTGAGCAAATCTTCGAAGGCGTTGCTTTTTGGGCACAGCCTCTGGGTGTACATTCAAACTATGCTCGATCAGTTCCCTGTGCACCCCTGGCATGTCCGCTGGTTTCCACGCGAATATATCTCGGTTAGCCTGAAGGAAACTAACGAGCACGAGTTCCTATTTCTCATCTAAGCCTGCGCCGATGACGGCGGTCTTGGATGAGTCACCCTCCAGGAGCTAGATCGACTTGAGAGCCACGTCGCCTGTCGACTGGATGCTCGACTTGCTGGCCTTTCTCGAAGGGATTTCCAGCCCGGCTTGGGAGAGCTGCTGCCCTGCCGTGAGTACTTCCCCTGAAGCATCTGGCACATGCGTAGTCGAAGCGTACTGGATCGCCTCCTGATTGCAATCATATGACTTCTTCAAGTCACCTTGGAGAGTGAGTACCCCACTTTGTCCTAACATCTTGAGAAGCAGATAAACATAATGTGGCACTGCCATAAATTTGGCAAGTTCCGGACGACCCAGTATAGCATGATAAGAAGATTCAAAGTTAGCAACTTCGAATTTAATGAACTCGATGCGGTAGTTCTCCCTCATGCCGAAGGTGACTGGAAGAACCACCGTGCCAAGTGGGTGCGCCGCATTACCTAGGACAATGCTTTAGAAAGGAGACTTGCTCGGAACCAGCATGTCCGTAAAATCCAGACCCATCTTTCTCAAAGTGCTGGCAAAGATGAGGTTGAGACCACTCCCGCCGTTGATGAGCACCTTGGTGAGCCTAACTTCTGCCACCACCGGATCCAAGACCAGGGGGAACTTACCGGGCTCCGAGAAGCTTGTCCACTGATTGTTGCGGGAGAACAAGATGGGAACCTCTGACCAACGGAGTGGTCGCGGTGCCACCGGCTCGACGGACATGACCTCCCGGAGAAGCAGTTCTTGTTCCCGCTAGGAACCCAAGTCTCCATCTCCCCCGAAGATGACGTTAACGGTCTTTGAAGCATCCTGGAACTTCATCTTGTGCGCTTGGTCCCCTTGGTCGTCATCTTTGGGTTCTTTGTCCACTGGCTTCTTGTTCCTCTTGCCACCACCGGGATTGCTGAATGTCCTCCGGAGGTGGTAGCAATCAATTGCCGCATGTTTGGCACCTGGATGCCATGGGCATTTCTTCTGCAGGAGCTTCTCGAACTCTTCCTGCGTCGTTGACTTCTTGCCTCATGAGGGACGATCCACAGCCGCGATGAGATCATCTGGCTTGCGTTTTCGGGATGGACCCGAATAGTCCCGCTGTCTCTTGTCATTGCGGTTGTCATTTGGATGCCTCAGGTTGCTATCATTGCACCTCCGGAATCGCTCCCGCATCTTCTCTTCCTGCTCGGTCCAGTCGTGCATCATGTCACGAAGCCCCACAACAATTTTTAGTCTATTCCGCCCGAAGTCTCTGTAGATGCCTGGGTTGGTGATGCCATTGTAGAAGCAGTCGATGATGTCTTCCTCCGAGATATTCACAATGGTAGCACGGACATCGAAGAAATGGCGTCTATAGGACTGTAGGAGCTCGTTACGTTCCTGTTTACATTGAGCAAGATTGTGACGAGTACCTACGCGAGTGATCGCCCCCTGAAAATTGTCGATGAAGACCTTCTTGAGCCACTCCCAGGAGTTGATCGAGTTGTTGCTGAGACTCTCCAACCACGTAAGTGGCGTAGGGTCCAAAGCCATCAGGAAGTAGACGACCTTGGTGATGTTGGAGCCTCCTGCGACTTCAATGGTGGTGGAATAGCAACATAGCCATTGCTGAGGAGCTTGCTTGCCATCGTACTTGGTGATGCCGATCGGCTTGAAACCCTCAGGGTACTTATAACTTCTAAACCGTGCAGGGAAAGCCGGGAAACGGTCGCTGCAGTCACTACCTTCTGTCTCGACTACTTCGTGCTCTCTACGCCTGGAATCGATTACGGACCCCGCATCGCATCCTTCATTGATTCGCTGGCGCAGGTCTTCTGGAGGAGGCCGATGATTGACCTGTCGTGGGTCACCCCCTAGAGGTGGCTGCTGCCTCCTGCTAGGGGCCTGACTCCCGCGAGCGTTGTCATTATTGTTGCTGCGCTGAGGTCGAGGATGGCCACCTGCAGTGCGACTGTGAGCCTGGCTTCGGCTTTCGCCCACACGCTCCTCCTTGAGGGTAGACGCTGGGTTTTGTTGATCAAGCTGAATCCAAGCCCTCTGTGCATAACGAAGTGCTTGACGCACATTTGGATCATTACTGCGCTCTAGTATAGCCGTAACCCTGGCGATGTTGGCCACCGGAGTCCTGAAGCCCCGCTCGCTTATGGCAGCGAAATCGGCGTCAAGCTCGCGATGCATAGATCGCATGCGCTCATTGACCCTCCTTCGACGGGCCGCGCGAGCTCTGTTTCTGGTCCTCCGTGCCTCATGATCGGCGTCATTCTCATCGCCGGCATTGGCTGTGGCCTCATCTTCAGATACCGAATCAAATTCGACGATGGGCAAGTCGCCATCGTCCTCGCCTTCTTCCTCCATCAGCACCTGGCGTGAGATGAGCTCATCAGAGGTCGCGTCGACTAGCTCGGTTGACTCCTCCGCCACGGTGGCTAACGGCCTGCCCTCCTGAAAAGGCAAAGGCTCGAGGTGTGCCACAAGTCGGTCTTCGGCATTGAGTAGATCAGAAAGTTTCATGCCCTTCCAATGCACGAAACGCCCTTCTGTTGTAGAGGTGATCGTCAGACCGTTGGCACCAAAACAACCCGAAGCCCCTCGATGTGCAGTGGCTTCGGGCTTTCCGAGTTGGAGTAGAAAGTCCAAGTCCTCCTCCATTGTGGAGAGAGACTCGAAGATGTCGGCCTCCTGGAGATCAGTGGCCAAATTGCGTAGACCGAGTCGTGATTGGCTACGCGAATTGTGACAATTCATGTACTTGTAAGCTAGACATATATTTTGTTAGTGTGAAGTATGTGCTTGTTAGTGTAAAGCTTGTGTATGTTTATGTGAAGCTTTTGAAAATCTAAAGTGCAAGTAAAAAGGGTATTTTTGTAATTACAGAAAAACTTAGGGTTGTTTTTGCAAAATATAATTGGATAGGAGGTAATTTCAAAATAAGTGAAGGGTGGTTTAGTAAACATGTTTTTCTTACTTTATCCCCTGTAGAAAAAAATATATATAAATTTATCCAAAAGTTGCATTTGAAATGTATGTGTTGAAGTGTGTAAAAATTTTGGGTAAAGTTGTGAAAATAAGGATATTTATGTAATTTTCTAAAAGTACAAGTCCTTTTATGCAAGTAGTTGAATTACAAAAGTAATTCTCAAAGTTACTTAGGGCTAAAGTGTAAAAGGTGCAGGTCATCATGACATATTTATCCAATCATTATGACGTGTCTATCCCGTCATCATGACGTGTCATAAATGCTTGCATTTTGGCCCTAAATATTATGATATTACACTCCTTAGGACAAAAGTAATTCAAATCCAACCTTTGTTCAAAATTTCACGTGTAAAGATATACTTTTTGAGTTTTTGAACTTGGGCCCTAAAGCAATGTTGTAGAGTTTGAAAAACTCTCCAACTTTCGTTTTGGGCATTTCTTCATTAGGGTTTTAGATTAATGAGAAATTTATGCTTTACAGAAAGGTCCCTGCAGTTTTCTAAATTTATGCATAAGTCCTTAGGAAGTCTCTTTTCTCTTTCTCCTCTGTTTCTCTTCTCTCTGGCGCTTATCCTCTCCCCACCGGCGGCATCCCCTCTCTCTGGCCTCCATTCTTATCCACCCCGGCCCCCCTCCCTCTCCTCCACGCGGCTCAGGCGGCCGCAGTAGGCGCGTGCGGGAGGAGCAGCGCGCCGGGGCGTGCGCAGGAGGCTCGCGGAGCAGGTGCGCGCGAGCGAGCGTGGCTCCAGGCGGCGGCGCAGAAGCAAGTAGGCGCAGGCGGCGTGAGCTGGCGTGGGCGCTCAGGACCAGTGGCGCGCGGGAGCGGAGCGGAGCGGGCGGCACGCGTGAGCCGGTGTAGCGCGGGCAGCACTGGAGCGCGGCAGGAGCGGGCCAAGGGCACAGTGCAGATGACGTCATGAGCGGCACGTGGGATTAGGCGATGGCGTGCGCGGGGCGCAGCGCAGGTGACGGCGTGAGCGGCACACGGGCGGTGCGTGCAGGGGCCGTGCGCCAGGAGGGGTAGCCGTGCAGGACGACGATGTGCAGGCGTGCGTGTGCGGATGCGGGACTGGCGGCACTAAAGCGGATGTGGCGCGGAGCGAGCGACGCTGAGCTCCTGCGCAAGGACCGGCGGCGCATAGTGGGACGGTCTTCGCGAGCTTGGGCGCGGGGCTCGCGGTGCTGGAATGCGCAGGCACACGTATGCGGAGGTGCTGCAGCATGGCAGCTCGGCGCGGACGGCAGCGGAAGGCGCGGCTCTGATGCAGGCAAATCACGACCCTCGTGGAGGCAGAGATGGCAAATATGGCGCAGCGAGTCGGAAGGAGAAGCTACGCAGCGACATGAGGCGGCCGGGGCAGGAGTAACGCGGCGCGGGTTCGACGCACAGCGCAAGACCGACAGCGGTGGTAGGCCGACCTTGATGGTGTCACAGCAGGTGGAAAGGGGGACGGTATTACAGAACCCGGAGGTCCGAGCGGAATTGAACCGGCGCGTTCGCGAGTGCAAGCGGAAGTGTTTTGCCAGTGGCCGGCTCGGCTCGATTCCGCAGGCGTGTGCGCGTGCAAGGCAACAGGCCACGCGCGAGCGGGTTAAGAGCCACTGGTGTGAGAGCAGTACGGGAGCAGTGTACAGGAGATGTGACCAGGCGCGGCGGTCCTGCAGGAAGCTACGAGGGTGTGCTGGCCGTGTTTCAGTGGCACACGTGCGCGAGCAGAGGAAGTTCAACCCGTGAGCAGGAGGACCTTAAGGTTCGCGAAGGAGTTGGCATAGCGAACCAATCCAGCCCTACCGGCTTCTTCCATGAGTCCACGACATCCAGCACCTCCTATTCCTCGTAGATCGCCTGAGCAAGACCACAACACCTCAAGAAAGCTTCTGGACTCTTTCATCGAGCCTCTTCAATCCCTGTATACCGGAACATCATCGCCATGGCAAAGCCGACTACCGCCACCACGGGTCACCGTGAGGAATATCTCTCCGGCCGTCTTCCACCCACTACAATCCCCTGGCAAGCTTCTTTGTTACCCACAGAACCTCGCCACCATCGAGCACTTCTCATCGCTGATCCTGTTCACCGCGGGAGTTCACTTTCCACCCGTTCTCCTCCACAACCAAAGTTACCCCAAGGTTTGCTCTGATTCACTGAATCTTCCTAATGCCGGCAACCCCCTTTGCCGGAACATCGTCCTTATCTTTCTATTCTCTATTTTCCCCTACCAGGGACTTAATTGCTTCGATTTAGAATGTTCTAGGATGTTCTCTGTAAATTTTCCAAAACCTTCTTTATTTCAAATCAGTGAACTTCTACTTGAGTTGAAAGTCTTTGATTTGTGGTCTAGGTTAAATATTAGGAAATGAATGCTTTGTTTGTACCTTATGTGATATGCATGTGTTGTAGCTGAAAGGTAAATCATAGGAAGTATGTCTCAAGTGGAGATGTGTGATATTTAGTTAATCCTATCACACTAGTGCTCATATCCCTGCCATCAAGACTTTGTCCTTGTTTTGATTACCGTTTCCTTAAGATCCTTTTCGTACAGGGATCCTTGTTAGTCCGTGTGTATCTGCTGCTTATTCAATACATCTCTGCAGCTATGCTTCAGTGTCGGCTATCAGCTCAGCCGCTAAGCATCCGTTCCTTTGAGTCTATGATGTTTCTGTGTAACAGTTGTCAGCCGATGCATTTCTTTTGATATACTTCTACCATCGGCTGGTTAGCTGATACGGTTGTTATCTTTCTAATATCGGCTGCTGCCGATCCAATTCTTTTATTTTGTCTTACAACGGCTGCACATAGTTGATGTATCGGAAATGCACACACGATCTTAGGGTTCTTGCTATTGGCTGATCCAAGCCGATTCTAGTTGTTTTCCATATCGGTCAAATATGACTGATCAATCTTTAGTTTTCCCATCCTTATCCACACAGTTCTGTCAGCCGATTTATCGGCTGAGAGATCGGCTATATATCTATCGATCACATATCCTCAACCACACTCCAATCGGCGGCACATCTATAGAACATATCCTCCTCGGCACAAGCTTATCAGTCACATCCTCTTTAGTCTAATTCCGCACTTGTGGTCTCTTTAGCCTAGTTCGATAATAGTGTTCTGTTCCACCTAGTTCTTGTAACAGGTCTGACTTAGATAACCCCATCGGCTGTACGTCTCTCAATTGTTGTGCTGACGTAAACAAGTCGATGCAACCACACCTAGCTACCTAGGATAGCACTTAAGCACATCTCAATTAAGATATAGCTGCTTTAGTTGTCACCCCTCTGTTAAAGTAGTCGATGCTTTCATCGATCAATTAGAAACCTGATGTACCTGTCAATCGGCTACACAGGCCAAAGTGCACAACCCTAGATCAGTAAGATAGCACAGTAGACATGCCTCTGTTAGGCACGACCAAAGCACATCAATCGGCTAAACGTGATGCATCCTCATTGGTTAAGGCCAAGACCAATGCACCAACCCATCGAATAGACCAAAGACATGCTGATAATCCAATCGGCAAGATCCTTCCTTTTTCTGTACTTGAAGTATTGTACCTTTAACGTTCCTCTCAATATCAGCCGATTTAACCTTAAATGAACCCAAATCGGTTAATTTCTCTTCCGAAATGAAATCAGTGGATTTCCTAAAACTGTATAGATAGCTCCCTTCTTTACCAATCCTATCGACTAAACCCCTGTTTTTTCCAATCAACTCCGTTGTAGTCTTCAACAAATAGCCCATCTTAATTAGTTGTCCAACTAAAACTCCACCCAAGTTAGTTTCTGATCTTTTTGATTGTTATGTGAGTAGTATGTTAAATGAGTGTTAGATTGCAACTTTATTGTGAAATAAGATAGTTTTATATGCACACTTTGAATGTAATGTTGCATTGCATGTAGAGACGACTACTTCCGCAAACAGTACCTACAAGGTCTCCCAGGAATCTGCGGAGGACTTTTCTGAAGACCAAAGGAACGTCACCAAGGGATTATCTGAAGCCTCGAACCAAAGTTCGGAAGATAATAATACTAACATCCATGACTTCAGCCCCACAAGTAAAGGCAAGCCCCGGACATAACCCACTATTTTATTTACATTGCAATCTCTATCTATTTATATATTTTCATGCATTAAGTCTTAGGGAATTGCTTGGAACCCTAGTTGCATAATTCCAAGAACTGATGTACTGAACATTAGAACTTGAGTCTGACTAGCTGCTATGCTAATAGGACCGGTAGAAGTCGGGTGATTTCCTGTCACTCGCACGATATAGGAGTTGTAATGTTTACATTCCTGCAATCACTATAAGGATGACGGACGGGAAGAATGTGAAGTATCATGATTGAGATGATACCCCGTCTGTGTTGTTGAATCTGATAAGGTCGCAATGTGTGGTGATCGGGGTTAAGCGTTTGAAAGTACTAACCACATGCCGTGAGTTTTGGGTAAGCGGCAAGCCTAGTAACCAATCGGCCCGAGGAGTGGACATACCTCCCACCACTCGTATTTTAGTTCTTCTTGTTACTCGATTGGACATGTAGGAATACGTGTTGCTGGGCAACCAGGAGTACGGTCATGTAGTCGCGCTACAGGCGTACGTCCTGCACTTTGGAAGTGCGTATGGTCCTGCAGTCGCTTGTGGTGGCTCTGATCCACGAGTCGGAATGAAAGGCAAACGGTTGCTTCGGAATGACCCTTTGGTGTTCCAAGCGTGTGAGTTAGGTTTATCCTTGCAAGGTTGGAAATTCGATTCAGAATCGTCCGTTTCTCGCGGAGATTGAGACTGCTTAATCCCTTTGTCACATAGAGTAACAAGAGTAACTGTATGGCTATCAAAGATGATGATTGGCTAAAGATTATACCATGCTTGCTTAGTTATAGGTGCTTATCTAGAATGGATAATCCCATAGAACTTGAAAGCTAAAAGTTGAAATTAAGGATCTACTCTTTGTTGCTTTTCAGCTGAAATTAAACCCAGAACCATTATAAGCTTTCATAAGTCTAGTTACATGGCTAAGTATACCATGAGACGGGTAAGCCTTGCTGAGTAGTAGTATACTCAGTCTTGCTAGTTACTTGTTTTTCAGGTAATATCTTTGAAGACCCTACTCTATCCTTGCCTTGGCCCTGTGCTCTTCCAGATGATTGGTCCGTGGAATGGGATCCGTCCCCGGCCAATGCTGATGATGCCGAGTGATGTCGTGCCCGGGCTTAGCATGACATCCGTCTTGACGACGTGTTGTAAATCATCGCGTATGTTTTCCGCTGCCAAAAACCATAACTTCAACAGTTTGTTATAATTTCTCTAAGTTTGAAACTTCGTACTACTTTTATAAACTCTTGTAATATCATTTCCTATGATGTAAAATATGATGGTGAATGTATCTCTGGACTCACCTTCATATGAGGTAACCTTATTTGATCCTGTATCGGTGGTTTATCGGGACGCTACCCGACAGGCCAAGGGATTATACCGTTTGAAGTACGTTGGAGCCCTCTGGAGTGGACTCGCGTAATTGAGCCGGTATAATTCAGGTTGGTTCTGCCACAGCTGGTATCAGAGCTATAAGGTTACTCTGGAGATACATTTTACCTTAAAAATGCTTTCAGTATAAAAATTTGACCAACAAAATGTTTGGGCAAAGCCGCGTTGGATTCGTTAAGGATTGTGCTTAGTACATAAAGCCCTAGGGTAATGTTTGTGAGGGAAATAGAGATGGCTATAATATATATATATATAACCCTAACTACCAGCATTACTTTTCTATCAAAACTTAAATTCATGCACAACCCAACTTTATTTTCTGTAACGACACCTTCGATGATGAGGTAAGGAGGTAAGGATCCTCAGCTAACTGGGGAGTTAGCCTTCCCGTCGGTGATGCGAACCGAACGCTGTTTCTCAAGCAGTTGCCTACTTGAGATGCTGCCAATGTACCAACTTCGGTTGACTACATTGGGAGTATATGGTTCGGCGCAGGGTATGGCGATCGCTGTTCATACCCCCGCATTTTGCGGTACCCGGGAATACATTATTTCAATAACGTATGTTAACGTCGTCTGTATGGCGATAATTGTACAGATGCTGTTTCTATAGTGATTAGTAATGTTTGGGGACGCTTTCATGACATGCTGGCATGAAAGGTTCGGTATATATATATATATCTTGTGATTTTCTGCAAGTATGCTAACCACGATTTGGTAGGTTCTGAACGGTTAGGATTATCGACTAGATATTACAGGGAGAGACATATTTATATTGTGCCACCGTAACTAACCACGTAACACCAAGGTTACTTGGCAGTTATTTTTTATTGTAAGGATGATAGAACGTGCATGCATCATGTCATCTTGGATTGCTTTGTTTGCCTTGCTTGTTATGTTGTTATACTAAAATATGTTGCTTGTATCTGAATGCCCGCCTAGACTTTGTGTTGTAGGAGCCAACGTAATATGCTAGGCTAACCTGGAGTTGAGAAGGTCTTTTGTGAATCAAGTGGGTTGGGTCATGTTTAAACCTTATCGCCGATCTTAGCTTGACAGCCAAATCAAACCCTTGATCTTGCTTTGAATCTGCTTCAGCAGAAGCACTGAGCTTTTCCTTTGATGGTTAAACCTTGATAATTGTCAGCAAACCCTTCAATCCATCGTTCCGTGATTCATCTATCCTCTCTTGATGTTGTACCTTACATTGTTGGCTATTCTGGTTACAACATCTGAAAGTTGCACCTTCAATTTTTGCTCAGATGATTTTGGATAAATTAAAAAAGATTTATGATAATAATTACTGTTTAAATACAATTCTCCCGGCAAAAGTCATGCATCATAACACATACCATCTTTGGTTAGTGCATGGTGTTGCATCGTCATCGAAATATCCGTAGACTGACTAATGAGTGTGCCTCTAGTACAACTTCGGGTTGTCTTTGGTTTCCTAAATCTATCTTGTTACTGTTGGCACTATAGGGTTGTTATTCCTCTTTTGCGGTGGTGTTTAATCACATGACCATGATGCCGTGTCGGAACCTAAGGCCTCATGTGCGCTACAGCCACATGATTGAGCCATTAGGGGTGCACTGGTGCCTAGGTATATGTGACGTAACTCATTGCAATCTCTTTTTATGCAACCTTACTAGTGTCCTAACTTTTGATCCTCGCTCAAGGATATAGGACTACCCAGGTGTTAGTCACGAGAGAACGATTGCAGGGTGCGAGTCATGTGCATCATCAACTCATGACGGTATGCATCATACTTTATGCATTTCTTACGTGCACACATCGCAAGCATTATCATCCTTGCATCATGGTGTATGCATCATTTGGCCAGCATCATGGTAATTGCATTGTGTCATATGCACCATTTCGGTCATGCATAGAATCCTCCATCCTCGTGTTGCACCATCATTGCAAGTATACATCACAACAGTGCATCAAGTTCATGGTTATATACCAAGCATTGCACTCTGAGTTGGAGCATTTTATCATTATCCCTTGATTGCATTGGTATAACTAGGCATATTTTGCAATCAACATCATCCAAATCATTCAGGTAATAAACTCTGAGCAGGAATGTTTCAAACATCACTTATCAATCTCTCGTACTATCCTCACTTGCTATCCATAAGTTTTGTGATGAATATCGCCGACATTTATCGTCCTCATGTTGTGATCTTAGCTCTATGGGAACTTGATCACCTTTTCCTCTCTTGTCTTGTCATACTCATCCATGTACAATCTATCCATGCTCTCGTCATACTCATTTTGTCCTACTCCAACGGCTTTTACTTCTCTAGTGTGATTGCTTTCTGTCACTTTTGATGGGTGATTTGCTTCTCTTCCCTAAAGAGTCCTTCGTCCTGAATCTCGGGACGAGATTCTTTTTAGGGGGGAAGGCTGTGACAATTCATGTACTTGTAAGCTAGATATATATTTTATTAGTGTGAAGTATGTGCTTGTTAGTGTAAAGCTTGTGTATGTTTATGTGAAGCTTTTGAAAATCTAAAGTGCAAGTAAAAAGGGTATTTTTGTAATTACAGAAAAACTTAGGGTTGTTTTTGCAAAATGTAATTGGATAGGAGGTAACTTCAAAATAAGTGAAGGGTGGTTTAGTAAACATGTTTTTCTTACTTTATCCCCTGTAGAAAAAATATATATATTTATCCGAAAGTTGCATTTGAAATGCATGTGTTGAAGTCTGTAAAAATTTTGGGTAAAGTTGTGGAAATAAGGATATTTGTGTAATTTTCTAAAAGTACAAGTCCTTTTATGCAAGTAGTTGAATTACAAAAGTAATTCCCAAAGTTACTCAGGGCTAAAGTGTAAAAGGTGCAGGTCATCATGACATGTTTTCCAATCATTATGACGTGTCTATCCCGTCATCATGACGTGTCATAAATGCTTGCATTTAGGCCCTAAATATTATGATATTACACTCCTTAGGACAAAAGTAATTCAAATCCAACCTTTGTTCAAAATTTCACGTGTAAAGATATAAGTTTTGAGTTTTTGAACTTGGGCCCTAAAGCAATGTTGTAGAGTTTGAAAAACTCTCCAACTTTCGTTTTGGGCATTTCTTCATTAGGGTTTTAGATTAATGAGAAATTTATGCTTTACAGAAAGGTCTCTGCAGTTTTCTAAATTTATGCATAAGTGCTTGGGAAGTCTCTTTTCTCTTTCTCCTCTGTTTCTCTTCTCTCTGGCGCTTATCCTCTCCCCACCGGCGGCATCCCCTCTCTCTAGCCTCCATTCTTATCCACCTCGGCCCCCCCGCTCTCTCTCCTCCACGCGGTGCGGGCGGCCGCGGTAGGCGCTCGCGGGAGGAGCAGCGCGCCGGGGCGTGCGCAGGAGGCTCGTGGAGCAGGTGCGCGCGAGCGGGCGTGGCTCCAGGCGGCGGTGTGGAGGCAGGCAGGCGCTGGCGGCGTGAGATGGCGCGGGCGCTCAGGACCAGTGGCGCGCGGGAGCGGAGCGGCGCTGGCGGCACGCGTGAGCCGGCGTAGCGCGGGCAGCACTGGAGCGTGGCGCAAGAGGGCCAAGGGCGCAGCGCAAATGACGTCGTGAGCGGCACGCGGGATCAGGCGATGGCGTGCGCGGGGCGCAGCGCAGGAGACGGCGTGAGCGGCACACGGGCGGTGCGTGCAGGGGCCGTGCGCCAGGAGGGGTAGCCGTGCTGGACGACGACGTGCAGGCGTGCGTGTGCGGATGCAGGACTAGCGGCACTGGAGCGGATGTGGCGCGAAGCGAGAGACGCCAAGCTCCTGCGCAAGGACCGGCGGCGCGTAGTGGGACGGTCTGCGCGAGCTTAGGCGTGGGGCTCGCGGTGCTGGAACGCGCAGGCACACGTATGCGGAGGTGCTGCAACATGGCAGCTCGGCGCGGACGACAGCGGAAGGCGCGGCTCTGATGCGGGCAAATCACGACCCTTGCGGAGGCAGAGATGGCAAATATGGTGCGGCGAGTTGGAAGGAGAAGCTACGCAGCGACATGAGGCGGTCGGGGCAGGAGTAACGCAGCGCGGGTTCGACGCACAGCGCAAGACCGACAGCGGTGGTAGGCCGGCCTTGATGGTGTCACAGCAGGTGGAAAGGGGGACGGTATTACAGAACCCGGAGGTCCGAGCGGAATAGAACCGGCGCGTTCGCGAGTGCGAGCGGAAGTGTTTTGCCAGTGGCCGGCTCGGCTCGATTCCGCAGGCGTGGGCGCGTGCAAGGCAACAGGCCACGCGCGAACAGGTTAAGAGCCAGTGGTGTGAGAGCAGTACGGGAGTAGTGTACAGGAGATGCAACCGGGCGCGGCGGTCCTGCAGGAAGCTACGCGGGTGTGCCGGCCGTGTTTCAGTGGCACACATGCGTGAGCAGAGGAAGTTCAACCCGTGAGTAGGAGGACCTTAAGGTTCGCGAAGGAGTTGGCATAGCGAACCAATCCGGCCCTACCGGCTTCTTCCATGAGTCCACGACATCCAGCAGCTCCTATTCCTCGTCGATCGCCCGAGCAAGACCACAACACCTCAAGAAAGCTTCTGGACTCTTTCATCGAGCCTCTTCAATCCCTATATACCGGAACATCATCGCCGTGGCAAAGCCGACTACCGCTACCACGGGTCACCGTGAGGAATATCTCTCCGGCCATCTTCCACCCACTACAATCCCCTGGCAAGCTTCTTCATTACCCATAGAACCTCGCCACCATCGAGCACTTCTCATCGCTGATCCTGTTCACCGCGGGAGTTCACTTTCCACCCGTTCTCCTCCACAACCAAAGTTACCCCAAGGTTTGCTCTGATTCACTGAATCTTCCTAATGCCGGCAACCCACTTTGCCGGAACATCGTCGTTATCTTTCTATTCTCTATTTTCCCCTACCAGGGATTTAATTGCTTCGATTTAGAAAGTTCTAGGATGTTCTCTGTAAATTTTCCAGAACCTTCTTTATTTCAAATCAGTGAACTTCTACTTTCCATGGAAATCCATAAGAAACTTATAAAAATACAAAATCAGTTTTGTTTGAATCCTTAGGTCAAAATGTACAAGTTTTAAGTTGTGATCTTGAGTTGAAAGTCTTTGATTTGTGGTCTAGGTTAAATATTAGGAAATGAATGCTTTGTTTGTACCTTATGTGATATGCATGTGTTGTAGCTGAAAGGTAAATCATAGGAAGTATGTCTCAAGTGGAGATGTGTGATATTTAGTTAATCCTATCACACTAGTGCTCATATCCCTGCCATCAAGACTTTGTCCTTGTTTTGATTACCGTTTCCTTAAGGTCCTTTTCGTTTAGGGATCGTTGTTAGTCTGTGTGTATCTGCTGCTTATTCAATACATCTCTGCAACTATGCTTCAGTGTCGGCTATCAGCTCAGCCGCTAAGCATCCATTCCTTTGAGTCTATGATGTTTCTGTGTAACAGCTGTCAGCCGATGCATTTCTTTTGATATACTTCTACCATCAGCTGGTTAGCTGATACGGTTCTTATCTTTCTAATATCGGCTGCTACCGATACAATTCTTTTGTTTTGTCTTACATTGGTTGCACATAGTCGATGTATCGGAAATGCACACACGATCTTAGGGTTCTTGCTATCGGCTGATCCAAGCCGATTCTAGTTGTTTTCCATATCGGTCAAATATGACCGATCAATCTTTAGTTTTCCCATCCTTATCCACACACTTCTGTCAGCCGATTTATCGGCTGAGAGATCGGCTATATATCTATCGGTCACATATCCTCAACCACACTCCAATCGGCGGCACATCTATAGAACATATCCTCCTCGGCACAAGCTCATCAGCCACATCCTCTTTAGTCTAATTCCGCACTTGTGGACTCTTTAGCCTAGTTCGATAATAGTGTTCTGTTCCACCTAGTTCTTGTAACAGGTCTGACTTAGATAACCCCATCGGCTGTACATCACTCAATTATTGTGCTGACGTAAACAAGTCGATGCAACCACACCTAGTTACCTAGGATAGCACTTAAGCACATCTCAATTAAGATATAGCTGCTTTAGTTGTCACCCCTCTATTAAAGTAGTCGATGCTTTCATCGATCAATTAGAAACCTGATGTACCTGTCAATCGGCTACACAGGCCAAAGTGCACAACCCTAGATCAGTAAGATAGCACAGTAGACATGCCTCTGTTAGGCATGAGCAAAGCACATCAATCGGCTAAACCTGATGCATCCTCATTGGTTAAGGCCAAGACCAATGCACCAACCCATCGAATAGACCAAAGACATGCTGATAATCCAATCGGCAAGATCCTTCCTTTTTCTGTACTTGAAGTATTGTACCTTTAACGTTCCTCTCTATATCAGCTGATTTAACCTCAAATGAACCCAAATCGGCTAATCTTTTCTACTCATATACAGAGATTGCTCATGCCGATTTCTCTTCCGAAATGAAATCAGCAGATTTCCTAAAACTGTATAGATAGCTCCCTTCTTTACCAATCCTATCGACTAAACCCCTGTTGTTTCCAATCAACTCCATTGTAGTCTTCAACAAATAGCCCATCTTAACTAGTTGTCCAACTAAAACTCCACCCAAGTTAGTTTCTGATCTTTTTGATTGTTATGTGAGTAGTATGTTAAATGAGTGTTAGATTGCAACTTTATTGTGAAATAAGATAGTTTTATATGCACACTTTGAATGTAATGTTGCATTGCATGTAGATACGACTACTTCCGCAAACAGTACCTACAAGGTCTCCCAGGAATCTGCGGAGGACTTTTCTGAAGACCAAGGGATTATCTGAAGCCCAGAACCAAAGTTCGGAAGATAATAATACTAACATCCCTGACTTCAGCCCCACCATTAAAGGCAAGCCCCGGACATAACCCACTATTTTATTTACATTGCAATCTATATCTATTTATATATTTCCATGCATTAAGTCTAAGGGAATTGCTTGGAACTCTAGTTGCATAATTCCAGGAACCGATGTACTGAACATTAGAACTTGAGTCCGACTAGCTGCTATGCTAATAGGACCGGTAGAAGTCGGATGATTTTCTATCACTCGTGCGATATAGGAGTTGTAATGTTTACATTCCTGCAATCACTATAAGGATGACGGACGGGAAGAATGTGAAGTATCATGGTTGAGATGATACCCCGTCTGTGTCGTTGAATCTGATAAGGTCGCAATGTGTGGTGATCGAGGTTAAGCGTTTGAAAGTACTAACCACATTCCTGCAATCACTATAAGGATGACGGACGGGAAGAATGTGAAGTATCATGGTTGAGATGATACGCCGTCTGTGTTGTTGAATCTGATAAGGTCGCAATGTGTGGTGATCGGGGTTAAGCATTTGAAAGTACTAACCACATGCCATGAGTTTTGGGTAAGCGGCAAGCCTAGTAACCAATCGGCCCGAGGAGTGGACATATCTCCCACCACTCATATTTTGGTTCTTCTTGTTACTCGATTCGACGTGTAGGAATACGTGTTACTGGGCAACCAGGAGTACGGTCATGTAGTCACGCTACAGGCGTACGTCCTGCACTTTGGAAGTGCGTATGGTCCTGCAGTCGCTTGTGGTGGCTCTGATCCACGAGTTGGAATGAAAGGCAAACGGTTGCTTCAGAATGACCCTTTGGTGTTCCAAGCGTGTGAGTTAGGTTTATCCTTGCAAGGTTGGAAATTCGATTCAGAATCGTCCGTTTCTCGCGGAGATTGAGACTGCTTAATCCCTTTGTCACATAGAGTAACAAGAGTAACTGTATGGCTATCAAAGATGATGATTGGCTAAAGATTATACCATGCTTGCTTAGTTATAGGTGCTTATCTAGAATGGATAATCCCATAGAACTTGAAAGCTAAAAGTTGAAATTAAGGATCTACTCTTTGTTGCTTTTCAGCTGAAATTAAACCCAGAACCATTATAAGCTTTCATAAGTCTAGTTACATGGCTAAGTATACCATGAGACGGGTAAGCCTTGCTGAGTAGTAGTATACTCAGTCTTGCTAGTTACTTGTTTTTCAGGTAATGTCTTTGAAGACCCTATTCTTCCCTTGCCTTGGCCCTGTGCTCTTCCAGATGATTGGTCCGTTGAATGGGATCCGTCCCCGGCCAATGCTGATGATGCCGAGTGATGTCGTGCCCGGGCTTAGCATGACATCCATCTTGATGATGTGTTCTAAATCATCGCGTATGTTTTCCGCTGCCAAAAACCATAACTTTAACAGTTTGTAATAATTTCTCTAAGTTTGAAACTTCGTACTACTTTTATAAAATCTTGTAATATCATTCCCTATGATGTAAAAATATGATGGTGACTGTATCTCTGGACTCACCTTCGTGTGAGGTAACCTTATTTGATCCTGTATCGGTGGTTTATCGGGACGCTACCCGACAGGCCAAGGGATTATACCGTTTGAAGTACGTTGGAGCCCTCTGGAGTGGACTCGCGTACTTGAGCCGGTATAATTCAGGTTGGTTCTGCCACACGAATCCTCAGATTGGAACGAGTCCAACCCAAGGAAGGTTGTTTCAGCGCTGGATGAAGTCGCGCCAGAAGTGGACTCCTCCTCGATCCTCGTAGCGGATCCATGAATTGACAAGTCATCAAGATCATCAACAAACTTGTCGAGGTCGCTATAAGAACCCGCCGCAGGAGTTTTTGGTTTCATGTCGATGAGGAATCGACGGAAACTGCCCGCACCATCTACGACGCAGACCCACGAGCCAAAAACAAACGTTGTGCCCTGAGAGGGTACTGACCTGGTGAACTGGAAAGATGCCATCGAGTTCGCCGATTGATCTTCGATGCGCTCCCCTACCTGGCGCGCCAGCTATCGGTGTTTACCGGCTGCCCACCGAAGGGCATACCCAACGTGGTAAGTTTAGATGAGGACACGCCGAGATCAGGAACTCGAAGGTGCAAGGAACACAAGACTTAGACAAGTTCGGGCCGCGAGGTGCGTAATACCCTACGTCCTGTATAGTGGTTTGTATTGCCTTGGGTGTAGATGTTGTGTTTTGAATGGGTCCCTACCCCCTTATATATTCGGGAGGACAGGGTTACATGAATCCTAGCTCAATACTAGCCAAGGAATCCTACCCGAGTATAACTCGAGTAGTTTCGTTCTGTACCGACTAGCTTTATCTCTTACTCATATGAGTAGAGAACAACATAAATAAGAGATAAGACAACCTTTATCTCCTAGTCCTGCTTAAACTACGTTATGTACACAGTCCCGTTGCCCCAGGTCTGATACCACTACGTAAATTAATCTTGGAGAAAATAACAGAACCACTCAACTCATCAAGCATGTCATCCAGATGAGGAATAGGATAGCGATATTGAATGGTAATGTTATTGATGGCTCGACAATCAACACATATGCGCCAAGTGCCATCTTTCTTAGGAACCAAAACAACAGGAACAGAACAAGGACTAAGGCTCTCACGAATGTACCCGCGGTTCAGAAGGTCTTGGACTTATCGCTAAATTTCCTTAGTCTCATCGGGGTTGGTCCTGTAGGCGGCACGGTTTGGCAAGCTCGCGCCTGGAATCAAATTAATCTTGTGCTCAATGCCTCGCACAGGTGGTAATCCGGGGGGGGGGTAGCTCTGATGAAAAGACATTCGTATACTCCTGCAAAAGGTTAGCAACAGCAGGTGGTGTATGGGACTTGCTGCTGTCTTGTCCCTTTGATGTTGAAGGTGCGGTGCTGCGTACAACACCGGTGGAGGGAGGTATGGCCGCACGTACACTCGAGGAGGGCACCGCTTTGGCTGGCGCCGGAAGCTGCCGTGGCGTGATGGTGTTGGTGACCCTGCAGTTCTTTTTCTGCCAACATAGCAAGCTGAAACAAACGTTGTATAGAATGATATTCCTTATAATCAACTATGTCCTGGATCTCACGCCGCAAGCCCCCATAAAACCTAACAATCTGGTCTTCCTGATCCTCAACTACCCCACAACAAAGCATACCTTTCTGCAACTCTTTGTAATACTCTTGGATAGACATGTCACCCTGATCAAAGTGTTGTAATTTCTTCTAAAGATCACGTCTATATGATGGAGGAACAAACCTAGCGCGCATCGCTTCTTTTAACATAGTCCATGTATGTGGGGCATTACGTGCATTGACAAGTTCATTCCACCAAATGATAGCGAAATCTTTAAACTCACTAGTGGCTTGTCTAACTCTATGATGCTTAGGAATAAGATGGGAGCTAAATTTCTATTCTAACATCATCTACCAAGTAAGTCTCAGCATCATAAGATCCATAAAATGGTGGAATAGAAAACTTAATTTTAGCATAAGGGTCATTATCTTGCTCAGGAGCATGAGGACGATATCTACCATTACCTCCCATACCTTGATGATGACGTAGAAGGCGACGGCGCTGCTGTGCATCAACCTCGTCATCGTCGAACTCGTCCTCTGTGTCGTTGTGAGCAAGACTGCCGGCAGCAGGGACGATGGGGGGTGGAGCATGGTGGGGAAAACGAGCCTCCACCACGTCCAGCCGTGGGGCAAGACCATCAACACTTGTATGAATCCTCTAAAAGGTGGCTGTTGTAGTGGTCTGGTACTTGTTGAAAGCATCAGTCATCGCCCGCATCATGTCTTTTAGTTCCATATGGGACATGCACTCATTATCATCCGGAGGTGTAGAAGGAGAGGTCTCATCCATTGGCGCCTTTCCTACAATGGTTAGAACAAAACAGAAATGAAGGCAAAAGGTTGTGAACCCTATGACTACACTCTCTGAAGTGGAAGTGGAAAACAAGCAGTAAGATGCATCTTACCCCGCTCTTACAAGTTTCTTACCAGCACTGTAGGTGGCAAACAGTGACCAGTATGACAACACGAAGAGAGTGGGTGTGATTGCAAAGGTTAAGTGTTCTGCTCGGGAGAAGGTGGAGCTTGGGAAGGCTCAAATGCAGTATATGTATGTGGCACACAAGTTAGTAACAGATAGCAATGCTGAATAAGTGTCCAAAGAACTTGACCTAGTTGCTGGCCTAAAAATATATTAGAACAGTGGTGGCAGCAAGCAAGGAATAAGGATTGAAGATGATGAACAACATAGGCAGTATCAGCAAGTATCCAGCAGCTCACATAGAAAAATAGCAAATTTGCCTCCTCTTTTGTCTTTTAGTACTAGTAGGAATCAAATTTTTGTTTTTTTTGCTTTTATTTTTTTGATATTTTTTTCACAACTAGGGGCACAAGAATAGGAAAACCACTAAATATCAGCTCAAATTGATAAAAGATGTGATCGGTACAAATTCAGGAGTGTTTAGAAAAACTGGTGCTGGAACTTCAGAGTTCGAATCGAGTGCCTTCCTGATTTTTTTGAATTTTTTGAGAACGCCCTACCTAGCATTGCAGGGGACTCATATGTGCAACTTTTAGAAAGCTTTTCAGGGAAAAAATTCACCTCAATCGGAGTTTCGAGCGAAAAGTTAAGCTCATTTTAAGGAGGACCCTCCGAATTGATAGGAGGATGAGTCCCGATCTTTCGAGAAGTACAGTAAACTTGATTGGTGGAGAACTCGATGTTGATGAACCAAGGCTACAAATGAAAAGAACCTCACAATCATTACACTACTACTCTATTGGTTATCACCCGTGTCACACGAATGATCTTGCCACGAAGGCTTATCCCTGCAAGCGCAATCAAGAACACAAGCAAGAACAAGGGATGCAATCAAACAAACTTGATTACAAGATGGGGTCTCACAAACCGATGAACGGTGATATTGTTTGATGGCAGATTGAATCTAAGAAAAACCCAAACCCTAATGTGACGACGGCTACTGAATAAAAAGGAGTTAGGGGTGTGCAAGTCCCCTGGACGCAACCCTAATGGGTTCCAACACGGTACACGGGCCAACAGCCCAACAGACAGTGACACAGCACCCTGACAGATTCTAGATGCCCACTTGTGTCGATGATTCCTGTCGACTCAGAAGGAATTTTAAGGTGGGACCAGTGCCATTCGAAGCTCTATGAAATTCTGGTTCCAACCATATATAGAACGTCCAAATTCGACTCCATATATGGCCAGGGCATCAATTTTGGTGAAGTCAGATTCTGGAATCCGGGGTGGAGTCGAAGTCGAGTTGGACATGGACTCCTCCTTGGTGTGGACGTCCTAGCTCCTCCTCCTTGACTTCTTGGCCTTCTCCAAGTCCTTACTGGTCCTCTCCATCATTCCTAGTCAATAAAATATGCATGGATCCAAGCATAAGTTCTGAAAAATAATTGACAACGTTAGAACGTACCTGGAGATCCAACTGTCGCGCATGTGCTCTAATGATCGGTCCTTGCATTGTATGCAAAGGAGAGATGTCCTCATCAGACATCACATTCATCCCGACCTTCGGATCGTGAAAGGCTTCTTGCGGTTCAGCGTCCCCAATAGTGCAGAGGAGTATTCTGAAATTGTAGTATATGTGTATGATGCTACTGCTGGATTCCGCTTTCTCTATCCATTCCTTGCTCATAATCATAGTAAGATCCTCAATATGCGATGTGGCTTCTAGAATGAACGCCTCAGATTTTTAGCATATGCACTTGTGCTCCTTCGGCATGGTTGAAACATTACCGAGTTCCATATACTCTTCTTTTGTCAAGAGATAAGGGATGAACATTGGCATATCTTCTAGGAGTGGCTCATAATCTTTGGACTTGCTTGGTTCGGTGATTTCCTCTATGTATGGTGGACGTGGAGAGGATGCAGCTGATAGGGTGTGAACTTGCTGGTTCTCTTTGGGCTGATCAGTTGGCTCGGGTGGATCGTCAAAGACACCCGTATACTGAGTACTATCAATGACCTTCTCCAATATGGTCCTTACTTCAGCAATTGTCTTGAACATGACGGATCCCTTAGAGGTGGCATTCATGAAATGTGCGCTCTCTGGGTTGAGATCACTAACGAAGTGCTGCATTGGCATCTCTTCCAAAATATCATGAGGTAGCCTGGAATCTGCCATCAGCAGGAATCTTGCCCACGCTGCTCCAAGTGATTCTTCGCTTTGCTTGAATGTGAGTAGTTGAATGCGAAGCGGTACCACTTTGTCAAGAAGAATAAGCAGAACTCATCCTTCAGTTTGATCCAATCTCCTCCAACTCTCACTGCCTTTCGGTTGTACCAAACTTTTCCTTCTCCCGTCAGAGAAAACGGGAAGAGCTTCTACCGTATGGTGTTTTGATTCATACTAGGTATGGTCAACATTGAGCAATTTTCCTCCAATTCCTGCAGGTGAGCATAGGGACTCTCGTCCTTTCTACTAGAAAAGGACTATGCGCGAACCATGGCTATAAGACTGGGATGGATCTCATAACCATGAGATAGTATGGGGTGGCAAGATGGAGGTAGTTATGTAGTACCCAAACGAAAAGAAAAGAAATTCCATAACCAATATACCAAAAACATCTCTCTCTCTCTGTCTTCAGCCGGCCCAGCCCACCTCTCCTTATCTTTTTCATTCTCCCCCCTTTCCCACATGCAGCCTGCACGGCCCATCTCGGCCCAACTTGCTAACACTGGCTCGAGCCGCCCCTTCTCTCTCACCACCTACGGGTGGACCCCACGTGTCATCCCCAACCTCCAATCCCTCCGGCTTACTCCCCCGCACCGCACGACTCACTCGGCTGTTGCGCAGCACTCGCACGCCCCTCCCTCCTTTACTCTGCCTTCAAGGCTCATGATGAGCCCCACCATCACCCCACCTCGCGCCTCCTCCTCTCTCACCAGAAACCACCGCCACCATCATGGCCATGATGCTCGGCCACCACCGAGCACCACCTCTTCCCCTGCCGGCCGCTTTGCTCCCTCCCTCGCCCTATAAAGCCACACCCGAGCTAGCCTCCCTCCCTCCCCGCTCCCGTGCTCCACCTTGCCAGTTTGCGCAGCGCTACCGCACCCTCGAGCTCTGCTGCTGCCCTAAGCTCACAGCCGTACCGATGCGCTGCCACTCCACCGCCTCAACTCGACGTCCGTGCACCGCCGTAGCTCCAAGCTGTGGTGGAGAACCTCCCAGTCCCGTCTTTCCGTTCTCCCTCGCTTCCCTGTGCCCGGAATTCCTCGCTGGAATTCCCGAGCCGCCCCTCACTGCCGTGTGCCTTCTCTTGCCACCGCACCACCGTCCTGAGTCCCTCCATCTAGTTCATCATCGTTTACTCTTTCTCTCAAGCCAAACCCGAGCCAAAATGGGCACCGGAAGACCGATTTCGATGAACTCCGGCTAGCTCCGCCGCCGCTCGCTGCCACAAGTCTCGCTGCCGGTGCCAGTGCCGCCGCCGAGCCGCCCTTTCGCCCGCAGCTGTTCGATCAAGATCGGACCGACCAGATCCAATCAAACCTATCCCATACCAGTCAGCCCTGTCATTTTTGTAGAAAAGATCTTACAGTTTTCCAAAATCAACCCGCCATCTTGTGCAGTTCAAAAGTATTTACAAAACAATCCTTTTGTTTATAAATTTGCCCCTGTCCTTTCTAGTTTTTGAATCCATCATCCACCTATCTCTCTTTTCTAGTCTATACCCTATGTTTTAAGTTTTATTAGATTTTAGCCCTCGGTTACTTCAAGTTTAGCCCCTAGAAGTTCAAATCGCAAATAAGTCCTTGGAATCATGTTTTAGCCATATCTTCTTTGTTTTATCTCAGTTTTCATCGATTCTTGCGCTCAGGCGATGCTTGCAGCAAGCTCTATATCTTTATCAGCTTATCTTCCTCTATTTGTACTATTTGTTGTTCTTTTCCTTATTGTGTGTATGTTTTTGCTTGTGTGATCATGTAGACAACATGACATTCGAGGAAGGACAAGAGCAGCAGTACAAGGAAGAGAACCAGCAATTTGATGAGGAAGGCAAGTGGAATTGCCCCCTACATACTTTGTTTATGTAACAATAATAGCATGATAATTCACTTTACTTTATTCATCGAATTGCATAACTTGATGGGAATACCTATTAAGGATTGACCTAGTCTTTTCACCCAAGCCTTGAACACCTGGTTTTAGTTATCTTTTTGGGTAGAAATGCTTAGTTGCTTAACTTTGGGAAATGGTGCTATCACAAACTTTTGAGAATGTTAATCATGAGTTTATACTGTTGTTATACCTGGATAATTATAAGATCACTTTGTTTAAATGGAACATGGAGAACCACCCAAGAAAACCATACAACCACAATAGTCATATGGCTCTAACCTTAGCTGATTAATTAGACATGTGGTTAGCTGATAGTTTTACCAAAAGGGCAAGGAGGGGGTCGGTGTTGGGGTACAGCCCGGTCCTCTTGGGACAGTAGCCTTTGCTAAGGTACTGACCACTAGGGAGGGTTATGTTCCACACCACTAATGCAACTCTAGCAGGCTATTTAGTTTTCTGCGTATCTTTGTAAAGGCTTCGTAGTGGACCCCTCGCCACTCACAAAAGGAAGTGTTTAAGGGCCTTGCAAACCTTGGTGATTTTGGGGAACACGAGTTGTGGTGAAAGTGTACAACCTCTGTAGAGTGTAAAACTGATATATCAGCCGTGCTCACATTTACGAGCGGATTGGATCCTCCCGTGATAATCAAACTTAAAGAATAAATTAATTTGTGGTTCCTTGGTTTTTGATATGATGAAGTGTGGTGAAGTGGGGCACTATGCCAACAATTGCCCAAAGCGCAACATGCAGACTCCTCAGAACCAGAAGAACAGTGGTCAGAGGACTGGTCAGCAAATCGTCTCAAGCGCACAATGGGAATCCATATTCTCAAGGCAACAAGGGCCAACAGAACTACATGCGTGGTAGGGTGAACCACGTGACAGCTGAAACTGCGTGGTAGGGTGAACCACGTGACAGCTGAAACAGCTCGGGAAGCTCCTGATATTGTTTTCGGTACGTTCCTTGTCAGTTCTGAACCTGCATCAATTTTTTTTGATTCTGGAGCATCACATTCATTTATTACCAAAACAATTTGTGGCAAAGCGTAACCTACCTATGCACCCTATGAGGCAAAGTCTTCTAGTTAGTTCTCCGGGCAAAGAAATGAAAGCTAGTTACCTATGCTCGCGGGTCAATATGAAAATCATGGGCATAGATTTCCTAGCCAATCTAATAGTCCCAAAGTCTTGTGGCATTGATGTGATCCGTGGAATGGATTGGTTAGTGGGATGTGATGGAATTATTCAGTATCACAAGAGGTGAGTGCTCTTAACCAGCCCGCAAGGGGACAAGTTAGAATTTGAGGCTACTACTTTACCCAAGGGAGTGGCGATAGTGAATCAGATGAAGGGAATGCTTTTAGAAGATATCAAGGTTGTATGTGAATACCCCGACATGTTCCTGGAGGATTTACCAGGTATGTCGCCTGACCGTGATATCAAGTTCAATATTGATCTTTTACTTGGCACTGCACCTATTTCTAACAGAGCCTATAGAATGGATGTTAAGAATCTAAGTGAATTGAAGAAACAAATAGAAGAATTGTTAGCAAAGGGATTTATCTATCCTAGCTTGTCACCTTGGGGAGCCCCCAGTATCTTTGTTGATAAGAAGGATGGCACCACAAGAATGTGCATGGATTATAGGTCTCTCAATGATGTAACAATCAAGAACAAATATCCCTTACCCAGAATCGAAGATCTGTTTGATTAGATGAGAGGTGCTAAAGTCTTCTCCAAAAAAGAACTCAGATCAGGCTATCACCAGTTAAGAATCCGATTGGAAGATATTTCTAAAACAACATTCACAACCAGATATGATCTTTATGAGTTCACTGTGATGTCATTTGGGTTGACAAACGCTCCAGCATACTTCATGTATTTGATGAACAAGGTGTTCATGAAATATCTCGATAAGTTTGTGGTTGTGTTTATAGATGATATCTTGGTATTCTCTAGAAATGAAGAAGAACATGAAGAGCACCTGAGAATAGTGTTGTGGAAGCTTTGAGAAAATCAGCTATATGCCAAATTAAGTAAATGTGAGTTTTGGTTAAAAGAAGTTTCGTTCCTTGGACACGTTATCACCATCGGAGGAATTGCAGTAGACCCAAGTAAAGTTCAGGATGTTCTGAATTGGAACCTGCCCAAAAATGTGTCCAAAATCAGAAGTTTCCTTGGACTCACAGGTTATTACCGCAGATTTATTGAAGGATTCTCGAAAATTGTAAAACCCCTCACTTCTTTATTGGAAAAAGGGAAAGAGTTTAATTGGGATGCCACATTCTAGACTTGTTTTGAAGAGCTGTAAACAAGGTTAACCATCACCCCTCTGTTGAAAATGCCTGATATCCATAAAGGGTTTGACGTTTATTGTGACGCTTCACGTCTAGGTCTTGGATGTGTGCTGATGCAAAAAGGCAAAGTTGAAGCTTATGCCTCAAGACAATTTAGAAAGCATGAACAAAACTATCCCACTCATGATTTGGAATTAGCTGACGTTGTGCACGCATTAAAGATTTGAAGACACTATATGATCGGAAATAGGTGTCAAGTCTTCACTGACCACAAGAGTTTGAAGTACTTATTCACTCAAAGGGATCTTAATCTAAGACAGCGCAGATGGCTAGAGTTGATCAAGGATTATGATTTGGATATTTAGTATCATCCTGCCAAGGCAAATGTTGTTGCAGACACCCTAAGTCGAAAAAGTCAAGATAATATGGCTATATCCCGTTTGATACCTCAAGAGTTGTGTTGGGAAATGGAGCGACTCAATTTAGGGATCGTTTACCATACTGGAGCCATGACCATAGAAATTGAACCTACATTGGAACAAGAGATTAGAATAGGGAAAACGATAGATGCTAAGATCAAAGAAATTGTAACACCCTAAATTTCAAATTAGAAACTTAAATAAATTTTGCTAGAATTCTCTTAGGATCCATAAGGTTTTCATTCCATCATTTTTTATTTTAGAGCATTTACCGTGAATTAATAGTAATTTACTAAACCATAAAAAGAAATATAAGGAACTATAGGTTTTGTGCATTTCATGCCCTATTGCATTGTTTTATTGTTTGTCTTCCATATGGATTTAAATTTAAAATTCAAATTCAAATGCATTTGAATATAATTCTTTTTCTCTCTCTTTTCTTCTTAGCAGCCCATTCTAGGAGGCCTTCTCTTTTTCTTTCTCTATCACTGCACGGCACAGCCCAGCCGGCCCGACCCCTTCCCCTTTTCTTTCTTCACTGTGCAGCCCAGCTTCTCTGCACGGCCCGCTTTCTCCTCCCCTTCTTTTCCCTCCCTGCGCGCGGCCCAGCTCCTTCCCCTGGACCAAGTCGTCCACGCGCCGGCCCTTCCTCCTCTCCCCCTCCTTCTCTCGCTGACAGGCGAGGCCTGCCCGTCAGGGTCGTCCCTGACCTCGGCACGAGTCCGGCTCGGACTCGCACCCGAGTCCGGCGCGGATGTCTGCCGCGTGGGGCCTCGGGCCCGCACACCAAGGGTCGCGGTCACCCCTATTTAAGCGCCCCCCATGCCCTAGCTTTCCTCCCAAGCTGCAGCCGCCGCCTTCCGCCCAAAAAACCCTAGCGTACCGAGCTCCTCCGCCGCCCTCCATTGCCGAGCTTCGGCCACCCGTTGCGCCGCCGCTCCACCGCTTCTTCCCCTCCGCAAGCCGCCGCAGGAGCTCGCAGTGGGGTAAGGATGCTCGCCAGCCATTTTTCCCTCTTCACCTCTGCCTTCTCGCGTTCACGCATCCTTGCCGTTGTTCCCGAGCCTCCCCTCGCCGCCTGCCGCCGTCTCCGGCCGCTTCCGCCGCCTCCAGAGCCCCTAGATGGATTACCCGTGACGCCTGCAACCTCCCAGTGTAACCCGTGCTCGAAACTGAGGCCGGGATTGTGTTTATGCGATTTCCCTAGCGAAGCACCGCCGCTCGCCGCCGCACCGCCTCGCCGCCGGCGCTCTACGCCGCAGCCCCCGAAGCCACCACCGTCCCCCGCCATTAGATCCAGATCCAACGGGTTAGATTAGATCTAACCCATGTCAATAGAACCAGATACTGGTCAACCCAAGGTAGATTTGCGCTTTAGCCCCTAAGTTTTGTAGAAATCAACCCGCAGTCCACAGTAGTTCAAAAGTATTCACGAATAGATCCTTTTCTTCTGTTTTGGCCCCTGTCTTTTCCAAAAATAGAAACCGCAGTCCCAAACCCTTTTGTTTTGCGGTCTAGACCCTAGGTCTAAGGTTTAATTATAATCTAGCCTACGGTTTCTTCGGTCAGAGCCCATTTAGTTTCAAATATTCTACAAATAAGCCCCTAGAATCATGTTTTAGCCCTAACTTCTTCGTTTTCAATGATTCTCACGCTCATGCGATCCTTGCAACATATACATGTGGCAGAACCGCTTGAATTATTCCAGCTCAAGTGCGCAGATCATTGCTATACAGGCGATATGACCTCAACGCACTTCAAACGGAATAACCCAATGGTCTGTCGGGTAATGTCCTGATGAAACCACCGGATTCCGGATCGTTCAAGCGTACCTCGCACGAAGGCGAGTGCAGAGATACAATCACCGTTACATTTTTACAACATAGTCATAGTAGTTATTACGAACCGGTTTCTAGTAGAGTACTGCAAACCTAACTGAAACAAATTTATACTGACATTGTTTGAAAACCTCAAGTCTTAACGAACATTATTCAGAGATGGCAGCGGAAAAGATACAATAACGTGACTACTCATCGCAAAGAAGGCACCATACTTAGCCCAAAGCATGGCGTCATTCTGAAGGGTCATTGCCGGCCGGGGATGGATCCCATTCCATGGACCAGCCAGGCGGTAAAGTGCAGGGCCAAGGAGAACTAGCAACTGGGTCCTCGAATGACATACCTGAAAGCCACATTACTAGCAAGGCTGAGTATACTAATACTCAGCAAGGCTTACCCATCAATTAGGTATACTTAGCCCATAACTAGACCATGAGATGTTGAAAGGCTCTAAGTTTCTGTTGCTGAAAAATAACAAAGAGTATGTCCTTATTTCCATATTTTAGCTTTCAGATTCTAGTTCAATTAGCCATTCTAAGCAAGCATCCATACTAGACACGCAAATTAGGTTTTAAATCATACATCAATATTCTTCCACCAACTGTTGCTCTTGTTACTCTATGTAGCAGAAGTATCAAGCAGTCTCAGTCACCATGAGAAATAGACGATTCCTGAATCGAATTTCATAACCTTGCAAGGGATACTAACTCACACGCTCAGAAACTTTCCTTTTCGGGCAACCATTCCCCTCATATTCCGGGTCGTAGATCAGCGCCACCACAAGCGACTGCAGGACCATACACACATCCAATATGCAGGACGTACGTCTATAGCGCGACTATATGACCGTACTCCCATCTGCTATGCAGAACGTACTCCTACACGTTGGTGCGTGTGTACATAAACCAAAATTCGAGTGGTGGGGGATATGTCCACTTGCCGGGCCAATCATGTACTAGTCTTACCGCGTACCATATTTGCGGTATGTGGCTAGTACTTTCAAACACTTGACCACCACTACCACACACTGCGGCCTTATCAAATTGATCAACACAGCCGGGGTACCATTCATGTCATGGTACTGCACATAACCCCGTCCGTGATCCTTATAGTGATTGCAAAATAGTAAACAATTAACTCCTATATCGCGCGAGTGACAGGAAATCAACTCGTAGGTTTCATGCAACTAGGGTTTCATAACAACTCCTAGCACTTAATGCACAAGATAGATATATAACAATATAAGTGCATAATTTAAAATACTAGGTTATGCACCGGGCTTGCCTTCATTGGTGAGGCTGGGGTCAGTGATGTCAGTATCTTCCGAACCTGGGTTCGGGGCTTCAGAAAGACCCTTGGCGACGTTTACTTGAGCTTTCAGAAATACCCTCATCGGGTTTCGGGATTAGCTCGTAGGTACCGTTGGCGAGTGTAGTCAAATCTACATGATATGCAATGATTTGAAGCAAATGGTTATTATTTTGTTTTCATGATAAAGTTGCAATCCAACAAGAATACATTTAATACATCACTTCAAGACTTAACTAATTTGTGCACACAACAAAAAGATTTGAAAATAAACTTAAGTAGAGTTTGTGATGTAAAAATTTTGTTCAAAACAACTATTTGGTGAAGGTCACGGAGCTGATCAGATCTACTTAACAGCATGTTTTTTAGATAGATTATCTAGCCGATTGGGGTGTGCATTGGCTGTGATTTTTCTTCAGCAAAAGTAGCCGATAGAGGTGTAGCTGATCGATGTGTAGTTGATGAGCGTGTGGCTGATGGGTGTGTAGTTGACGGGCATGTATTTTGCAAACAAGACCCTAGAATGAAATAGAGACTTGCATTTGTAATCGACTTGAACAGAAGAAGTCGAGCGGCGGCGATTAAAATCTGGCAAGGAGGCTCACCGGCAGCGAGGGAAAGGTGGAGAAAAAAGTTCAGGAGTTCATAGCGGACTTGGGAGTGGTTGGAATTGTAGAAGGGAAGCTTGGAGGCGGCAGTTCGACTAGATACAGAGCCGGCGTGGCGAGGTTCCGAGGGTGGCGACGGTGTTCCGGTGACTGGAGTGCAGGAAGGTGAAGGAAATTGGTTAGGAAGCTTCGGCGTGGAGATGTGGTGCTGATGGTGCTCTTGGCGAGGAAGGAGAAGGGGTGGAACTTTGGTTCGACTAGAATTAGAACGGCGGCAGAGAGTGAGATCGCTGGCGCAGCGTTCTAGGCTGCGCGCGCGGGAGGAGGAAGAAGAGCGGATCAGGAAGGGGCAATGAGATGTGGCGGTGCTGGTCGAGCATGAAATTGGAGAGGAGGTGCAGCGGAGACGGCTGACGGTGGCGGACAGAGGAGCTTCGGCGAAGTAGTCGAGCGGGGAAAGGAACAAGAATGCGGGTGCGCGCGAGGGGATAGATGAAAGGAAAAATTTACTAGCGCGTTCCCAAGCTAAAAAGAGGCGTGCGGGTGGGCGGCAAGCAGCTGCAGGCGGTCGACGGCGTGCGCGGCGGCTCAGGCGGGCAGCAGCACGACGCGTTTGCGCGAGGAGGAGCCCGCAGGGTCGGTTAAGCGGCGGGCGGGCGAGCTGGGGGCCAGGTGGCGCAGGAAGAGCGGCGAAGGAGCAGCTGGCGGCCAGGGAAAACACCGGCGATGGGCGGTGGGCGGCGCTGCAGAGAAATAGAAAAGGGGAAGCAAGAGGAAGAAGACGAGGATCTGTTCATAAATTTTGCAAAAGTTCAAGGAGTTCACTGTAAAGTAAAATTTCTGTCCAAACTATAGCTCTAATGAACATATGCCCAAAATTAAAAGTGTAGAGCTTAAAAAGATCTACCACTTTGCTTTAGGGTCCAACTTCAAAAGAGTTAGGGTTTTGAAATTATTTTTAAAAGCCAACAAATCATTCAATTTCAAATAAATCCAAAATAAATTTTACCCCTTTCAATGAAGCCTTGGAGTATTTACACTTCTTACAGTGGTTAAAGAGTGAAAACTCATGTTTGCAAATCAACCCTTCATACATTTTTGAAAATTACCTCCCATTTATACATAATTTACAAAAAGAACCCTAATTTTTCCCCTCGCAGTTCGAGGGTCCGCAAGAGTCAAGCTTTGAAGACGTTCCCGAGCAGCAGCAGTTCTTTGACGAAGGCAAGTGGTCCTTGATCATACTTCAGTCCCAATAACTTTATAAATACATACATTTACTTTATATGCATGCATGTGTCTAGAATATGATGGATCCTAAATTAAAGATGTGCCTAGTTTCTATTGAACTTCCTTGATTAAATCTAGATTATTATATTTATGTTGTAGCTACGCTAGTTGCTTTTACTTAGATTTTGGTTGGATCACTTGAAAATCATGTTACACTGGTTTACTCATGTTATGGAATAATTTATTGATGATAATTAAGATCAATGCATTAATTGGAGCATGGAGAACCACCCAAGAAAACAGTCAACCATAATACTACATGGCTCCGGTCTTGGCTGATTAATTAGAAACTTTAGCTTATGAACAATAAACTTAAAGATGATCTAAATTGATGTTCTTTATTTATTTATGTTGTTGATTATCTATTACTGATATTTGTTAATGCTTGCTTAATAAATCTTGACCAACTAAAAATGCTTATCGCAGTCAAACTATGTTAGCTTTTCCTTGATTATAGCCTTGCATGTCATATAATTCACTCCACTTGCTGAACATTGAGATAATTTACTATCTCCTTCGGAACACCATGTCTCCCAGTCATCTGCCTGTGAAGTTAAAGTCCGCTACTAGTTATTAATATTTATTTATTCGCTTAAGATTAAGACTGTCGGTCATGTAATAAAGTACTATTATACTCTATTTCGTTAATGCATTGTTTCGGGTATACACTTGTGATGTCTACTGTATGTGCGGAACTTGATCCTGGCACACATATGGGATGCATTCGGTTACCTTTGGTGTGACAGAAATCAAGACACTAATTGGTTTAGGGAAAGCCCCGGATTTCACAGAAGATGAACATGGAACTATTTGGTTCAGAAAAATGATATGTGTACCTGACATTGACCATCTTCGTGAACTCATATTGAAGGAAGCACATGATTCAGCCTATTCCATTCACCCTAGTAGTACCGAGATGTACCAAGATTTGAAAGAGAAGTACTGGTGGTATGGTTTGAAAAGAGATGTAGCAACCCACATTGCTTTGTGTGATGTATGCCAAAGAGTAAAAGCAGAACACCAAAGGCCAGCAGGCTTACTCCAGCCATAGAAAGTACCTGAATGGAAATGGGAAAAAATTGGTATGGATTTTATTGTGGGGTTACCTCGCACACATGATGGTTGTGATTCAATATGGGTTATTGTGGACAGGTTGACTAAAGTTGCTCATTTCATACCAGTCGAAACAACCTACACCGGAGCCAAGCTAGCAGAGCTATACATGTCAGGCATTGTGTGTCTACATGGTGTTCCGAAGAAGATAGTATCTGACCGAGGTACTCAATTCACATCTTGGTTTTGACAGAAGCTACATGAATCAATGGATACAAAGCTTAATTCCAGTTTCGCATATCACCCACAAACAGACGGTCAAACTGAAAGAACCAATCAAATTCTAGAAGATATGCTGCCTTAAAGCATGGAGGTAGTTGGGATAAAAGTTTGTCGTATGCAGTTTTCTTATAACAACAGCTATCAAGCCAGTCTCAAGATGGCCCCATTTGAAGCATTATATGGGAGAAAATGTAGAACACCATTGTACTGGAGTCAAACAGGAGAAAGTCAAGTTTTTGGGCTAGAAATTCTTCAAGAAGCTGAAAGGCAAGTCTAGATAATATGGGATAATCTCAAGACTGCATAGTCATGACAGAAGAGTTATGCTGACGCATGGAGAAGGGAATTAGCTTTCAAAGTTGGAGATCATGTGTATCTCAAGGTATCACCTATCAGGGGTCTCTGTAGATTCAAGGTGAAAGGAAACTTATCACCTTGTTATATCGGTCCTTTTCAGATCCTAGAAAGGAAGGGTGAAGTGGCATAGTGTGACATCCCAGAAAAATTTACCAAAGAAATCACACGCTAAAAATACCTTTTTCAGAAACCTTTTTGTCGAAGCCCTAATTCCCCTGAACCCGGAACCGACACCCGAATCCGACCGCTGTCACGCCCCCCCTTTTTTTTCTCCTCGCGCAGCGTGCGAACGTCGCGCGCGCGTGGCCGACCAGCCGCGGTCGCCGCCGTGAATATCACCAGCGCGCGTCACCCCTTTTTCTCCCTTTCTCTCTTTCCCTTTTTCCTTCCACCATTTCTGTGGCAGAACTAACCTGAATTATACCAGCTCAAGTACGCGAGTCCACTTTAGCGGGCTCCGGCGTGCTTCAAACGGTATAATCCTTTAGCCTGTCGGGTAATGTCCCGATAAACCACCGAAAGCAGGATCATAACAAGGTACCCCGCACGAAGGCGAGTCCAGAGATACAAAGGCCACCATATTTTACATCACAGGCAGTTATATTACATGAGTGTTTAAAGGTAACATAATCTTCCCAACCGGGGAATTATTACAAACTGATAGAAGTTTTAAAACAAACAGTGATATTAAAGTACGGTATGATACACGTCGCCAGTACAGATGTCATGCTTGCCCTTGCATGACATCACTCGGAGGGGTCCGGGTTGGCCGGGGACGGGTCCCACTCCACGGTCCAACCATCAGGCAGAGGGTAGGGCCACGGTACAGGCAGAGCTGGGTCAGCAGGAGCATTACCTGAACAAAAGTTATAAAGCAAGGCTGAGTATTCTAATACTCAGCAAGGCTTACCCGGTGATGGTATACATAGCCATATAACTAGACTCATGAAATCTGGTAATGGTTATGGGATAAATTTTCAGCGGAAAAGCAACTAAGAGTAGATCCTTAATTTCATCTTTTAGCTTTTGAGGTTCTAGTTGAATATCCATTCTAGGTGAGCATCTAAATCTATGCAAGCAGGGTATAATCTTTGATCATCCATCATTTTGATAATAATAGTATAATTGCTCTTGTTACTCAATGTGACAAAGGGATTAAGCAGTCTCAACCATCGTGAGAAGCGGACGATTCTGAATCGAATTTAACCTTGCAAGGTAAACCTAACTCACACGCTTGGAACACCAAAGGGTCGTTCCAAAGCAACCGTTTGCCTTTCATTCCGACTCATGGATCAGATCCACCACAAGCGACTGCAGGACCATACGCACTTCCAAAGTGCAGGACGTACGTCTGTAGCGCGACTACAAAACTCGTACTCCTGGTTGCCCTTGCAACACGTATTCCCACACGTCGAACATAAGTAACCAGAAGAAGCAAGACGAGTGGTGGGAGGTATGTCCACTACTCGGGCCGATTGGCTACTAGGTTTACCGCTTACCATATTTCGCGGCATGTGGTTAGTACTTTCAAACGCTTAACCCCGATCACCACACGCTGCGACCTTATCAAATTTCAATAACACAGACGGGGTATCACCTCAACCATGATACCTCACAAAACTCCCGTCCGGCGTCCTTATAGTGATAACAGAATGTAAGCATTACAACTCCTATATCGCGCGAGTGACCGGAAATCACCCGACTTCTACCGGCCCTATTAGCAAAGCAGCTAGCCGGACTCAAGTGCTAGTATTCATTACATTGGTTCCTAGGAGAATGCAACTAGGGTTTCAAGCAATTCCTAAGAACTTAATGCAGAGATAGATATAATAATATAAATTGCAGAGTAAATAAAGTAGGGTTTATGTCCGGGGCTTGCCTTCTTGAGTAGGGTTGAGGGCAGTAGGATCAAGGTCTTCCGAACCTTGGTTCGGAGCTTCAGTTAGATTCTCGATGGTGTCTCCGGAATCTCCAGGAGTTTCTTCGGCTTGGTTCGCGATCAACTCGTAATCACCATCGGCGAGGGTAAACGGTTCTACATGATATGCAAGACAAATAACATTAGGAAATGTGCACACTTTTATTTGAGTCACATCAAAAATTATGTTTTTAAAAGATTAACACTTCAAGAAATGTCAAAACAAAGAAGATTTTAGTCTAAACCTATACTTAATGCTTAACTTATCACCATATCATTGAATTAATTCAAGAGAAGTATTAAAACATATATTAGGGTTAAATTCAAATTTAAATTTGAATTTAAACTTTGAGAATGTTATGAAATTTTGAATACTTAAAAATAGATCACTTAATAATTCATGATCAAGAGATCTAATTAGTTAAATTTTAAAAGGTATGTTTAGCTAATTCTAGTTCAAAATAATTTGAAAGGATTTAAATTATAATATAAGTTTAAATTTGGAAGTTTTGCATCACTTCATATATCATTTATAGAAATTACACATCAAAATTACAAACAATCAGGTTAACATGTAGGAATTAAAGATATTACACTCCCTTGTTTCAAATTTAAATTAGATTCAAAAATATTTGGTTTCATATCAAATCCTTTTAACAAAAGTTATAGAGTTCATAATCTAGTTTCCAACAAAACAAGTTTTGCTAATTTTGGAATTTCCTGTGATTTGTTATGCATTTTACAAGACAGCACAAACACACCACATGAAATAAGAGACACTTAGGGGGGGGGGGTTTCGGCACTTTTGCGTCCAGGCCCTGAGAAAGGGTTTTCTTCTCACAAACACACCCTTGCTCAGCCATGGCGACGGTCGGCTCGTCGGGCTCGACGGCATTCCTGCCGGTGGCGAGGACCCCGGCCAGGAGGACGGGTCTAACACCATCTATAGGACCTTGGAAGAGCACGGGACAAGGGAGCGCTGGACGGGTAGCAGAAGAACAGAGCGGTCGACGGACGGGGGCGGCGGCCGTGGCGGCGCATCGCAGTTCCCGGCGAAGGGGCGGCAAACACGGGCCAAGGAGGGGTGCATGAGCATCAGTGGACCACCGGGAAACAGTTCATATACCTGGTGGAGCTGGGGATCGGGTAGAGGGAGCTGTCGATGAGAGGATCGAGCTCGGGCGGCTCCGGCGAGCGGCGGCTCGGGGTGAGCGAAATTCCGGCGGAGGGGCGTCGGAAGCTGGGTTGTGTCGGGTTGAGGAGCTAGAGAAGAGGATGGGGAAGCTACTGGTTAAAAGAATTTGAGCGGGGCGGCGGGATTGAGAGGAAATCCGGTGGGGGAATGGTGGCGGCAAATCGGTGCTGGCAGTCACAGGGGAGAGGGAAGGGGAGAAAACCACAGGGAAAAGGAGCTCTGCTCGATCATGTAGGACAAGCGCAATTCTACTGACGGAAGGGAGAGGGAGAGGAGAAGAAAGTGGTCACGATTGAGCCCACGGTGGCGAGCGGCGAGGTAGCGGCCGGCATGCACCCCGAGGGCACCGTGGCGCACGCACAGGAGGACACCGGAGAGGGCTACGACGGCGACCAGCGATGAAATGACACGTGGGGAAGGGTAGCTGCAGTTGAACAGCGGCGAGACAGAGCAAAGACCAGGGGGGCGCTCTGTCGCCGGCGCCAGAGGGGAAGCGGGGAAGAGCAGAGGGGGTGCAGAGGAAGAAGAAGGGGAAAAGAAACCAGGGATTGATTTGCAAAATCTAGAAAGCTCAGGGGTCTGCTTGTAAACTAAAAATTCCCACTGATTTAAGGATCAAATGAGAAAAGTCCCAAAATGAAAGTTGTAGAGTTTTTCAAACTCTACAAATTTGTTCTAGGACTCAAATTCAAAAACCCAAAGTTTGCAGCATTACTTGTTAAGTTTTGAATTAAGTAAAATTTAAATTACTCCTGTCCTTACCAAACAAGATTTTGATTAAATTTTTGACATATTTGCAAACATTCATAGAATGTCATGATGACAATTAATTTTTACAAATAAGTCCCTAAGTAAACAGGAAAGTTACTTTTACTCCTCAACTTTTTACACAAAAGACCCTATAACCTGTATTTTTTACACATAGGCCCTTATCCTTACTTAAGGGCTTATATAATCATATCCAAAGCACACACTTTACACATAAAGACTTATAAAGCATGAAAATTTTCAAATACACCCTTAACATCTATGTCTATTACATCCAAGGTTTAATTTTTATGAATCTTATTACCTGGATGTCACAATTTCTTCTTTCTTTTTCCCCATTTTCCTTTCTTTCTCCTTCTCTTTTCTTTTCCTCCCCTTTTCTTTTTCCCTCCCTCCCTTTTCTTTCCTTCCTTTTCCCTCCTCCTCCCTTCTCCTCCCTTCTCCTCTCTCCTTCCTCTGCTCCCGAGCGCTGCTCGGCCGCGCGCCGGTCCTACCCACGCCTCGCACGAGCCCTGCCCCGGCCTCCCTCCGCGACGCGCACGCGCACTGCGTGGCTGTGCGCCACGCCGTGCCGCCCGCCGCTCGCACCCCCGCCCCTGGCCCGCGCCTCGCCACGCCGTGCGCGCACGCGCGCGCCCTCCCCTGCGCGTGTCCGCGCCACCCGCCGCGCGCGCTGCTGCTGCCGTGCTCCGCACTGTGCCTCGCACTGCACCCACGTGCACCACACGACGCTCCATGACAGCCGCAAGCGGCCGAACGCCATTAATGGCGCCCGCCGAGCTCGACGACCAGCCACCGCACGGCCCCCTCCTCCCCACCGCCTCATTCCACCTATAAATAGGCCCTCGCCCCGCTCACCCTTCCCCCAAGGCCTCCACCGCCACCGCCCGCCGCCTTCCTAGCCCCCAACGCCGCCACGCCGAGCCGCCTAGCGCCGCCGCCTCCTGCTCCCATGGGCACGCCCCCTCGCTCCATCTCGGTCCAAGGTGAGGCCGGGGATGGAATCCTCTTGCCCCCCTCTCTCTTTTGCCCCTAACCCCGGTTGCCGCCGCGCCCTGGGCCGCCGGAATCGGCCAGGCGCTGGACCTTCCCTCCCCTCCTCTGTTCTCTGCCGATGGGAGGAAGAAGAAAGGGGAAACTTGCCCCTAGGCCCTCCCCTTTCCCCTATTCCTTCAAGAGCCCTTCCACCCTTTACATTCTTTTGCAAAAGAAACCCTGTCCTTTCTGATAATCCGAAATACAACCTTCACCATACAAATCTAATATCAAATAAACCCTTGCACCTTTCTGTTATGCCCCAAATGTTTCTAAAATTTATAACCCAGTCCTTTTCTGTTTCATAACCATTTACAAATGAGCCCCTAGGCCCTTGTTTAGACCCTAACACCCCGTTAACTTATCATTTTATGTACCAAACGATCTCCGATCAACCCGAAACTTTACCACGCCCTTTCTAGTATAGTTCTAACCATGCCATTAATAAACCACCCAAAAATATTACCCCTATCTCCATAACTAAATTATTTTCGATTCAAGCTCAACGATAAAAGCTTTTAGTTCTTTCGCTTGATTGTGTGCCTGTTTGTTTGTGTCATAGGACACGGAGTGAACGAGGAAGGTCCCGACCGTGATCAAGTGAACGAGGACCAGTTCTGCGACCCCGAACCCGAGGGACAGTGCTTCGATCAGGACCTCCCGCAAGGATTTGATGATGGCAAGTTCAATCCTGCCCTTTGATGCATGTTTCTGTCCTAGCTTTTATGAACGCAACCCGTTGGCCTGTTTTATAAAAATGCATGGTTTTGCTTGAGAAAACATGGTAGGATAGCCACCCTTGTTTTGTGATAACCACCCCTTGTTTTGTGATGACTATTCCTTGACCACCTGTTTTATAAATAAAAACACGTGTGTGTGTGGGAAGAGGTAAAATGTGGTTTTGAAAAGTGAGTTAGATGGGATGGATGGCATTTCTGTGTGAATTGTCGTTGGTGTGCTCGTACCTGTGTGGTTGAGCAAGGACGGGAGATATCCATCTTGTCACCCCTAAGGACCGAGTTGATGTGTCATCTCACCTAGCTTCCTGTCGTGCAAACCACTTGACCGTTGTATGGGCAACGGCTTAGCATAAATCCCACTAGTTAGTCTAATAGTCATCAGGAGAGCTGAGAGCAACGGGTGATCAAGGAGAAGGGATAAGCTCTGTGTGACTTATGCCCCAGTTAAACCTCGGAGATAGGTCGAATGACCCCTTGATGGATCCCGTGGTGGCTGGTCAGGTCTAGCTAAGGTGGGTAATGGCTTTGTTGGGATCTGCAACGACACCAAGGTGATCGTGCTGTGGTACCCCACCTGTGGGTAAAGTTGCACACCTCTGCAGAGTTAAAATCTATTCGAATAGCCGTGCCCACGGTATTAGGCAAGTTATGGTGTGGTCACATAACTAGTGTTTCCCTCTGGGAATGGTTGGACTGGTGTGGGCTGTTTGGAAAGTGTCCGGCAGTTGTGCCGTGTGCTACGGCGGACGGGGAGTCCGGTAGCAGCTTAAAACTTGGATCCTGTGTGGATCAACATCATGTGCTCCTTTGTACTTAAAAACTTGTTTTGAAACATGTTTTTAAACGAACCTTTGCATATAACCTAGTTTTCCGCAAATGAACCCTAACCCTATCCTTGGACTGTCCTGTGCATTGATTTCTATTATAACCCTCCCCCCGTGGGTGTGATTGGACTTGCTAAGTACGTTTGTACTCACCCCACTCTTACTTTTTACAGCAGAAGATCCAGACTACCTCCCCGAAGATGTCGAGTAGGGTTTCGTCCTGCACCCAGTCTTGCCTGTGGTTAAGGCCACCGCTGGAGTTCCGCATGGCGCAAGACTCTAATGACCCTCTTTTCGTAGCTAGTGTAGTAGTGTGGGTTTTAGTTGTAATCCTCGTGACAGTGGCGCTTCACTGCCCATTACCGCGTAGAGTTGTACGGTGATGTACCATCTGATGTAATAAAAGTGTTATCAGCCTCCTGGGACTGATAAAGCATCACTTTTAAGTCTTCCCTGATGGGGGGCCGCCTCACATAGCAGTTGGAACTACCGGCACAATTGTCAGATATCCATACCGTGTTTCATGTATCCCAGCTTAAGAAGTGTTTGAGAGTGCCTAAAGAGCAATTACCATTGCAAGAACTCAATGTGCAAGATGACTTGACTTATTCAGAGCAACCTGTTAAAATATTGGAAACATCCTAGAGAGGCACTTAGAGCAAAGTAATCAAAATGTGTAAAGTATAGTGGAGTCACCATTCAGAGGATGAAGCTACGTAGGAAACAGAAGATGAGCTTTATGCAGAGTTCCCTCATTTGTTCTCCAATCCTTCCGAATCTCGAGGATGAGATTCTCTTTAAGAGGATAGGTTTTGTAATAGCCAAAAGAAAAGAAAAGAAAAAGAAATTCCATCACCAATATACCAAAAACTTCTCTCTCTCTATTGTGAGCCGGCCCATCCCATCTCTCCTTCTCTTTTTCCTTCTCCCCCCTTTCCCACGCGTGGCGTGCACGGCCCATTTCTGCCGCTCGATCCATCTTGGCCTAGCTTACCCACTCTTACTTTTTACAGCAGAAGATCCAGACTACCTCCCCGAAGACGTCGAGTAGGGTTTCGTCCTGCACCCAGTCTTGCCTGTGGTTAAGGCCACCGCTGGAGTTCCGCATGGCGCAAGACTCTGATGACCCTCTTTTCGTAGCTAGTGTAGTAGTGTGGGTTTTAGTTGTAATCCTCGCGATAGTGGCGCTTCACTACCCATTACCGCGTAGAGTTGTACGGTGATGTACCATCTGATGTAATAAAAGTGTTATCAGCCTCCTGGGACTGATAAAGCATCACTTTTAAGTCTTCCCTGATGGGGGGATGCCTCAGGTGGTATCAGAGCCGTAGGCTGGCCGTAGGATGTGACCCTAGAAACGAGACCCTTTTTCAGGCCCCAGGACTTGTTCTAACTTAGCTCTTTTCCTGCGCAAACACTCACCACTGGTTCTTGCCCTGTTCCAGATGGCTGACGATGGATGGGTTGACGGAATCTGCCACGCAGAGCCCGGCCTTCCTAAGCTATTAATACTCAGCCTGGAATGCATCGGAGTTATGGAACCACCAGAGTATGCCTACCGAGAATACACCTCCAAGGGCACCCTTCGGTGCGACATGATGGTCTTTGTGGGAAAAAGCACCCGCTACCCTGATGTGGACCCCTGGTTCATCTCCACCTCTGGCTTTCGCTTCCCTGACACCTACCGGAAGGCCGCCCATAAAGCCCTGCAACGACTGCGTGTGATCTACAAGCACCACCTTCAGCGGACTCCTATGGGATTTTTCCCACCTACTGAAGGAAGAGGACGCACTTGGATTGCCTGGATGAGAGGACTCGAAAGAGAAGAAGAAGACCTAGAAGATACGGTCTCCCACCTTTCCATCTACCTTACCGGCTTGGATGAACTCTACCGCGAACAGGCGGCACAACTGAAGCAGCTAATCCATAGGGCAGAAAAGGCAACCCAGGAACTGGAAGAACAACAGATAAGAGCTGCACGCGTCGAATATTCCTTAGCCGCCCTCCAAGCCCAGATACAGGAATACGAAAACCACGGAGGAATAGGTGGATGGATAGAGGAAGAAGAGGAACCCGAGGAAACCCATTGGGATAAAGGTACTCAGACCGAAGATGAGGTGATGGATCGGTGCCTCCCAATAAAGAAGGCCCTATCAGAATCGGGGAAGAATCCCCATGATAGGAGTAGCACTCCAAGCTAGAACCCTACCCTAATAATCACGTACCTATGGGAACTGTACCCCCTCCATGTTGCAATAATAAATGTTACCTACTCCCTTTTGTACCTGTGCAAGATTGTTTACCCTATCCTTGTTTCAGATGGCTGAGGAAGGATGGACCCAGGGCAATTGCCAAGCTGCACCTGGCTTTCCCAGCCTTTTGATCAACGCCCTGGAAAGCCTTGGCGTTACGGAACGCCCAAGGTACTACAGCAGAGAGTACGAACACCATGGTACCCTCCGCTGCAGGGTGATCCTGGTCATCGCCAGGAGCAACCGCTACCCCGACATCCAGCCATGGCGTGTGACTACCACAGGGTTTAGGCACCAGGACACCTACCCCTTGGCCGTCAGAAAAGCACTCCGTTATTTATGCTGGATTTTTGAAAGACACCTCGCCCCCACACCAGTGAGGTTCTTCCCGCCGGCCATCAGAACCCCAGTTTGGGAAGCACGCATGACAAGTCTGGAACGACGTCGCCATGAAGAAGGCCCTCTGTACCAAGTGGCTACTTATCTAGCCGCCTTGGACCAACTCTTCGATGAGCAAGCCAACCTTCTGAGGGAGCAGACCCATCGAGCCAAGCAAGTAGAGCTCGCAGTGAGACTGCAGCAGATCCGAGCAGCCCAAGCCGAAGCAAGAGCCGTAGCCACGGTCAGCAGCGAAGCAGTCGCCCAAGAGAGCCTCAGGCAGGCCCGAGACCGGCGTATGCAAGAATGGACCCGAAGTGGAACACCAGTCCCGGCAATTGGAGAAGACCATGTTTTACTCGGGACACTCGTCATAGGATGGGGACCACTCTTTGGAAACTCACCAGCCCCATCCGAGAACCCTGAAAGTTCTGCTACCGCCGTGGAAAGAAATGGTGCCGCACAACCTTTGGCAAATGGAAATCCAGAGAACGGCGAGCAAGGATTACTCACACTCCCCGCCCCAGAAGAAGGCACGCCCCGCGAGTAAAATAACCGACGCCACCCTAGTGATGAGTCCCCAGCCGCTTTTGCTTAAGTCGTGCCCTTAGGCCTGACCCCGGACGAGTAGTACGAGACCTAGTCTTACCCCCAAGCTGTACCCCCTTGCAGTAATGAAGTTGTTTGTGCTTGTTGTTTGTGATGTTGTGTGCTGGTTTGTTGTGTGCTGCTTGTTTATGTGACTACTGGCAGGAGGTAGATTCTGCCTTATATACGAATTAAACAACTTAAACATCACATAATTGTAACCCCACTCTACCCAATCAACAGATGGCTCCCCGGAGCGTCACGAGGGCCTCCCGTAGCCGGAACCCCACAGCCGCTGGTGCCGGAGCGCAGCCTGTTGGACAAAATCTTCCTTAGGGAGAACAGAAAGTAAGCCAGAACCGAGGAGAAAATCAAAGAGGAGAGCAACTACCACCACCCCCACCCCTCGGAGACCTGGCACAGATAATCCACAACCAGACCCTTATACTGGAGACACTGGCCAATGCCCTCGTTAACCGGCAACCACGAGGGCAGAACATGAATGACAAGCTGACAGCTTTTCTAAGGGCCAAGCCGCCCACCTTTGCCGGATCCTGCAACCCTTTGGATGCAGACGATTGGTTACGAGTAATTCAGAGGAAACTCGAACCGTTTGAATGCCAGGACCGAGACAAAGTCCTTCTGGCAGCCCACCAACTCATCGGGACAGCATTAGCCTGGTGGGAAAATTATTGTGCCATAGCCGAGGATGCCTCTACCATCACTTGGGAGGAATTCGTGAGGGAGTTCCGCCGTTATCATATCCCTTCGGCCACCATGAAGCGCAAGGCGGATGAGTTCCGCGCACTGCAACAAGAGAGCATGACGGTGGAAGAGTACACCCACCGGTTCATAGAGTTGGCCCGATATGCACCGGAGGAAGTGAACGACGATGACAAGAAACAAGACATGTTCAAGAAGGGACTAAACCTAGAACTCCGGACCTTGCTTACCCCTCAGATCTATCCTGACTTCAATACCCTGATGAACAAGGCTATCCTTACGGAAAGGGCCAAGACCGAAGAGAGGAAGGATAACAAACGTAAATTCCTGGAAAGTAAGGCCCGCCAACAGGACCGTTTCCAAAAGCAGAGGAACTTCAGCTACACTGCACCAAGATCTCAGGCCCCAATGCAGTATAGGATTCAGTCTCAAGTGACAGGACCACGGGCCCCTAACACACAGCCTAGGAGCCAGAGTACCATGAGGGCCCCGCAGAGCAATGCAAGCCTGGTCGCCTCCAACAACAATGTTAAGGCCTGTTTTAACTGCCGTGAGACAGGGCATTTCATTGCCAATTGCCCTTATGCCAATAATAAGCCGGCTACATCAGCCTTCTCCAATACGGTGAATGGACCCAGACCAGCCCTGACCGGTGCCAATCGAGTACCCATCTGCAACAATGACAACAGTCAGCAGATGAAGCAGCCCCAGCAATCATTTGGACGAGCCCGCGTCAATCACATCGACGCGCAGGAGGCTCAAGGAGCTCAGGGCGTAGTGCTCGGTGAGTACCTAGTCAACTCAGCTCTTGCAACAGTACTATTTGATTCTGGAGCATCGCACTCGTTCATATCCTCAAGTTTTGTGGAAGAATACAAAATACCTACAGTACTACTAAAAACACTCCTATTAACCCGAACGCCTGGAGGCGACATCAAATGTCAACTAGGTTGTCCACGGGTAAGGATCAATTTAAGTGGGGTAGAATTTCTAGCAGACTTGGTAGTACTTAAGTCTAGGGGAATAGACGTGATCCTTGGAATGGCCTCATCGGCTGTACTGACAGAGTGGTACGCCTAACAAACCCCAAAGGAGTACAAGTAATCTGCCATACCCAAGAAAGTGAGTTTAACCCAATGGTGTTTAGCATGGAAGCCAAGCCCTTAGAAGGAGTCCCGGTAGTAAACGAATACCCAGATGTCTTTCCCGAAGAACTTCCCGGTATGCCCCCGGACAGGGATATAGAGTTCGTCATAGAACTTATCCCTGGAACCTCCCCTATAGCCAAGAGACCCTATAGGATGGCGGCCTCTGGGTTGACGGAGTTAAAGAAGCAACTAGAAAAACTGCAACGAATTGGCTTCATCAGACCAAGCTCGTCGCCCTGGAGAGCCCCAGTTCTGTTTGTCAAGAAGAAAAATGGGAGTATGAGGTTGTGTGTAGATTACCGGGCACTGAACGAGGTTACCATTAAGAATAAGTACCCCCTCCCCAGGATTGATGACCTTTTCGATTAGCTAAAGGGAGCCAAGTACTTTTCCAAGATCGATCTAACGTCAGGATATTTTCAGCTCAAGATTAGAGAAAGTGACATCCCTAAGACAGCTTTTGTCACCCGTTACGGGCAGTTTGAGTTCACCGTAATGTCCTTCGGACTAACCAATGCCCCTGCCTATTTTTTATGAACCTCATGAATAAAGTATTTATGGATGAGCTGGATAAGTTTGTCGTAGTCTTTATCGACAACATACTTATCTACTCCAAGAGTATTCAGGAACATGAGCAACATCTGCGGGTAGTATTGGAAAAGCTGAGAATACATAAGCTATATGCCAAGTTTAGCAAGTGTGAATTCTGGCTGGAGAAAGTAGCTTTCCTTGGTCACATTCTGACCGTGGAAGGCGTAGCAGTGGACCCAGAGAAGGTCGAAGCCGTTTCCAACTGGCAGCGACCGACTAATGTTAGTGAAATCAGAAGTTTTCTTGGATTAGCTGGGTACTATCGGAGATTTATTGAGGGATTCTCCAGGATAGCCCGACCCATGACGGAACTTCTTAAGAAGGAGAAGAAGTTCGCCTGGACAGAATCTTGTGAAAGAAGTTTTCAAGAATTGAAGCAAAGGTTGACAACCGCCCCAGTGCTGACCCTACCGGACATTCATCGGGATTTTGTCATTTATTGTGACGCATCCCGACAAGGATTAGGGTGTGTGCTGATGCAAGACGGGAAAGTCGTTGCATATGCTTCCCGCCAACTCAGGACTCATGAGCGGAACTATCCGACCCATGATTTGGAATTTGCAGCCGTAGTGCATGCCCTTAAGATCTGGAGACATTACTTGATTGGAAATAAGTGTGAGATTTACACCGACCATAAGAGTCTGAAGTATATCTTCACCCAGCCGGATTTGAACTTAAGGCAAAGAAGATGGTTGGAGTTGGTCAAGGACTACAATTTGGAAATCCAATATCACCCCGGAAAAGCGAACGTGGTAGCCAATGCCTTAAGCCGGAAATCCTACGGACCCAAAGATGACCATCTGCGCAAGGAAATGGCACGATTAAATGTGCACATTGTTCCTCGAGGTTCCAGCCATGTGCTGAACATCCAATCAACACTAGAGGATAGAATTAGAGAGGCTCAAAGCTTAGATCAGGAGTTAATAAAGATCTGCAAACAAACTGGAGAAAACAAAGCACCGGGTTTCAGAGTGGACGATAAGGGAGCGTTATGATACGAGAATAGGATTTGTGTACCCCAGAATGGAGACTTCCGACGGATAATCATGGACGAAACCCATAACTCGTCCTACTCCATCCACCCAGGATCCACCAAAATGTATATGGACATAAGGCAAAAATATTGGTGGAATGGAATGAAGGCAGATATTGCACGATTTGTGGCTCATTGTGATACTTGTCAAAAGATCAAGGCCGAACATCAAAAGCCAGCAGGATTATTGCAACCCCTACCCATTCCGGTTTGGAAATGGGATGAGATAGGAATGGAATTTGTAGTAGGCCTACCTAGAACACAGAAGGGACACGATTCCATATGGGTAATAGTAGACCGACTCACTAAATCGGCTCATTTCATACCCGTACGAACTAATTACGGTGGAGAAAAGCTGGCAAGGCTTTATGTGGAAAACATAGTAAAGTTACATGGAGTGCCTAGCAGAATTGTCTTAGATAGAGGAACCCAATTCACCTCTAGGTTTTGGAAAAGCTTGCATAAAGCCATGGGCACCAAGTTAGATTTCAGCTCCGCATGCCACCCACAGACGGATGGTCAAACCGAAAGGGTAAATCAGGTTATGGAAGATATGCTGAGAGCATGCGTCCTGACCTATGGAAAGGATTGGGAGCAGAGTCTGCCCTATGCAGAATTCTCGTACAACAATAGTTACCAAGCCAGCTTGGGCATGTCACCATTCGAAACTCTCTTTGGAAGGAAGTGCAAAACTCCCCTAATGTGGTCAGAAGTTGGAGAACGTGCCCTAGTAGGACCCGCACTTATAAAAGAAGCAGAAGAAAAAGTAGCGGAGATCCGTGAGAAATTGAAAGCGGCTCAATCCCGACAAAAGAACTACGCGGACAAGAAAAGGCGAGAAATAAGTTTCAACCCAGGAGACTTTGTTTATCTCAAGGTCTCACCTATTCGAGGGACGCGAAGATTTCAAGTACAAGGAAAATTGGCCCCCCAATACATCGGACCGTACCAAGTTCTGAAGAAAGTCAGAGCCGTAGCATATCGTTTGGAGCTACCAGAAGAAATGTTGGATATACACCCAGTGTTTCATGTCTCGCAATTAAGAAAGTGTTTAAGGGTACCCGAGGCAAAACACGTGCCAGTAGAGGCAATAGATCTGCAGCCGGATTTACGATACCAGGAGATACCGGTCAAAATCTTGGACACTGTCACTAGGAGGACAAGGAACTCCGAAGTACGGATTTGCAGAGTTCAGTGGAGTAGACATGGGGTAGAAGAAGCGACATGGTGAACGCGAAGATGCTCTAAAGAAGGAGTTTCCCCATCTGTTTAGGAGCCAGCCGAATCTCGGGGGCGAGATTCATTTTAAGTGGGGTAGGTTTGTGACATCCCAGAAAAATTTACCGAAGAAATCACACGCTAAAAATACCTTTTTCAGAAACCTTTTTGTCGAAGCCCTAATTCCCCTGAACCTGGAACCAACACCCGAATCCGACCGCTGTCACACCGCCCCCCCTTTTTTTCTCCTCGCGCAGCGTGCGAACATCGCGCGCGCGTGGCCGACCAGCCGCGGTCGCCGCCACGAATATCGCCGGCGCGCGTCACCCCTTTTTCTCCCTTTCTCTCTTTCCATTTTTCCTTCCACCATTTCTTCTTTCTTTTTCCCCATTTTCCTTTCTTTCTCCTTCTCTTTTCTTTTCCTCCCCTTTTCTTTTTCCCTCCCTCCCTTTTCTTTCCTTCCTTTTCCCTCCTCCTCCTTTCTCCTCCCTTCTCCTCTCTCCTTCCTCTGCTCCCGAGTGCCGCTCGGCCGCGCGCCGGTCCTACCCACGCCGCGCATGAGCCCTGCCCCGGCCTCCCTCCGCGACACGCACGCGCAACGCGTGGCCGTGCGCCACGCCGTGCCGCCCGCCGCTCGCACCCCCGCCCCTGGCCTGCGCCTCGCCGCGCCGTGCGCGCACGCGCGCGCCCTCCCCTGCGCGTGTCCGCGCCACCCGCCGCGCGCGCTGCTGCTGCCGTGCTCCGCACTGTGCCTCGCACTGCACCCACGTGCACCACACGCTGCTCCACGACGGCCGCAAGCGGCCGAACGCCATTAATGGTGCCCGCCGAGCTCGACGACCGGCCACCGCACGGCCCCCTCCTCCCCACCGCCTCATTCCGCCTATAAATAGGCCCTCGCCCCGCTCACCCTTCCCCCACGGCCTCCACCGCCACCGCCCGCAGCCTTCCTAGCCCCCAATGCCACCACGCCGAGCCGCCTAGCGCCGCCGCCTCCTGCTCCCGTGGGCACACCCCCTCGCTCCATCTCGGTCCAAGGTGAGGCCGGGGATGGAATCCCCTTGCCCCCCTCTCTCTTTGCCCCTAACCCCGACTGCCGCCGCGCCCTGGGCCGCCGGGATCGGCCAGGCGCCGGACCTTCCCTCCCCTCCTCTGTTCTCTGCCGATGGGAGGAAGAAGAAAGGGGAAACTTGCCCCTAGGCCCTCCCCTTTCCCCTATTCCTTCAAGAGCCCTTCCACCCTTTACATTCTTTTGCAAAAGAAACCCTGTCCTTTCTGATAATCCGAAATACACACTTCACCATACAAATCTAATATCAAATAAACCCTTGCACCTTTCTGTTATGCCCCAAATGTTTCTGAAATTTATAACCTAGTCCTTTTCTGTTTCATAACCATTTACAAATGAGCCCCTGGGCCCTTGTTTAGACCCTAACACCCCGTTAACTTATCATTTTATGTACCAAACGATCTCCGATCAACCCGAAACTTTACCACGCCCTTTCTAGTATAGTTCTAACCATGCCATTAAGAAACCACCCAAAAATATTACCCCTATCTCCATAACTAAATTATTTTCGATTCAAGCTCAACGATAAAAGCTTTTAGTTCTTTCGCTTGATTGTGTGCCTGTTTGTTTGCGTCATAGGACACGGAGTGAATGAGGAAGGTCCCGACCGTGATCAAGTGAACGAGGACCAGTTCTGCGACCCCGAACCCGAGGGACAGTGCTTCGATCAGGACCTCCCGCAAGGATTTGATGATGGCAAGTTCAATCCCGCCCTTTGATGCATGTTTCTGTCCTAGCTTTTAGGAACGCAACCCGTTGGCCTGTTTTATAAAAATGCATGGTTTTGCTTGAGAAAACATGGTAGGATAGCCACCCTTGTTTTGTGATAACCACCCCTTGTTTTGTGATGACTATTCCTTGACCACCTGTTTTATAAATAAAAACATGGTGGGAAGAGGTAAAATGTGGTTTTGAAAAGTGAGTTAGACGGGATGGATGGCATTTCTGTGTGAATTGCCGTTGGTGTGCTCGTACCTGTGTGGTTGAGCAAGGACGGGAGATATCCATCTTGTCACCCCTAAGGACCGAGTTGATGTGTCATCTCACCTAGCTTCCTGTCGTGCAAACCACTTGACCGTTGTATGGGCAACGGCTTAGCATAAATCCCACTAGTTAGTCTGATAGCCATCAGGAGAGCTGAGAGCAACGGGTGATCAAGGAGAAGGGATAAGCTCTGTGTGACTTATGCCCCAGTTAAACCTCGGAGATAGGTTGAATGACCCCTTGATGGATCCCGTGGTGGCTGGTCAGGTCTAGCTAAGGTGGGTAATGGCTTTGTTGGGATCTGCAATGACACCAAGGTGATCGTGCTGTGGTACCCCACCTGTGGGTAAAGTTGCACACCTCTGCAGAGTTAAAATCTATTCGAATAGCCGTGCCCACGGTATTGGGCAAGTTATGGTGTGGTCACATAACTAGTGTTTCCCTCTGGGAATGGTTGGACTGGTGTGGGCTGTTTGGAAAGTGTCCGGCAGTTGTGCCGTGTGCTACAGCGGACGGGGAGTCCGGTAGCAGCTTAAAACTTGGATCCTGTGTGGATCAACATCATGTGCTCCTTTGTACTTAAAAACTTGTTTTGAAACATGTTTTTAAACGAACCTTTGCATATAACCGAGTTTTCCGCAAATGAACCCTAACCCTATCCTTGGACTGTCCTGTGCATTGATTTCTGTTATAACCCTCCCCCCGTGGGTGTGATTGGACTTGCTGAGTACGTTTGTACTCACCCCACTCTTACTTTTTACAGCAGAAGATCCAGACTACCTCCCCTAAGACGTCGAGTAGGGTTTCGTCCTGCACCCAGTCTTGCTTGTGGTTAAGGCCACCGCTGGAGTTCCGCATGGCGCAAGACTCTGATGACCCTCTTTTCATAGCTAGTGTAGTAGTGTGGGTTTTAGTTGTAATCCTCGCGACAGTGGCGCTTCACTGCCCATTACCGCGTAGAGTTGTACGGTGATGTACCATCTGATGTAATAAAAGTGCCTCCTAGGACTGATAAAGCATCACTTTTAAGTCTTCCCTGATGGGGGGACGCCTCACATAGCAGTTGGAACTACCGGCACAATTGTCAGATATCCATACCGTGTTTCATGTATCCCAGCTTAAGAAGTGTTTGAGAGTGCCTAAAGAGCAATTACCATTGGAAGAACTCAATGTGCAAGATGACTTGACTTATTCAGAGCAACCTGTTAAAATATTGGAAACATCCTAGAGAGGCACTTAGAGCAAAGTAATCAAAATGTGTAAAGTATAGTGGAGTCACCATTCAGAGGATGAAGCTACGTAGGAAACAGAAGATGAGCTTTATGTAGAGTTCCCTCATTTGTTCTCCAATCCTTCCGAATCTCGAGGATGAGATTCTCTTTAAGAGGGTAGGTTTTGTAATAGCCAAAAGAAAAGAAAAGAAAAAGAAATTCCATCACCAATATACCAAAAACTTCTCTCTCTCTATTGTGAGCCGGCCATCCCATCTCTCCTTCTCTTTTTCCTTCTCCCCCCTTTCCCACGCGCGGCCTGCACGGCCCATTTCTGCCGCTCGATCCATCTTGGCCTAGCTTACCCACACCGGCCCTGTAACATCCTAGGTGTTTAAAATGCTAAAGTCAAGATCATGCATTATGACCAAGAAAAATTCAAACAATGCATTCCTTTTATGAATGAATACATGTGTGTGTGTGCATGTGTATGTGTGCAGATATGCTCAGTATAGGGTACTTCTATCATTTTCCAAAATCAACTCAATATGTTTAGCAAAAATTTATCCACGCATCCCTGTTGAATGTTCTACAAAAATAAATTAGAAATTTTGACCAAAATTTGAAAATTTAACATAAATTGACAAGTAGTTTAAATTTGAGTAAATCAACATTAACTTTCAAACAATTGCTTAAATGAACTTTTTCCTGAAACAAACGTTGTAGAGTTTTGAATTCTCTACAACTTTCATGTTGGAAGTTTTTCATGTTTCTGCACAAAATTTGAAAAAATTTTAAAGTCAAATTCTGGTGTCTCTCTCCCCCTTCTCTCTCCTACATCCCTCCCCTCCCCTGTTCTGTTCCATCGCAGCCAGAGGCCGCTGGCCACCTGGCCGGCGATGCTTGAGCCCCGAGCTGCGCCAAGGCTCGAACCTCGATGGAACGCGACCAAATTTACGCCCCGCTGATCTCCCCTGCTACGAATCCTGCCATGCTCGACGTGCACACACCACGCGGCCATCTAATTCCGATGGTCGAGCCACGACACGCTGGCGAAGCCGCGGCTCTGCCGCGGCCTAATCCCGGCCGCACCTCCATTCGTTGTGCCATGCCCAGCCCCTTCCCCCTTCCGCTTGCCCCCTATAAAAGGCTGGCCCCTCCCCTGCACGCGCCCTCCCCTCCACCCCTGCCATTGCCGCCGGCGAAGCTCGGCCTGACGCCAAGCCCCCTCCTCCCGGCCTCCCTCCGCCCCCAATCCACCCGCTAGCAAGCTTGCCCATGCCCTCCTGAAGCTTCTCGACCTCACCCCGCCGCCCACCTCACCGTCCCTCGCCGGATCACCACGCGCACCTGCCGCCCGAGCCCCAATCACGCCGTCAGCCCTCCACAAGTCGCCTCGGCCCCGACGAAGACCACCCCGAGGGAGCCCTTGGCTCCCTCTTGCCTTCTCGCCCCTTGCCCCTCGCCGCCGGCGAGCAAGCTCACTGGAATCCGGCCGGCCATGCCCTTCCCCGCCGTAGCCATGGCCTAGGGGCCACGTTGCAAAGTTTTTAATCTTTCTAGGGTTCCCAGTGCAAAACCCAGGGTCATATCTGCAAAACCTTATCTCAAGTTTTGAATCCAAACCAGTGAACTTCAAAAATGCTTTAAAAATTGTAGAAAAATCCTAAAAGTGCGAACTACAGTGTTTTGCATTCGGTGCAGCTAGATCTACAACTTTGCGTACATAACCATGCTCAGTTTCTGAATACTTTGTACTGTAGAGTAAAAGTTATAGTAAATAGCTCATAAATGTAACTTATGTTCTAGGCAAGTGATGTACTCAATTTTTGGACTGTGGTTTAGATTCGAGGAGTTTGGATCTGTGTAAAATTTTCAGGACTAGAGGACATCTCTAGCTATTGATTTTATTAGATCTTATTCTATACTATGAATAAATAGATCTAAATTTTCTAGGTGTTCTACTGTGATTCATGAGGTGAAACTTTTACAGTAATATTACATTGATGTCTAGATGCTGTGGAAAAAGTACTTAGAAAAAGATGATATGTTTACCGGTGGACATTTATGAGTAGATGATCATGTTGGAAAAGTTTGAGACACAGAGACTTGACGGAACTATGTGTAGAAATAGATCTTGAGTAATGTAAATTTGTCTTGACTAATTTTTCTATGCTATGTAACTTGCACACTAAAAATCTGAAAAATTCACAACAGACTCACCATAAGTTTAGGAGTACTCAGTAGAAGTACGAACACCAGTGCTTGCATGGTTTGTTCTGTATAAATGGATCTAAATCCTAGCAGTAGCTGTTTAATTTTATTTTTCATGATTAATCTGCTGAATGAAAATGGCTGAAAATTTATAGTGAGTTTTTTCTTAAGTAATATGCTCTGCATAAAAATCTCACCTCCAGAAACTATCACTAGTAGCTGTTATGAGTAATCCATGTTTGCTCTTGAAAAATGGCATTTTATAAAATGACAAAACCCCCCACTTACTTAATGAAGTTAGTTAGTTTAAGTTATAATCGGTAAACAACTGCCCAAGAAAGTATAAATAAAATTTTTTACAACTTAACTTAATTTTTGTTGGATTACAACTTTACAGTGAAATAAAAAATAAATCGTACCATCAAAATAACGCAAACCTATGCGTTCATATAGAATAAACGACTCTCGCTGATGGAACCTACGAGCTGGTGTCGAAGCCCGAGAGTGAGCAGCGCGAAGCTCAGGTCAATCTAACTGAAGTGGTCGAAAACCTGAACCAAAGTTCGGAAGAGCCCAAGGCTAGCACTGCTCAGGAAGGCAAGCCCCGGAGCATAACCCTTATTTTCAAAATTATTCAATATTGTAATTCTATTTACTTGTGCAATTATATTTATAGGTGTTTGGTTGAAAGCTTAGTTGCATAATCCTAGGTACCCATGCTATGAACACTAGTTGTAAAGTTCGCTAGATTGCCATGCTAATAGAACTCCGGTAAAAGTCGAGTGATTTCCTGTCACTCACGAGATATATGAGTTGCTTGTTTACTTATGTTGGAATCATAAGGTTGACGGGCGGGGCTATTTATGATATTCATGTTGATGGTTGAGGCCCCATCTGTATAGTGAAAATGTCTAGGGTCGCAGTGTGTGGTAGTGGTGCTCAAGTTTTTGAACGTACTAACTAGATGCCGAGAATATGGTAATCAGTAAGCTTAAGTATCTGATTGAACCGGGGCGCGGAACATACCACCCCACCGTCTTGACTTCATTCCCATACGACCACATGGTGAGTGCAGAGCGTGGCTCTATACTCGAGGGCGGTGGCCCTGTTTCGCAAAATGGGAATATAGGAGAAAAGTCGCACGTGTGACTCTGTGAGTAACCACGTGACGTGTGTTTAGGTTTCCCTTGCAAGATTAAGAAATTCAATTCGAATCATCCATTTCTCACAGAAATTGGGACTTCTTGATCCTTTTACCACATGGAGTAAGAAGAGGAACAATAATGATGATTAATATTGCTAGTTTCTTAATTTATATGCTTCCACCATGTGTGATGTTGGATAGATGCTCATCTAGAATGGTTAATCAAACTAGAATCTTGAAGCTAAAAAATTAAATTAAGGACCTACTCTTTGTTGCTTTTTAGCAAAACAAACCCCTCAAGCCAAAAGCCTTGCATGTTTAGGAGTCGGCTAAGTATATACAAATAGTCGGGTAAGCCTTGCTGAGTATTAGTATACTCAGCCTTGCTTGTGGCTTTGTTTTCAGGTGAGACATTTGAGGACATGGTTGCTAGTTTGACTTGGCCGTATACTCTTCCTCCTGGTTGGTCGGTTGAATGGGATGCGTCCCCGGCCAAAGATGATAAGCTGAATGATTTCATATACGGGCTTCATCATGATATCTTGTATCATAATTAGAAATTTTGCTTATTTTCTGCTACACTGTTGAACTCTGAAAGTACTTGTTTATGAATTCAAACTTGAATTGTAATAATAATTAATGTTGAACTCTGAAAGTACTTGTTTATGCTTTCTTTCATTCGGAAAACCAGTGGTTGCATCAGGATATTACCCGATAGACTGTTGTTTTACTCTGTTTTAAGTGTGTGTTAGCCCGGATTGCCTTTATGGTGATGGTTAGCGCAATTAAGCCGGATTAATTCAAGTGGTTCTGCCACAGGCCCGAGCCGCCCCTTCTCTCCCACCACCTGTAGCCACTCCGGCTTCCTCCTCCGCGACGCACATCCCGCCCGGTTGTTGTGCCCCACCCGCACATCCCTATCTCCTTTACTCCGCTTTCAAGGCTCATGATGAGCCCCTCCATCACCCCACCTTGCGCCTCCTCCTCTCTACCCGAAAACCGCCGCAGCCATCATGGCCATGATGACCGGCCACCACTGAGCGCTGCCACATCCCCTGCCAGCCGCTCTGCTCCCTCCCTCACCCTATAAAAGCCACACCCGAGCCCTGCCTCGCTCCCTCCCCGCTCCCGTGCTCCGCCCCACCACTTCTGGGCAGCGCTGCTGTACCCTCGAGCTCTACCGTTGCCCCGAGCTCACGGCTGCACCGATGTGCTGCCACTCCACCACCTCTACTCGATGTCCGTGCGCCGTCGTAGCTCGAGCTGTGGTGGGGAACCTCCCAATCCCGTCTTCCCTCTCTCCCTCGCTTCACCGTGCTCGGAATTCCTCTTCGGAATTCCCAAGCTGCTCCTCTCCACCATGCGCCTTCTCCTCTTTCTCTCAAGCCAAAGCCGAGCCAAAACGGTCACCAAAAGATCGATTTCAGCGAACTCTGGCGAGCTCAGACGCTGCCCTCCGCCTCAAGTCTCGCTGCCAGCACCGCCGGCGCCGCCCCTTTCGCCGCAGCCGTTCGATCAAGATCGGACCAACCAGATCCAGTTAAACCTATCCCATACTGATCAGCCTAGTCATTTTTGTAGAAAAACCCTTACAGTTTTCCAAAATCTATCCGCCATCCTGTGCAGTTCAAATGTATTTGCAAAACAATGCTTTTCTTTTTGTTTTAGCCCCTATCCTTTCTAGTTTTTGATCCCGCCATCCACCTCTCTCTATTTTCTAGTCTTAACCCTATGTTTTAAGTTTCATTAGGTTTTACCCCTCGGTTACATCAAGTTTAGCCCATGGAAGTTTGAATCTTTTGCAAATAAGTCCCCGGAATCATGTTTTAGCCATATCTTCTTCGTTTTATCTCTATTTTCATCGATTCTTGCGCTCATGCTATCCTTGCAGCAAGCTCTATATCTTTATCACCTTATCTTTCTCTATTTGCACTGTTTGTTGTTCTGTTTCTTATTTTGTGAATGTTTTGCTTGTGTGATCATGTAGATGGCGTGACATTCGAGGAAGGACAAGAGTAGCAGTACGAGGAAGAGAACCAGCAATTTGACGAAGAAGGCAAGTGGAATTTCCCACCCTACATACTCTATATATGTCCCAATAATAGCATGATAATTCACTTTACTTTATTCATCGAATCGCATAACTTGATGGGAATACCTATTAAGGATTGACCTAGTCTTTTCACCCAAGCCTTGAACACCTGGTTTTAGTTATCTTTTTGGGTAGAAATGCTTAGTTGCTTAACTTTGGGAAATGGTGCTATGACAAACTTTTGAGAATGTTAATCATGACTTTATACTATTGTTATACCTGGATAATTACAAGATCATTTTGTTTAAATGGAACATGGGGAACCACCAAAGAAAATTGTACAGCCACAATAGTCATATGGCTCTGACCTTAAATGATTAATTAGACATGTGGTCAGGTGATAGCCTTACCAAAAGGGCAAGGAGGGGGTTGGTGTTGGGGTATAGCCCGTGGTCCTTTTGAGGTAGTAGCCTTTGCTAAGATACTGACAACTAGGGGGGGTTATGGTCCAGACCGCAACTAAAACTCTAGCGGGCTATTTAGTTTTCTGCATGTCTTTGTAAAGGCTTCGTAGTGGACCCCTTGCCACTCACCAAAGGAAGTGTTTAAGGGCCTTGCAAACCTAAGCAATTTTGGGGAACACGAATTATGGTGAAAGTGTACAACCTCTGCAGAATGTAAAACTGATATATCAGCCGTGCTCACGGTTACGAGCGGCTTGAACCCTCACATGATAATCAAACTTAAAGAATAAATTAATTTGTGGTTCCTTGGTTTCTGATATGATGATGTATCCTTTGTGCTTAAGTGGGTTGGTATAAACTTATACTTAGTTAATAGGTGCTTGCTAATAAAATATGACCAACTAAAATTGTTAACCGCTATAAGCCTATCAGCCTTTCCTTGATGGCCTTGCATCTTTCCCCCACTTGTTGAGTACCAACCACAAGAGTACTCACCCTTGCCTAACTATTGTTCACCCTTGCCTAACTATTGTTCAGAAGGGAACGTGGAAGTGGAACACTACTGTGACTTCGAGGAGTTCTAGGCGTGCGTTCACCAGTCAATCGCCTGTGGAAGAGGCTTTGTAGCAGATCTCGTTTAGGATTTTGGTGAAATACTTAAGACCTTTGTGTCTATTTTATTCGGAGTGTAATAATGTTATTTACTCTCTTGTTTACATTTTGAACATTTTCTTTTGATATATTTACTTATGACGTCTATCATATATGTGTAACTTGATTCTGGCGCACATATCAGATGCATTCGGTTTTGCTTCCAAAATCGGGTGTGATAGGTTAAAAATACTCGCGAGATGGAACTACCAGATAACTAGGAGAAAACTCCATGTGGGTTGTGGAAATGTACGGAGAAGCTGAAAAAATCTCTAAGACTAGTGTTGCTACCGTTCCTCAGCAACGGCGCCAGAAAGCTTGTTGGCACTCCATAGCCTATACGAACTAATCCGCAAGCGCACGGATACTGATGTAGCTTTCACCAGGGAGTTTACTTGGGATATCGAATCCAAGGAACCGTAAGCGTTACCAGACCTGGAACTATTCAGCTGGACCTGCCACGGGAGAAGTGGTAAGAGGGCAGAGGATCTAGCTTCAGATAGCCAACTTGTTACCTAGATAACTTGCTACTTAATAACTTGATCCGCTTCGGTGGCTGGAAGAGGAAGGACTTCAGAAAGGGATGAGAGGGGAATCTAATGGCAACCTACAACTACTACTATGAAAGAACTCAAAGGTGGTGGACTACGAGAGACGGACAGGGCTGTCACCACCTGCCAACTACCACACTGTTCCGTGGGGTGGAACATAACCCAAGGTAACTAACCAAGCCTAGGAACCACCCCTAGAACTATTGAGTTACTTACTCCTACCGTGTACTTTGCTACCTACACATATAGGAAATCCTGCAAATCAAAGGAAGTAACTAAACAAATTACTGAAAGTAAAAACAAGAACTAGCGAGATACGGAAGATAAACGAGGAACTTACTTAAGAAAGCTTTATTCCTCTAAGGTGGCTACAGAGTTGGAGTAAGGCCGAGGGAACTCAGCTCCACTCCTAGATTGGCTCTCACCCAAGCTCTCACCTCACACTCTCCCTATTCTACACTTAAGTTAGAGCAACAACACTAAGAACTCTTCTTCTCCAAAGATGGTGTGTTGAGAGTAGAGGTATGTACTTCCTTTAATAGGGCTTCAAGGATGGTGCTTGCTGCGTAGCTTAGCTTGTAACCAGGTAAGTCGCTTGACTTAACATCCACGCGAAGCTGGAGACATGGAGCTATAGGGCCAGGCCAGCCAGCCTCTCCTAGGCCGGTCGGCCTAGGATTCTTGCCACATGTAACCGTCCTTCTTGTGGATGCTCTTGATCACTCCTGGAGGTCAGCAACGGTTGCATGTCTTTGAGGCTGGACAGGTAGAGGCCGGCCGACCTACACAAGGCCGGTCGGCTTGGCTCTGGCTCCTCCCAGCCCTCCGATGCATCAAGGTCTTGATCACTGTGTGCATCTACTCCAGGAAAGTGGATGATGAGGACATCACTAGCATGGATATGACCATATTAGTGCCTTCTTGCCAAAGATGAATCAACTCTACATCATGATTAAATTTGATACATTTGAACAATTAATGTTGCACTATGATTTCTGTGCATTCTCATTTTCAGAATTACTTGACTGGATAAAGCCATGTGTAGAAATTACATGGAAAACATGGAGGATCAAAGAAATTGATTGGGGATTAAGCCCAAGTCTTCCCAATATTCTCCACCAGGCCACCACGTCACTTTTGGTGCAAGGAAAGAAAGAGTCCAAATCCAACATGTTTTGGATGTTGGATTCGGACTGCAGGACAGAACCAAGTTGTAACAGCTGCAACAACTTCATACGGACTTCGATTGGGGGTTTCTTAAACTTCACGGAAAGCTTATAAAGTCTAATTTCATATGGATTGGGACTCATGTCCATATCTTCTCCGAGGTGGTCGCAATGATTGATTTACTACAAAGAGCTTTTCTGTCTACGGTGCTGCGTCACCTGATTTTGGTCCGATGGGGTGTGTATCAAGTGGAGCCCAACAGGGGCGCGTCCTAGGGTTTAGGGATGACCTCCACCATGTCGTTTTCATCCTCTACCCTCTCATATACTTCCATAGCCACCACAAACAGATTGGGATTTTTTTTGAAAGTTTAGCCATTGCTACTTGCTTGTAGACGCGTGTGTCGGCTAGACCATCCATTCTACTCAATTCAGAACCCCACCTTTATGATTTAGATTGGTTGTTATCTCCATATTTGCAATTGAGTTTCTTGTTCTACTTGTTCTTGCTTGTTCTTTGATTGCTTGCAAGACGAGTGCCCTAGTGGCTGGGTGTTGCGCTCCACAAGATCGCAGCAGCCATTGGAGGAGGTGTATCGGTTGCTAAGGCGCGGCATCCTTGGAAGGCTGTAGTCAGGCCGTGAATGTCATCTCCATCCACCAATCAAGTTATCCATCCCCTCTCATTGAAAGATCTGGAACAAACTATAGCGGGTTCTCATCAGTGGATTTGAGCCTAAAGACCAAGTAGACACTGCATGTGGGTCCATCAATCCATGGCTCGAGCCTTTCAACCGTAGGATGTTTTCCTTGATGATGTGCTGATCTGGATGGCTTGGACTTGAGTTTGTGCACTTGATGATGAAGTTTGAGACGTGTTTGCCTCAGTGTCAGGCTGGCCGGCCTAGGAGAGGCCGGTTGCCCTAGGATTTTCCCTTTTTTGGTAATATTTTGTACATTGAGCTTCTACAATAAAAAAAATCACCAAAACTAGTGGAAATCACCAGGGTAAATGATCTTAGTGTGATTTTGACCATAAAAGTACGAAATCCAGAGAAATGTTGGTGGAAAAAGTCATAGAAATCGGCCACCAACAACCATCTTCCTCACCTCCGATCGATAGTACTCGGCGTCATCTACTCCACCTGTCGCGCACCTCCATGCCTCCTCTCCAAGCTCCCAAACGCATGCGAGTAAAGCATCTCATGACAAGGGAGATGGGCAATAAGAAAGCCGCTAGCCATGGGGAGAAGCGCAAGAGGACTGATGCGAATGAGGCTAAAACTGCAGATCCAGCCTGGAACAAGAGTAATCTTCCCTCGAATGCTTTGTTAGCTTTCAATGGTTGAGGAGTTTTCTCTAAATAACACAAGTACTTCTTCTTCTGTCTTCCGCAGAACTCAATAATATGGCATTATATAAAGAGGATAGGATGACCAACTGGAAGAATGGCTTTTACCATCTTTCGGAGGAGAACAAATGCTTCACCAAGATGCTTCAGGATGCCGACAAGCAGCTTGTCGACTGCATGGAGCAGATCAAGGTCTTGAACAGCAACAAGGAGCAACAACCGAAAGCACTTGAAGAACTTGAGGGTGCGGCAAAGGTGCTCGGCTTATTCAAGTCCTTTTATCCTGATGTGGATGTGAAGCCACTGGTAGAAGGTGCAGCTGCAGATTGCTCAGAAGAGAAATTCGCCAAGTATCTTGAAGAAGCAAAACCAGTGGCCCAAAAAATAGTTGAGGATATGGAGCTAGACTAGAATCATTCATGTGTAATGAACTGTCTATCCTGCTATTCATGATATGCTTGTAATTTTTTAATGTTGATGCCTTTTGATTTGTTCAAAGTACTATTAGATAAGTAATACTGACAGTCATAGGGCTTAGGAAAACTCGATACGCTTGGGTCAAGCTACTCCAAGTGCATCGACTCTGGATGTAGTCAGTAACTTGGCATTCGGTTTATGGCTTCTTGCCAGGGCCGTTACTGCCTGTGGCTAATACTCAGAGCTTTACTAGGATTATGGGCTTGGTGACCCTTTCAGAGTTTACCTCTCATAGTTATTGTCTATGATAAGACTAGTACTCGAAGCTGTTATTGGAATAAGTGTCGCACAAGTGTTTCTTGTGTCTTAGCCTAGTCGGCAATGAAAACAATCATTTAGGTAGAACTCATGGCAGAGCCCCTGAGCAATCCTTAAGACTTAGGGTGGTTGGCTTATTATTTGTACTCGTGGCTGGAGCCCCTGAGTTCTACGATCTAGCTTAGAGGAGAAAGTAGTAGTTTGGGAACGAGAACAACTCTTTATTACTATAAAATTCCGCGTTGGAGCTAACAGATTTGTGTACCAATTACACTAGGGTAGAACCATTGTAGGTGCTCGATATTCTAGGAGTTTGGAACCATTAGGGTACTATATTTGGTCCCTGGTCTAGTAACCTTGGAGATGATGGAAGACCCTTCCCATCGCAAGTTGAGTTTATGTAGCCCTATCTCATTCTGGATGCGACGTAATACCAAATCACCAATGTTGAATGATCTCTTCTAGACATTGCGGTCGTGGTAACGGTGAAAGCCCTAGAGGTAGCAAGTTGAGCAAAGTATGGCATTGCATCTAGCCTCTTCAACTAAATCAAGTTCCAGGTGTCTTGCCTCTTCAATCTCAACTTCTTCGTACATTTACAGTCGTGCAGATTGCTAGATGATGTCAGTAGTGAAAATAGCTTCTGACCCATAGACGAGAAAGAAAGGTGATAGTCCAGTGGCTTTGCAGGGTTGAGTGTGTAGCCCCCAGACGACATGTGATAGCTCATTGATCCACTTGCCACCTTTTTTTTGCTTTTTGCGTCGTAGAGTCTCTTCTTCAACCTATCAAGTATCATGCCATTGGTGTGTTCGACCTGGCCATTGGTTTGGGGTGCACAACCGACACATACTTGATGGTGATAGCCGCATTCTCAGATAATTACTAGATTGAATCCGCTGTGAAGTTGGATCCGAGATCTATGACAATGTTGTTGGGGAAGCCAAATCGATGAAGAATGTCGCAGATGAAGTTGACTACTCAATCCGCTAAGGGAGAAGTAATCGGCTAGTACTCGATCCACTTGGTAAACTTGTCGATGGCGACCAACATGTGAGTAAACCCTCCTGGTGCCATTGTTAGGGGTCCAATCATGTCCAGACCCCATAAGGCGAACGTCCAAGATGGGGGTATGGTAATCAAGTTGTGAGCCAGGATGCATGCTTGCTTGCTGAAGAAGTGGTAGTTGGTACACCGTTAGCCAAAATCTTCAGCGTCTGCCACAGTCGTTGGCCAGTAGATGTGGTAGAACCACCTAAATTAATCCGGCTCAAGTGCGCTAACCATCACCATAAAGGCAATATGGGCTAACACACACTTAAAACGGAGTAATCCGATGGTCTATCAAGTAACATCCTGATGCAACCATTGGATTTCTGATCGAAACAATGCATACATACAACCCACATGAAGGTGAGTGTCAGACCCGACAGTGAGCCCAGAGATTACAACAATTCACAAATTTTACATCACAGAGTTCAACATGAATTATTATTACAATTCAAGTCCGAATTCATAGACAAGTACTTTCAGAGTTCAACAGTGTAGTGGAAAATAAGCGAAAGTTCTATCGACAATACAAGATATCATGATGAAGCCTATACATCACATCATTCAGCTTATCATCATTGGCCGGGAACGCATCCCATTCCACCGACCGACCAGGAGGAAGAGTACATGGCTAAATCAAACTAGCAACCATGTCCTCAAAGGTCTCACCAGAAAACACAGCCACAAGAAAGGCTGAGTATACTAATAGTCAGCAAGGCTTACCCGACTATTGGTATATACTTAGCCCACTCCTAAACATGCAAGGCTTTTAGCTTGAGGGGTTTGATTTTGCCGAAAAGCAACAAAGAGTAGGTCCTTAATTTTAGATTTTAGCTTCAAGATTCTAGTTTGATTAACCATTCTAGATGAGCATCTATCCAACATCACACGTGGTGGAAGCAATTAAATTAAGCAACTAGCAATATTAATCATCATCATTATTCCTCTTCTTACTCCATGTGGTAAAAGGGTCAAGCGGTCTCATTGGCCGCGAGAAACGGACGATTCGAATCGAATTTCTTAACCTTGCAAGGGAAACCTGAACACATGTAACGTGGTTACTCACGGAGTCACATGTGCGACTTTTCTCCTTTATTCATGTTTCACGGAATAGGGCCACTGCTCTCAAGTATAGAGCCACGCTCTGCACTCACCATGTGGCTGCATGGGAACGAAGTCAAGACGGTGGGGTGGTATGTTCCACGCTCCGGTTCAATCAGGTACTTAAGCTTACCGATTAGGGTTTAGTTAGTACGTTCAAAAACATGACCACCACTACCACACACTGCAACCTTAGCCATTTTCATTATACAGATGGGGCCTCAACCATCAACATGAATATCATAAATAGCCACGCCCATCAACCTTATGATTCCAACATAAGTAAACAAACAACTCCTATATCTCAACAGGAAATCACTCGAATTTTACTTGAGTTCTATTAGTATGGCAATCTAGCAAACTTTACAACTAGTGTTCATACCATGGGTACCTAGGATCATGCAACTAAGGTTTCAATCAAACTCCTATAAATGTAATTGCACAAGTAAATAGAATTAAAATATGGCATAATTTTAAAAATAAGGGTTATGCTCCGGGGCTTGCCTTCCTGAGCAGTGCTAGCCTTGGGCTCTTCCGAACTTTGGTTCGGGTCTTCGAAAACTTCAGTTAGATTGATCTGAGCTTTGCGCTGCTCACTCTCGGGTTCGGGGATCAGCTCGTACGTTCCATCAGCGAGAATAGTCGATTCTATATGAATGCACATGTATGAGCTGTTTTAATGATAAAAGATAAATAACTTATTTCAGTAATCCAACAAAACTCAAGTTAAGTTGTAAAACATTCCAGTTATATTTCCTTAAGCAGTCCTTTACCAAGTACTATTTAGATTAACTAACTCCATTAAGTAAGTTAAGTAAGTGGGGTTTTTCTCGTTTCATTTACATGCAGAAATATTCTATTTTCATATTTAGACATAAGACATCATGTGGGATTTATATTTGAAGATTGATAAAGTTTCTAATGTTGAAATTTTATACAAAGTACATTTCCTGGTGACAAACTTATTGTAAAAATTTCAGCCATTTGTACCTAGCAGATTAATCATGATAAATCAAGTGAACAGCTACTGCCAGAACCTAGATCCATTTATGCAGATCAAACCAAGGAAGTAATGGTGCTCAAAATTTTACAGAGTACTCTCACACCTATAGTGACCCTACTGTACATTGTTCATATTTTATTAAGCAACTAATAGAGAACAAAAAATACAGCAAAATATATCTATATTATCCAAGATTCATTTTTCCTGACAGAACTACAAAGCTTCTGTACCTCAAATTTTTCTAGAATGACCTAATACTTAAATATGTCCTCTAGTGAAACTATCATAATTTTCCTAGCACACTAACTATTTATAATGATTTAATGCATTTATTCAAGGCTAAAATCATGTGAGCAAGTTATAAAGAAGCAAAAAGTCCCAAACTTTTTCTGTAGCATTTTTGTGTCAACTTATCACGTCTGTAAAAGTTTCATCCCTATAATTAGTATTGAATATGGTAAATAAATAAATCTACCTACTAGTACATTAATTAAGATTTAGAAACAACTATAGCTAGAGTTCAGATCAGGTCCTGAGATTTCTACACTAAGCTACTCATCTAGAATCTAAGCCACTGCACAAAATTATCATCAATGCTTGCCTATAATAACAGATATATTCATGAGCTCAATAATCTAGTATCTGTGCTAGAGCAAGATTTTTGAAGAAAAGTCAAGATGTGTATGTAATGAACATTATAGGTCTTGTTTCAAGGAACTCATAACATTTTAGTTTGTGTTTTTCTGATTTGTCTACAATTTTTGGTGGATTCAACACAACAACATAGTTTCTTTCCTTACAAATAGGTCCCTGGTTTTATGCACGAAGGACCCTAAAAAGATCTAGGCATTTGCAATGTAGTCCCTAGACGGAGCTGGGCGGTTCCCGACCAAAATCTGGCGAGGAATCTTGCCGACGGCAAGGCGAAAGGGGTGGGGAAGTAAGAGGGGAACGAGGGATACCTTCAGGTGGTCTTGGTTGGGGCTGGTACGGCCGGAGCAGGGCTGGCCACGGGAGCCTTGCTCACCGGCGGCTGGCGGTGGTGGGTGACGGTGCTCCGGCGATGCTGGATGAGAGAGGCCGGGCCGGGGAGATTTAGTGGGTTGAAGGGAACCAATCCTAGGGTTTGATGGGGGTAGAGGGAGGCCGGAGGCAAGAGCTCGGCGTGAGGTGGTCAAGCAGCGGGAATGGTGCCGCCGTGCAAAGCTCATGCACGAGGCAGGGGAGACCTAGGTGCTGCTTTTGTAAGCATGGGAGGAGGAGGGGAGAGGGTGGGGCGAAGGAGCTGCAGCCCATTGGATGGCCGGGGCGGTGGACAGGTGCCAACGAGATGAGCAGAGGCAGTGTCGTGGTGGTTTGGGCCACCGAGAGCGTAATACCCTACGTCCTGTGTGGTTGTTGGTATTGCCTTAGGTGTTGATGTGTTTCGAGGGGGTCCCTGCCCACCCTTATATTGTCTGGGGTGACGGGGTTACATGAAAATCCTAGCCAGATACGAGCTTAGGAGTCCTACCCGAGTACTACTTGGGTAGTTTGCTTTTATTCCGACTAGTCCTACTATGGTACAAGTATTTACAACTGATGTAAGGCGTGGGCCATGTCCCATCCCTTATCCTAGAATATGTACGCCATGTGTGCAGTCCTGTGGCCCTAGGTCTGACAAGCCCCCGAGCTCTTCGTAGTTGAGTACTGCAGGCTTCCAAGTACTTATAAAGGCGTCTTCGAGTTCTTCTGCACTATGTCTTGAAAGTATATTTCAAGTACTTCCTTGGCTGCATCGAGGCTGTGAGGTGCTCATGCCCTGAGTAGTTTTCAAGTTTTCATTTACATAGGGTGCAATTGAACTCGCACTCCATATGGAGTAGCCCCCGAGCCTTCAATTGAACCGAAGAATCAGGCTGAGGGTCAAATTAGTCTTGAATCTTCTATCCTTATCTTCCAAAAAATTTGAAAAATAAACCATTGATGACACGTGTCCCGGAGCCCCTGAGCCTTTAATCCAAATTCCCAGTTTTGGAAAAAAGGATCCTAAAGGTAATGGCATGGATTGTGTAAAAACTAAGAGTTTGAATTGATTGTTAAAATGGGTAAATTGGTTCGGAAATTTAAAAACCCCCTTTTTGGGACGTTATCCCTGGAAAAGTGGTTAAACAAATAACTTTCCCAAAGTAACCCAAGATTACCGCTCAAAACAAATCTTATCCTATAAAAAACACTTCGCATTCTGCAAAGAAAACTTGGGCCCACTGCTGGTTATTTAACCTCACGGTGACCTAGGGTTTTACTCACCCTTTCACTTGTACTTTTTACTACTCGAGCCTTTCGTCTTCCTCTATCTCACAGTCACTACCACTTCCAGAGTTAGATCTAGGTCATTTGCGTTGCAAGAAGTAGTCGCCCAGTTCATGCTTCTCCCCAAAAGCCCTGCTCCGCCGCCTCTCTCATCGTAGCCCCCGAGCACATACGAGTGAAGCATCTCGTGACCATAAGGATGGCCGGCAACAAGTGAGGTAACTCCAAGGGGAAGGAAAAGGAGTGTAAGGCCCCCACCACTGCCTATGATGGGTGGAAACCAAGTAAGTGCTCCGAAGCTGATCTCCAGGCCCTCGTTGATGAGGGTCTTCTCCAGAGCAAGGAAGTCATCCAGTGGCGCCCTGCCACTAGGGACAGAAGGCCATGTGAAGGAGTTGATGAGATTGTTCTTTTTCAATACTTCGTCAAGCAAGGATTAGCCCTCCTGAGTTCTGAGTTTTCCCATGGTCTCCTCTTTTACTATGGAATCCAGTTGCATCATCTTAATCCAACTCCATCCTTCACATTTCCATCTTTGTTCAGTTCTGTGAAGTATTCTTAGGAATAGAGCCGCACTTTGATCTCTTCACCTATCTTTTCCACATCAAGTCCCAACCCAACAATAAGGTCCAGTGTGAGGTCGACGGTGTTGGGCTGCAGCTAAGGCAAGGGATGGAGAAAAAAATACATCTCGTACAAATTCCTGAGTAGTTTGTCAGGGCGGAGAGAGAAGTGGTTCTACATCGGAAACCACGCGCCTTCCTTGACAGAGAGTGTGACATTCAGGTACTTAGGATTAAAACACACTAGATTCTAGTATAAAGTGTGTATGTTTGATCTTGTGTATGTGTGTTAAAAACTTTAATGTAAAGGCAAAAGGGTATTTTAATTCTGGAAAATTTAGGTCCTTTGATGCAAAATGGGTGAGAATGGTAGGTAAAATCAAAATATGTAAAGGGCTATTTTGCAAGAAGCAGGTACTTACTTTTAAACCTTTGTGAGAAGTGAAACAACCTTAAGGATTCAAGTGGAGTGTAGAACTTAAATAGGTTATCTCCGAAGTTTAAACTTTTGCCAAGTTTTAAATTAGATTCAAATCCTTAACTCTTTTTAAACTGAATGTTAAAGCAAAGTTGTAGATCTTGCTAAGCTCTACACTTTTGCTTTTGGGCACATTTTCATTTAAGCTATGGTTTGAAAGTTGTTTTGGCTTTACAGTGGAGTCCTTGCACTTTTGAAAAATTGCAGAAAGGTCCCCATCATCTACCTCCAGCCCCTCCTCTCTCTGTTTCTCTCTGCGCCCGACCCCTCCGCCTTCGCCGGCCGTTTTCCTAAGCTCCAGCTGCCACACGTCGCTCTTCTGCGCGCCACGTGCCCCTCCAGCACTGCGCCCGCCGCTCACCACCCTGCGCTGGCCCTCTCCCTGCCCCTCCACATCGCGCCGCCGCCGCCCGAGCCGCCACGCGTGCTGCCGAGCTTGCCAGCAGCTGCTTCGCACGTGCAGTGCTTCCTCTGGCCTTAAAATTTGCCCAGGAGTTCCTCTCGACTTCTTTTACCCATTCCCCACGCCGCATTGCTTCTCCTTCCTTCCTCCACTCGACTACTCCTCACTGGAGCTACGCCGCTGCCTCGGTTCGCCATCGTCAGCCGCCTCTGCCACCTCCCACCCGCGATCCAGTGCTCCAATGCCACCACCACTGATGCTCACAAACCCACCCAATTTCAATTTCCCGCACTAGAGCAGCCGGACCACCGCGCTGGTGAGCTCGAGCTTCGCCGCTGCTCGGTCTCGCCGTCGTCCCAACGTTCCATTGCCTCTCAGCCCCTGCCCAGCACACCACCAGCACCACATCATCCCAAGGAAGCTTTCTAGCTACTTCCCCACCGCTCTCCTGCCCTCCGGCCACCGGAGCGCCATCGCCGCCCCTCGGAGCCCCGCCGCCCGCCCCTGTTCGCCGTCGACACGCCGCCTCAGTCCCTCTCTTCCCCCACTTTCCCCTCGCCGCCGGTGAGCCCCCTCGCCATCGATCGGCTTCATTGTTTAACCCGGCCAAGGATCCAATTGCAAGGATTCAAATCTTTCTAGAGGCCTTTATGTGGAAAATCAGTACCCCCTTTTCAAAACAGCCAACTTTGAAAATCCGTAAGAATTTGTAGAAAAATCCAAAACTTACCAAACCAGTTTTGTTGTACTCCACAAATCTAGCTCTACAACTTTTGTTATTGGAGTTCAGTTTGAAACAAAATGTTGTTAGAGTTATTTTAAAGTTTAGCAAAAGGATATCTTGAGTATAACTTTTGCGTGCTAGCTCTATTACTTGTGAATTTTGGTGAGTAGCCTGTTTAGGGTATGAGTGAGCTTGTATACAAATTTCACTTGCAGTGCTGAATCCTAGCTTGAACTAATTTAAACTTATGCAAATCAAGCTTGAAATGGTTTAAATTTATTCAAGCATGTTACTAAGATTTTCATGCTTAGATCTTTTTACCATGTGATGTTCTATAATTGAGTAGTTCATAGTAAATCTTTCAAGAATTTATGGCACTATTTTGCCTAAGGTTTGAATTTAAACTTGAAATTTGAACTTAATTCAAGTGCTTTAATCTCTGATTTCAGAAATTTATGAAAAATTCATGGTAAGCTCATCTGTTAGAAGTAAGCTTACCCACAAAAATTCAAGGCCATAGCCTTTGTGGATCTCAAAATAAAAATCAAACTTGTTAACCTAATTCAATTAATCCAATTAATTATGATAATTGGACTAAGATACAAATAGTAAATTTGAATTCAAAGTTCTTGTTTTATGAATTTGTGTTTATCAATTGGTTGATTGCAACTTTATCGTGAAGTAAAATTCTTAACTCAAGAACCACCTAATTCAAATTATTGCATATCATGTAGAGTCAGCGACACTCGACGACGGAGACTATGAGCTAGTCCCGGAACACAAGCAAGGGTTTTCTGAAGACCACGTGAACATCGTCGAAGATTTAACTAAAGCCCCGAACTAAGGTTCAGAAGTCCTTGACATCCCTGACCCCAGCCCCGCTCAAGAAGGCAAGCCCGATGCATAACCCCATATTTTAAATTACTACACTTATACAGTTTTATACTTATATATCTATATTATGCATTAAGTCTAGGAGTTGAAATGGAACCCTAGATGCATGAATCCTAGGAACCTATGTATTGTGCCTGAGTCCTTATCGAATAGATGCTCTGCTAATAGGACTGGCAGAAGTCGAGTGATTTCCTATCACTCGCGCGATATAGGAGTTGAATGTGTATTATTCTGCAATTCACTATAAGGATGATGGACGGGGTCATGTGCAGTATCATGACTCGAAAGGTTACCCCGTCTATGTTGATAAAAGTTGATAAGGTCGCAGTGCGTGGTAGCTGTGGTTAAGCATTTGAAAGTACTAGCCACATGCCGCGAAATATGGAAAGCGGTAAGCCTAGTAAGCAATCGGCTCGAGGAGTGGACATACCCCCCCACCACTCGTAATTTGGTTTTTCGCACACGCACCGACGTGCAGGAGTATGTTCCGCACAGCGGACAGGAGTACGGTCATGTAGTCGTGCTATAGACGTGTGTCCTGCACATTGGATGTGCGTATGGTCCTACGGTCGCTTGTGGTGGCCCTGATCCATGAGTCCGAATGAAAGGCAAATGGTTGCTTTGGAATGATCGTTGGATATTCCAAGTGTGTGAGCTAGGTTTACTCTTGCAAGGTTATGAATCTCGATTCAGAATCGTCCGTTTCTCGCAGAGATTGAGACTGCTTGTTCCTTCTGCCACATAGAGTAAGAACAGTAACTATTGTTGGAATAATCTTGATGGATGCTAATCTCTACCTTGCTTGTCTAGAATAGGTGCTTACGTAGAATGGTTAATGCAACTAGAAGCTGAAAGCTAAAACATGAAAGTTAGATCATACTCTTCATTGCTTTTCAGCTAAAATTAAACCCAGAATCATTACAAGCCTTCATAAGTCTAGTTACATGGCAAAGTATACCATAAAATGGGTAACTCTTGCTGAGTATTAGCATACTCAGTCTTGCTAGTCTATCTTTCAGGTATGGCCTGTGTGAACCAAACGGATAGTCCAACCTGGCCATCCTCTGTTCCGTTTGGCTGGTCCGTGGAGTGGGATCCATCCCCGGTTGGCAGTGACCCTCCGGAATGACACCATGTTTTGGGCTGAGCGTGGTGTCAACTTTCGCGACGTGTGTAGTCATGTGTTAATTTCTTCCGCTGTGACTCTAAGCAAGCTTGCATAGCTTGTGGTTTAAAACAATGTTTGTATAAGTTTACCTTAAGTACGAAACAGATTGTAATAAGGTTTAATATTTCTGTAAATTAAAAGTTAGTGAGCTGTGGTGTGATTGTAAACTCACCTTTGTGCGAGGTAAACCTACCCCGATCCTGTGTAACCGTGGTTGAATCGGGTGGTGACCCGACAGACCAATGGGTTGTTTCGTTTGAAGTGCGTTGAGTCAATATCGCCTGTATAGTGATGACTAGCGCACTTGAGCTGGAATAATTCAAGCGGATTGGTTCTGCTACAGAGAGGACCACGGGAGCACTTAAGATCACACGTGAGTGGTCCAAGCCCTACTGGGATGAAAGCCAAATTCCAGAATTGCTTGGTATCATAAAAAAGCAGAGGGACGCGGATGTTACTGGCGTAGTGGTGATGTTCTTGTGGATCGGCAGGCGGATCCAGCCATTGTAGAAGCGGTCAAGGTTTGGCTTTGACTATCTTGGAGTCTTAGACCCTTCTCGATTTTCTGTAGAGCCGATTCAGCGATTAGATGCTATAATTCGAGTGAGCTAGGTACTCATGGGCGCTGAAATAGTGCCCTATGTCCCGAAGATGTACTCTATTATGCACCCTCCAAATCATGTAACTATCTGTATCCTTCTATACTGCAATCTTGTCTTGAGTGATACTAACTCATGTGTCAATTTTGTTGCAGTAGGATGTGGATGCATATAGAAGTATCCCGCCGATGCCGGACATCACATGTCCATGACATCTGCAGCCATCGGCATACCAGAAGCCGGTATTTCATCCTTCTATGATCCAGTCAGTACACACGATGATCAGGAGAGCGATGATGGTCGCACCTTGGCTAAAGTGATAAAAGGCCTGGGTAGGAAGACCGCCTAGGAGAGCAGACTGCTCTCCTGGTGATGATCTTTTGCCTAGCCATCCGCGGGGACCAAGAGCCACAACTCGGAAGCGCAAGGCGAGCGCCTCACCAGCTGGCGATAACATCGGAGTGTCCAGGTGAGTGCTTGTCATTGCATTCCGAGTACTTTTCCTCCTTTCGCTTGGGTGTTTTCTAATTGAAATTCCCCCTTCTTCTTGATAATTGTTGGTAGCTCCCCGAACCCCAAACGTACCAGGGGTATAGTTGAAGAGGAGATCGGGGATGAGACTGCAATGGGACAAGGCGTGCCCACCGTTGCAGTGGACCCGTCAAGTGGCACTGCTAAAGCCGTGCCGGAGCGATTGCCGCCAATAGCTGACTGCAGTTTGATGGTGACCGTCGCGGTTGCCCCGCCGGGGCAAATGCCGCCCTCGACTGGTGAACCTGCGGCAACGAGTGCTTTGGGTACTGGACCAGTGCCCCGCGTACTTAAGAAGAAAGTATTGTAGATAAAGAAGTCTGCACTATAAATATCCGAGTGCTTTTCCTTTGTGTATTGTAGGTTCTTATCTGTCTGATAACAACTCATAATGTTGTTTCCCTATGCAGGCCGTCCTCTGCTCTGGGCTTGGAGCAGCCTGGGAGTGCCACGGATGCCCAAGCCCCTGAGCTAGAGAAGGTGGTTGATGTGACATTGACGGCCATGGAAGGGAGGTGCCAATGAAAGGGAGGTGCCAGTCGCTAAACCAGAGCCGGTGAACACAGAGGAGCCTTAAGAAAATCCCATAGGTAGGTTACGTTGATCTGCATTTCACCCGAGTTCTTTGTTGCTTGCATGTTTGCTTATGGAGTAACCATATGACAGGGAGCCCGCAGCCGCAGTAGCATGACCCTGTTGAGCAAGACGCTGCAAGTAGTTCAACAGTTATAGCTCCAATGCGGGCATCAATTTTTGAGAACGGCATCCCATTGGAGCTTATCGATGACCCAATGCTCGTAAATGAATGAATGAAAGAGATCAACGATTCATTCCAGGATTTGTTACGGTTCTCCAGGGTTAGTGCCCTGAACTTTCCATATTTTCTGTTGTCAAGTAGTATTGCTTCTCAAACTTCTTCTCAATGTCAAACAGACCATGGCCGACCGATCCCACATCAAGTCCGACAAATTGCAAGCCGTGGAGATCAAATTCCAGCAGTTGCATATCAGGGAGCAAGAGATCGAAGCATAAGCAGCAGAAAATGCGAATGTGCGGTGTGAACTGGATACCTTGAAGCTCGAGCACACCTGGGAGGTCTACCTGCTGAGGAAAGAGATTGAAAATCTAAAGCACAGACACAGACTACAGGCCAAGTCTTGCTGAGGTAATACTCTATCAACTGCTTTATCCTTGCTAGCCATAAGTGAAGAGTAGTATCTAAACTAATAGAAGTGCTTCTCCATCTTGTTTTGCTTGCAGAACTTAATAATATCATAAGAAAAAAGGATTACGAGATCACTGATTTGAAGAATCTTGTGTACCATCGCTCAGATGATGTGGAGAAGTTGATTCAAGCCCTCCAAGATGCAGATGTACAACTTGGGGAGATGACCGCTGGAAAAGAGCAAAACAAGAGGGAACTTGAAGAGCTCAAGGGTGTTGCCTAGGTTGTGGTCAACATGGTGGATCCGCCAGAAGAAGGGGTGGTGAGCAACAAGACACTGTTGGAGCGACTTCGCGAAACACCCCAAAAAATTTCCAGTTATGTATCAGAGACCACCAGGACCTACGTGGAGCACATCCTAGGACTCTTCAAGTCCTATTGGCCCAAGGCCAACCTTTATCCCGTAGCGATTGGGATGTCTGCAGACTGCACCGAAGACAAGTTAAAGGAACTTGTTGAAGAGGTGAAGCCGGTAGCCCAGAAGCTAGTTGATAGCTTAGAGCAGGAGTAGGTTCAGACATGCGAACATTGAATACTCTGTCAGCTATATATAACTATAAATATATGTACTAGATGCTTGCCTGGTGATGTGTTCGGTGTGCTAACTTGTATAGTAGGACCGAAAATCATAGGACTTAGAAATAGTAGAGACGCCCATATAGAGCTACCCAGAAGGCTAGGACCGTAGAACTTAGAAATAGTAGAGATGCCCATATAGAGCTACCCAGAAGGCAATGCTTCTAGAGGTTGTCAATGGTTGTGCGTTCAAAAGTTAAACCCAAATAGGGATGTAGACAAACTAGGGTGAAATCACGTTATGCGCTGTCCTAGATTGTTTTGTAGGCGTAGAAGCCTCTCCAACTGTATCATAGTAACTATAGCCATTAATTCTGGTGAACTGTGTAGGGTAGTACTCAAAGTAGTCGGTAGTGTTTGCAAGTAATCAGTGCTTGGCGACCCATAGGGCTGTTGCGAAGTAGTCATGTCAAAAAGTACTCGTGGCATAGCCCCTAAGTATAATTGAAGACTTATCGTAGTTAGCGTATTGTTAGTACTCGTGGCTGCAGCCCCCGAATTCTTTCAATGTAGCTAAAGAAAAAGTAGTTGTTTTAAGACTGAATCAATTCTTTATTGATGACAAGATGCTGCGCTATAGCTGACAACTTTGGATACAAGTTATCTAAGGGTAGAAACGGTGTAGGTGCTCGATATTCCAGGAGTTTGGGACCTCCTGGCCATTAGGGTATTGTAAGCGATACAACCCTGGTCTTGTAACCTTGAGCATGATGAAGGGCCCCTCCCATCGTGAGTTAAGCTTGTGTAGCCCAGTTTCATCCCAAATGCGGTGAAGGACTAAATCTCCAATGTTGAAGGATCTTTCTTGAACATTCTGATCGTGGTAATGACGAACACCTTGTAAGTAGCGGACTGACTGGAGTAGGACATTGCATCTGACTACTTCTGCTGAGTCAAGTTCGAGATGTCTTGCATCATCAGCCTCGCCTTCTTCGTACATCTCCAGTCATGGAGATTGCCACATGACATCAATCGGTAGTATGGCTTCGGACCCATAGACGAGGAAGAAAGGTGATTGTCCTGTGGCTTTGCTTGGTTGTGTGCGAAGCCCTAAGACTACTGATGAGATCTAATGGATCCACTTGCCACTCTTTTTGTTGTTCTCGTCGTAGAGTCTTTTCTTCAATCCATCAAGGATCATACAATTTGCGCGCTCAACCTAGCCATTGGCCCGCGGGTGAGCCACTAAAACATACTTGACCTCAATGGCACTGCGCTCGTAGAATTCCTGGAATTCATGTGAGTGGAAATTGGAACCCAGATCCGTGATGATAGAGTTGGGAAAGCCGAAACGATGCAGGATGTCGCAAATGAAGCTGAGCACTTGGTCTGTGGAGAGCTTTGTAATTGGCTTATACTCAATCCACTTGGTAAACTTATCGATGGCCTCCAACATGTGAGTAAAACCTCCTGGCGCAGTTGTCAAGAGCCCTATCATGTCCAGGCCTCAACATGCGAATGGCTATGAAGGTGGTACGGTGATGAGAATGTGAGCCGGGACGTGGTGCTGCCTGCTAAAAAATTGGCAGTTGGTACACCAACAGATGAGTTCTTCAGCATCTGCCAAGGCCATCAGCCAGTAGAACCCAGATCTGAAAGCCTTTCCGACTAGCATGCGAGAAGCAGCATGGTTCCCACACGTGCCTTCGTGGATCTCCTAGAGTATTTCTCTGCCTTCCTCCATGCGGACACACTTCATGAGTATCCCTGATGCTGATCCATGCTTGTATAGGTTGTCTCTGAACAGAACGTACCCTTTGCTCCGCCTTAAGATGCATGTAGCCTCAGTGCTCTTCTTGTCTACGCCAGGGGCAGTTTGTGCTCCTTGATGAAGTCAATAAAAGTCACCTGCCAGTCAACCTCGATCATCATGACCTCTCGATCAGGTTCCGTTGGACCCTGAGCGATGATGCTTTGATCTGGTACCTTGATGGATAGGTGATGTAGCTCATGGACAAAAACTCCTGGTGGGACATTTGCTAGATCGGAGCCCAGCTTTGAGAGCACATCTGCCCCCACGTTGTTGTCGCGAATCACATGATGAATTTCCAGGCCCGAGAACTTCTTCTCGAGCTTGCGTATCTCTACAACATAGACGTCCATGGCGTCCTTGTTGACTTGTTGGATCACTAGCAAGGAGTCGCCGTAGACAAGTAGTCGCTTGATGGCTAGAGAGTCTGCCGGGTGTAGCCCGTGCAGTAGAGCCTCGTACTCTGCTTCGTTGTTTGAGACCTTAAATAGTATCTAGAATACATATTTAAGTTGTTCTCCTGTTGGACTAATTAAGATACTCTCGCGCCACCGCCTCTGAGCTTGAGTGAGCCATCGAAGTACATGAACCAATGCTCTGGCATGTTGGCTGGAGCTTCCTCTTGGTTTTCTCGCCATTCTACCATGAAATCGACTAGTGCTTGCGGCTTGATGGCAGTGCGAGACTTGAAGTCGAGTGTAAGAGCCCCAATTCCACTGCCCACTTGGAGATACGTCCAGTGGCATCCCGATTGTGCAGTATATCTACCAATGAGAAATCAGTGACAACTGAGATCTTGTATTCATCGAAGTATTGGTGAAGCTTCCTAGAGGTGATGAGTATAGCGTAGAGTTGTTTCTGAATTGACGGGTAATGAACCTTGGATTCAGAAAAGACTTCACTGACGAAGTAGATTGGCTGCTGCACACAGAAGGCATGGCCTTCCTCCTGGTGTTCCACCATGATTGCCACGCTGATGATGTGAGTAATCGCGGTGATGTAGAGTAGCAGGTTCTCGCCTAGTTGTGGAGCTGTGAGGATGGGGGGCGACTGCAAATGATGCTTGAGGTCTTCCAGCGCCTGCTCCACCTCCTCGGTCCACAAGAACTTGTCCTGTCATTTTAGCAACTTGAAAAAGGGTGATCCCCGTTCTCCAAGTCTCAAGATGAATCTATTCAGAGCTGCCATATAGCCTGTGAGCTTCTGGATATCCTTGATCATCTATGGAGCCCCCATGTCTGTAATGGAGGTGATCTTCTTCGGGTTCGCTCCAATTCCTCGGTGATTGACGATGAAACCGAGTAGTTTCCCTTGCAGTACACTGAAGATGCATTTAGTCGGGTTGAGCTTCCATGAAACTTGCACAGTCTATTGAAGGTTTCTTCGAGGTTGGAGATGAATTCGTCATGGGTTCTGATCTTGATGACCACATCATCCACGTAGGCTTCAACATTGCGATGTAGCTAGTTAGCGAGGCATAATTGGATAGACCGCTGATAGGTGGCTTCTGTGTTCTTCAGCCCAAAGGACATAGTTGTGTAGGCGTATGCACTGAACAGGGTGATGAACACCATCTTGATCTGATCTTCTTCTTTGAGGCCAATCTGATGGTAGCCCGAGTAGCAATCAAGGAAAGAGAGTAGGACGCAGCTAGCCGTGGAGTCAATGACTTGGTCGATGCGTGGGATCGAGATGGGGTCCTCCGGGCAGTGTCTATTGAGATTAGTGTAATCCACACACATCCTCCATTCATTATGTAACACCCTAGGTGTTTAAAATCCTAAGCAAGAAAGTCTAAATATAGCATCATGCATAATAACCTAGAATCATTGAAATAGTGAATCTAATTATGTGTGTGCATATGCATGTGTATGAATGTGTATGTGCATGTGTATGTGAGATTTTTCCTTTTGTGTTTATAATCTTTCATGTTCCACTTTTCATGACAAAGGTAGTATAAAAGCGCACTCATATTTTAGTACCTTACAAAGTGTATTTCAAACACCATTTGCAAATTCAAAATTTAACACAAGAAATGACTAGTAATTCAAATCCTAGTAGTCTTGAATTTAAAATAACATTTAAACCGTGGCTCGAATTAACCTCTGGTTAAAACAAAGGTTATAGATTTTTAAATTTCCTACAACTTTCATGTTTAAAGTTTTTCAAGTTTCTATTTGAAATTTTGAGAAAATTTAATTTGAGCCCTGGCCCTTTTCTTTCTCCCTCCCTCTCTCTTCTCTCCCCTCCCCTGCTCTGCTCCAGCCGGTAGAGAAGCACCACCACGCGGCAGGGCATCCTGCGCCGGTGAGCCACGCTAAAGGACAGCGCCCTGACAGGCCCCAACCAGCGCGCGACCAAATCGTCCTACCCTACCCCGAATCCAGCCATGCCCAACGCGTGTGCGCCACGCGGCCGTTGATTCCCGATGGCCGAGCCACAACGCACCGGGGATGCCGCGCCCTAGCCGCGACCTTGTCCCGGCTGCACCTCCCTCCATTCTGTCACGCCTAGCTCCACCTCCCCTTCCCTGTGCGCCTATAAAAGGGCTGCACCGAGCTCCTGCTCACACACACCCGAGTACCACCACCACCCCGCCATTAGTGCCGCCACTCAACCTCGTCATCGAGCCCCACTTTCTGCTCCTCCTCCGCCCAAACCAAGGCTCCAAACGGGTCGCCCTCGACCTACTGGTTCTCCCCGACTTCCCCACGCCGCCCTTCCTCGCTGGACCACCATCGCCCACCCGCCCGCATCTCGCTGGAGCTCCTGCTCACCACCAGCAGCCCAACTCCGGCCACCCCAGCCCCAACCGAGCACACCTACAGGTTTCCCTCGACCTCCTCGTGCTCCCTCACCCCTTTCCCCTCGCGGCCGACTAGTTTCCTCATCGGGATTTGACCACCAACCATGGCAGCCCCGCCTAGGGACTACATTGCAATCGCTAAGTTCTTTTTAGGGTCCTTTCTACTAGATCCTGGGACCTATCTGCGAGAACCCGAGTACTTTTATTTTCAAGAGGCTGTCAATTGTAAAATCAATCTAAAATCATAGAAAAATCAGAAAAATGCAAACTAAAATTTTTGTTGACCCTCTTTATGTATCCAGCTACTTTTACATAGATGGATGACACTTACAAACTAAAATTTAATCTAAAATTAATCTTCTTTTAAATACCCATAAATGTATCTCTTGATCTAGGACAGTACTATCGGTGTTTTACCACCACACCCACCAAGGGATACCTCCAAGGTGGTGAGTTTGTAGGTAGGATGTCGACGAGATTAGGAACTCGAACTTGCAAAGGAACGTAAGGATTTAGACAGGTTCGAGCCGCTGAGAGTGTAATACCCTATGTCCTATGTAGTTTGTATTGCCTTTGATGATGATTGTCCCCGAGGGGGTCCCTGTCTATCCTTATATAGTTTGGGATGATAGGTTTACAAGGAAGTCCTAGTCGGGTACATGTCCAGGAGTTCTACCCGAGTACTTCTCGATTAGTTTCCTACCGTGTCCGACTAGTTTCACTACTGTACGAGCAATCCTACTGCATTACGAGTAGTTACAACAGATGTGGGGCATGGGCCATGTCCCATCCCGTATCCTCGGAGAAGTGTGCCACGTGGATAGTCCCGTGTGTCCAGATTTGATAAGCCCCCGAGCTCTTCATAGCCAAGTACTGCAGGCATCCGAGTGCTTCTGAAGACGTCTTCGAGTTCTCCCGAACTTCATCTTGAAGGTGTCTTTCGAGTACTTCTTTAGCTACATCGAGGCTGTGAGGTGCTCATGCTCCGAGTAGTTTGTCCAGTCTTCTTTACATGGGGTGCGATTAAACTCGCACTCGATATGGAGTAGCCCCTGAGCCTTAGGTTGACTCGTAGAATCAGGCTGAGGGTCAATTTAATCTTGAGTCTTCTATCCTTATCTTCCAGCAGATTTGAAAAATAAGTCGCTGATGACACGTGTCCTGCAGCCCCTGAGCCTTGAATTCAAATCCGCAAGTTTTGGAATAAAGGATCCAAATAATCATGGCATGCAATATATTAGGGCAAAGATTTGATGGTGAAAATGGGCAAATTGGTGTAGTAAATTTGAAGACCTCTTTTTTAGGAATGAGTTCCCTGAAAAAATGGTGAAACAAATAACATCCCTAACAAACATTCAAAATTACTTCTCAAATCAATCTTTGTGCCCTGAGTCAGTGACTAAATAAGTCCTCTGGGTAATATTTTGAACAAACCCCTTATTTTGGAATAAAATCCCTAAAATAATGGTTTAACAAACATTTACCTAAGACAAGTCCTAAAAAGCCTCTTGGATCAAGTATTGTCGAGTAATAGTACACCGTCCAGCATGTAAGCATGAGAGCTGTCCCTTGAGTCATGCTGAGTGCCTTGTCGCATCAAGCCCCCAAGCCAGGAGCCAGATGATAAACATAAAGTAGTCGTAGCAGAACGGTGGCTCTAGCCCCCGAGTCTAGGCATTGAGCAAGTAGCCACTGGTGATTGAATCAGTCGATGAGGGCATCTAGTCGGAGTCAATCCCGACTAGGATTGTAGTCAAGACAAGTAGTCAAAATAGTTGAACATGTGCAGAGCTAGTCGTAAACTGGTAAAATTGTTGTCATGGGAGCGAGGCCCCTTCAATAACATAGTGTACAAGTCAAAACACGTAATATATTACTGGAAATAAGGGAGCAAGTCCCCGTCAGCAAACTTGCATGTAGTACCAATCGTAAACGAGTAAAACGGTGTTGTACTGGAAGTATAAGCATAAAGGCCCTTCAGGAACCTAAGAGACTAGTCGAAAACTAGTAATTAGGTACTGGAAATATGGGAGCGAGGCCCCTTCAGCAAACTTACGCGTAGTACCAGTCATAAACCGGTAAAACAAAGTTGCACTGGAAGTATTTATCTCCAGGCATCAATAAAAGTTGTCCTCAGTTGATCAGGGATGAAAACATCGTAGATGCTCAATATTCCAAGAATTTGGTACTTCCTGGCCATCAGGGTACTATAAGCGATAAGATCCAAGGCCTGTAACCTTGTGCACAATGAAAGGTCCTTACCATCATGAGTTGAGCTTGTGTAGTCTCATATCATCCTGGATTCATCGAAGTACCATATCTCCAACATTGAAAGAGCACCGTTGAATGTTCCTATCGTGGTAATGACGAACTCCTTGCAAGTAGCGGGCCGACTGCAACAATGCATTACGTCGGATTTCCTTAGCTGAATCAAGCTCGAGATGCCTTGCAGTGTCAGCCTTGCCTGCTTCAAACATCTCTAGTCATGGAGACTTCCACGTCACATCAGCTGGTAAAATTGCTTCAGACCTGTATACGAGAAAGAAAGGTGACTGGCCTGTGGCTTTGCTTGGTTGTTGTGCGAAGCCCCAGACTACTGATGAGATCCCATTGATCCACTTGCCACCTTTTTTGCGCCAGACTACTGATGAGAATCAAGCTGTTGGCGCACTCAACCTGGCCATTGGCCCGCAGATGAGCCACCAAAACATATTTGGCTTTAAAGGAACTGCATTCACAGAAACCCCAGAACTGATGTGAGTGGAAATTGGATCCCAAATCTGTGATGCTGGTGTTGGGGGAGCCAAAGCGGTGTAAGATGTCGTAGATGAAAGTAATCAATCGATCTGTAGTAAGTGTTGCGGTTGGCTTGTACTTGATCCGCTTGGTAAACTTGTCGATGGCCACCAACACGTGTGTGAAATCTCCTGGCGTAGTTGTTAAGGGCCCTATCATGTCCAAGCCCCAGCATACAAACGGCCATGAAGGTGGTATGGTAATGAGGTTATGAGCCGGAACATGGGGCTGTTTGCCAAAGAATCAGCAGTTGATGCACCGGTGAATGAGTGCTTCGGCATCTGCCAAAGCAGTCCGCCAATAGAAACCAGATCGAAACGCCTTGCCGACTAGTGTGGGAGAAACTGCGTGGTTCCCGCACACGCCTTCATGAATCTCTTGGAGTATCTCTTTGCCCTCCTCCGTGCTGACACACTTCATGAGTATGCCTGATGCTGATCCACGCTTGTACAGGTCGCCCCTAACAAGAACATAGCCTTTGCTGTGCCGTAGGATGTGAGTAGCTTCAGCGATTTTTGGGTCGACGCTGGGGGGTAGTTTGTGCTCCTGGATGTAGTCGATGAAGGCCACCGTCCAGTCAACCTCGATCATCAAGACCTCTCGGTCGGTCGGGTTGCTTGGGACCCTGAGCGATGGAACTTGAGTCTGGTGCCCTGATGGAAGGGTGATGCAACTCATGAATGAAAACTCCTGATGCGACCTTAGCTCGTTCATTACCCAGTTTGGAGAGCACATCCGCGCCCACATTGTTGTCGCGAACCACATGGTGAATTTCCAGCCCCGAGAATTTTTTCTCGAGCTTGCGTATTTCCATAACGTAGGCGTCCATGGTGTCCTTGTTGATGTCCCACTCCTTGTTGACTTTTTGAACCACCAGTAAGGGGTCGCCATAGACGAGTAGTCGCTTGATGCCTAGGGAGATTGCCAGGCGTAGCCCGTGCAATAATGCCTCGTACTCGGCCTCGTTGTTGAAGACCTCAAATAGTATTTGAAACACGTACTTGAGCTGTTCCCCTCTTGGGCTGATGAAAAAGACTCCTGCACCACCACCACCGAGCTTGAGTGAACCATCAAAGTACATGATCCAATGCTCTGACTAGTTGGTTGGGGCTTCCACTTGGTTTTCTCACCACTCTGCTATGAAATCGACTAGGGCCTGTGACTTGATGGCTGTCTAGGATTTGAAGTCAAGTGTAAGAGCTCCCAGCTCCAATGTCCACTTGGAGATGCACCCAGTAGGATCCCGATTGTGGAGGATATCCGCCAATGGGAAGTCGGAGACCACCAGGATATTGTATGCATCGAAGTAGTGGCGAAGCTTCCTGGAAGTGATGAGTATACCATAAAGTATTTTATAAATCATTGGGTAACGAACCTTAGATTCAGAGAGGACTTCGCTGATGAAGTAAACTGGTCGCTGCACCCCGAAGGCGTGGCCTTCCTCCTATCGTTCCACCATGATTGCCGGACTTATGACGTGAGTAGTCGCGGCGATGTAGAGTAGCAGTTTCCCGCCTGGTTGGGGAGCCGTCAGGATGGGTGGCGACTGCAAATGGTGCTTGAGATCTTGCAGTGCCTGGTTTGCCTCCTCGGTCCATTGGAACTTGTCGTGGAGCTTGAGCAATTTAAAGAAGGGTAGTCCCCTTTCTCCAAGTCGGGAGATGAATCGATTCAAAGCTGCCATGCAGCTAGTGAGCATCTGGACGTCCTTGATCGTCTTTGGAACTTCCATAGCTAGGATGGTGTTGATCTTCTCCGGATTTGCTTCGATCCCATGATGACTTACAATGAACCCGAGTGGTTTGCCTTGAGGCACGCCAAAGACGCACTTTGTCGAGTTGAGCTTCCATCAAAACCGTCTCAAGCTGTTGAAAGTCTCCTCAAGATTAGTGATGAACTCATCATGGGATCTAGTCTTGATGACCATGTCATCCACGTAAGCTTCAACGTTGTGGTGTAGCTGGTCCGCAAGGCACAGTTGGATGGCCCGTTGATAGGTGGCTCTTGTGTTCTTCAACCCGAATGAGATTGTAGTGCAAGCATATGCTCCAATGGGTGTGATGAATGCCGTTTTGATCTGGTCTTCCTCCTTGAGAGCTATCTGATGATAGCCCGAGTAACAGTCGAGGAAGGAGAGCAAGACGCAGCCAGCCGTAGAGTCAATGACTTAGTCTATGCGTGGGAGCGCGAAGGGATCCTTCGGGCAGTGATTATTGAGATTAGTATAATCCACACATATCTTTCATCCATTATTATTCTTTTTCAACACAAGTACAGGGTTAGCTAATCTGTCGGGGTGGTACACTTCTTTAATAAAACCAGCCGCGAGTAGTTTTGCTAGCTCTTTCTTGATGGCCTCCCTCTTGTCGGGGGCGAAGCATCGTAGTTGTTGCTTCTTCTGAGTGGCTTTAGGGTTGACTTTTAGGCAGACCTCGATCAACTCCTTGGGCACCCCTGGCATATCAGCTGGTTTCCACGCGAATATGTCACGGTTGGCTCTAAGAAAACTTAAGAGCGCGCTTTCCTATTTGTGACTCTAGCCACCCCCAATCAAAGCAGTCTTGGACGTGTCACCTTCTTGCAGCTGGATGGTCTTGATGCCGATGTTGCTGGGGTTGTGTTTAGCCCTCGACTAGCTGGGCCGCTGGTTGGAGATCTCCATCTCTATGTTGGTCAGCTTCAGCGTGGCGGCGAGTACTTCTGCAGATGGCTCTAGCATGCGTGATGTCATGGCATACTCGATCGCCTCCTGGTCATAGTCGTACGACTCAGGTTGCCACGGAGTGTGAGTAAGCCTGTCTTGCCTGGCATTTTGAGTAGTAGGTAGACGTAGTGGGGCACGGCCATGAATTTGGCTAGTGCCGGTCTACCAAGGATGGCATACCTCGAACTTGATGTACTCGGTTTGGTAGTTGTCTTTCATCCCAAAGGTGACTGGCAGGACCACTGACCCGAGTGGTGTAGCCACGTTACTCGGGCAATGTCGTAGAAAGGAGCTTTGCTGGGAGTGAGCGTCTTGGAGATGTCCAGTCCCATCTTCTTAAGAGTACTCGTGAAAAGCAGGTTGAGGCCGCTTCCGCTGTCGATGAGTACTCGAGTGAGTTGTGAGCCCGATATGATAGGGTCTAGGATGAGCGGGAATTTTCCTAGCTTGGAGAAGCTGGTCCATTGATCGTCCCTGGAAAAGGAGATCAGGACCTTGCTGTATCTCAGAGACCATGTCGTGGCTAGCTCCACAGAGAGTATTTCACGCAGGGTTAGCTTCTCCACGCGCTTGGAGGGGAATCCGCAATCTCCGCCGAAGATGACGTTGATGATGTCCTTCGGATCGTGGAAGTCTTGAGCCTCCAGCTTATCACCTCCTTCATCATCCTCCTTGTCCTTTCGCTTTCCTGCTTGAGGGAGGGGTGGTGCATTGAGTGATTTGCGGATGGTGACGCACTCGAAGAGCGTGCGCCGCGACCTCGGGTGTATCGGGTATTGTTTGTGCATGATCTTCTCATATTCCGAGTCATTGTTCCTCGACTTCTTGCCACATGGGTGGCGCTTGACAGCCGCGACTTCATGGTCTGGCTTGCGCTTTTGGGTATTCCCCGAGTGGTTCCGCTGGTTTTTATTGAAGTGGCCATTGCCATTGCCTTGCTTGTCATGGTTGTGCTTAGGGAAGCAGTCGTTTTCCTCGTCCTCCTGGTTTGCCCACCGTGCCATCATGTCACGGAGCTCCACGACACTAGTCATGCGGTTGCACCCAAAGTTGTGGTACGTGTTCTTCGAGAAGAGGCCATTTTGGAAGCAATGAATGATGTCCTCATCGGTGATGTTGGCGATCATGGTGTGCGTCTTGAAGAAATGCCGTGTGTAGGACCTCATGGTCTCGTTCATCTCTTGCTTCACCTGGGACAGGTCATGGCAAGTGCCGGCCCTAATCATGGATCCCTGGAAGTTGTCGATGAAGGCCCGCTTGAGGTCCTCCCACGGGTCGATGGAATTTGGCTTGAGGCTTTCAAGCCATGTGAGGGGCATGGACTCCAGAGCCACTGGGAAGTAGAAAGCTTTTGTAGAGTTGGATACCCCTAAAACTTCCATGGCGATGGAGTAACAACGAATCCACTAGCGCGGGTCCTGCTTACCGTCATACTTGGGGATTCCAATTGGTTTGAAGTCCTTTGAATAGGACTTGCGTTCTTTAATCCAAATGACATTGTAGTGTAAGCGTATGCTCCAAAGGTTGTGATGAATGCCGTTTTGATCTGGCCTTCCTCCTTGAGAGCTATCTGATGATAGCCGGAGTAACAGTCAAGGAAGGAATGCAAGATGCAGCCAGCCGTAGAGTCGATGAGTTGGTCGATGCGTGGGAGCGCGAAAGGGTCCTTCGGGCAGTGTTTATTAAGATCAGTATAATCCACACACATTTTCCATTTATTATTATTCTTTTTCAAAACTAGTACAGGGTTAGCTAGCCACTCGGGGTGGTAGACTTTTTTAATAAAACCAGCCGTGAGTAGCTTTTCTACCTCCTTCTTGATGGCCTCCCTCTTGTCTGGAGCGAAGCGTCGTAGTCTTTGCTTCTTCTAAGTGGCTTTGGGGTCGGCTTTTAGGCAATGCTCAATCAACTCCTTGTGCATGCTCGGTGGCTTTTAGGCAATTCTCAATCAACTCCTTGTGCACACCCGGCATATCCGCTGGTTTCCACGCGAATATGTCACGGTTGGCCCTAAGAAAACTTAAGAGCACACTTTCCTATTTGTCACTCTAGCCGCCTTCGATCAAAGTTGTCATGGATGGGTCGCCTTCTCGCAGCATGATGGTCTTGATGCCGGTGTTGCTGGGGTTTGGTTTTACCCTGGACTGGCTGGGTCTCTGATTGGAGACCTCCATCTCTGTGTCGGCGAGCTTTGTGTGGCCACAAAGACTTTTGCCGAAGGTTCTAGCACGCGTGATGTCGCGGCATACTCGATCGCCTCTTGGTCGCAGTCATACGACTTCTTCAAGTCGCCGTGGAATGTGAGTACCCCTGTCTTGCCTGGCATCTTGAGTAGCAAGTGCACATAGTGAGGTACGGCCATGAATTTGGCTAGAGCCGGTCTGCCGAGGATGGTGTGGTATGACGACTCGAAGTCGGCCACCTCGAACTTGATGTGCTCCGTGAGGTAATTGGTAGTACCACCAAACCGAGTGGTGTAGTTGCGTTCCCTAGGATGATACCATAGAATGGAGCCTTGCTGGGGGTGAGCTTCTTGGTGATGTCCAGTCCCATCTTCTTTAGTGTACTCGCAAAGAGCATGTTGAGGCCACTCCCTCCATTGATGAGTACTCAGGTCAACTGTGAGCCTGCCACGACAGGGTCTAGGACGAGCGGGAATTTTTCTGGCTCGGAGAAGCTGGTCCACCGGTCCTCCATGGAGAAGGAGATTGGGATCTCGCTGTATCTCAAAGGTTTCTGTATGGCCGGCTTGATAGAGAGGTTCTTGCACATAGTCAGCTTCTACTCACGCTTCCAGGGGAAGCTGCCATCTCCGCCGAAGATGATATTGACAACATTCTTTGGATCTTGGAAATCTTTGGCCCTTGACTTGTCACCCTCTTCATCATCCTCCTGATCCTTCTGCTTGCCATCGTGATAAGGGAGTGGAACGTTGAGAGACTTGCTAATGCTGATGCACTCGAAGAGAGAATGCTTGGACTTCAGATGCATCAGGCATTGCTTGTGCAAGACTTTCTCAAATTGAGTTTGATTGTTCCCCGACTTCTTGCATCGCGATTTGCACTCAACAGCGGTGACTTCATGGTTTGGCTTGCGTTTTCGGGGGTTTCACGAGTTGTTCCACTGGCCTTTGTCAGAGTGGTTGTTGTTGTTGCCCTGCTTGTCATTTTTGCGATTGGGGAAGCGCTCATTCTCCTCATCCTCCTGGTCGGCACACCATGCCATCATGTCATGGAGTTCCATGGTAGTAGTTGGGCGGTTGCGTCTGAAGTTATGGTAAGTGTGCTTCGAGAACATTCTGGAAGCAACGGATGACGTCCTCATTGGTGATGTTGGCGATGGTGGCTCGCATCTCAAAGAAGCACCGGGTGTAGGACCTTAGGGTCTCATTCATCTCCTGCTTAACCAGGGACAAGTCATGACAAGTACCTGCTCGAATCATGGATCCCTAGAAGTTGTCAATGAAGGCCTTCTTGAGATCCTCCCAGGAGTCGATGGATTTCTGCTTGAGACTTTTGATCCAAGCAAGAGGTACAAATTCCAAGGCTACTGGGAAATAGAGCACCTTGGTGGAGTTGGATCCACCTGACACCTCAATGGCGACGGAGTAGCAGCGAATCCACTAGCGTGGGTCTTGCTTGCCATCGTACTTCGGGTGCCGATTGGTTTGAAGTCCTTGGGGTAGGAACGATCAGTGATGTTGGAGGAGAATGCGGGGAAGCGGTCAGTATCATCGGCATCGTGGTATCTATCAGGTCTGTCCCTTCTGCTTGCCTCAATGACGTGCCGCGCATCCCGACCATCATTGATCTTCTGCCTCAGATTAGCCATAGGAGCATTCTGTAGGCTGGCCCCAGGCTGAGCTTCGCCCTGAGGCCTTACGTTGTGCTGGCTGCAGGGTGGTCGCAGAGGTTGCTGCACCTCTTGGTTGACATTGCCATGCACGGGCTGCTGTCCTTGGAGATTGCCGTGGCCGCCCTGATTGTCCTGGTTGCGCTGGCGGTTGTCGCCCCTCCGGGGTCCAGCTCCACCTCTGGGGGTGCGACTGACCTGTGCAGAGTCATCGTGATGCTCGGATCTCGAGAGGGTTTTTCGTGTCGAAGACATGGTGCTTTGCTCATCGAGTTGCACGAGCGCACACTGGGTTAGGTACTGCAGCTTTTGCACCTGGGGGGTTGGCTGTAGTTGTTGAACTAGGAGCGCTGCCTCTGTAATGGCGCCAATCAGGGTGCAGTACTCCTGATCCTCGGCTGCTGCGAAGGCGTTGTTGAGGTTCCTAAGGTACAGCTGGTTGCGTGCGCAGTTTTCCTTGTTTCGCCTGTGCTTGGCGCGCTTGGCATTCTTCAACCGCCGGATCCTCCTATGCTCTTTGTTATTGTCCTAGGGAGCATCCGCCATGCGCTTGTTGGCAGATACGTCTGCGAGTAGTTCGACGTCATACTCTGGACCTAGCTCGTCATCCTCCACGTTGCGGGGGGAAGCCATGTAGACTTGGCGATCCAGCGAGGTCTCAGTCATATGGCTGTACTCAACTAGCTCTGTGCTGCCCTCTTCCTCTTCAGTGATGCGAGAAAGGGGCTTGAATTCCTGGAAAGGCAGTTCCTGCGTGAAGGCCACAAGGCGGGAGTCATATTCGAGTAGCTCAGAGGGCTCCATGCCCTTCCAGTACACGAACCTACCATGTGGCATAGTAGTTATGGTCAGACCTAGGTGACTACCCGAAAAGGATTCGGGGTCATCGTCTGAATCGGAGTAGTTGTCAAAAACAGGGGCCACCCGATAAGCGGTGGCTCCCTCATCCCCGATCTTGAGCATATGATCTGCACAGTGCGATGTGTGTCAGAGAGTCAAGGCAGAACATCAAAGATCAGCCGGTTTGTTACAGCCATCGAAGGTGCCAGAATGGAAATGAGAAGAAATTGGTATGGATTTCATCGTGGGGTTGCCACGCACACGAGATGGGTATGATTCTATATGGGTCATAGTGGATCGTTTGACCAAAGTAGCTAACTTCATTCCGGTGAAGACTTCCTACACATGGGCACGATTAGCAGAGTTTTACATCTCCCAAATTGTGTGTTTGCATGGGGTACCTAAGAAGATAGTGTCAGATAGAGGTACTCAGTTCATGTCTCGATTTTGGTAGAAGTTGCATGAGTCAATGGACATGAAGTTTAATTTCAGCTCCGCTTATCATCCGCGGACTGATGGGTAGACAGAAAGGACAAATCAGGTATTAGAGGATATGCTTAGGGCTTGTGCCCTAAATCACGGAGGCAGTTGGGACAAGAGTTTGCCGTTTGTAGAGTTCTCTTACAACAATAGTTATCAGACCAGTTTGAAGATAGCACCATTTAAGGCATTGTATGGCAGGAAGTGCAGAACTCCGTTGTATTGTAGTGAGACAGGTGAAAGCCAGTTGTTCAGGCTATGAGATCATTAAAGAGGTCGAATGACATGTACAGGTTATTTATGAGAATCTGAAAGTGGCCCAGTCAAGGTAGAAAAGTTACACAGATACTCGACAATGGGAGTTGACTTTTGAAGAAGGAGAATTTGTGTATCTAAAAGTGTCACCTATCAGAGGTTTACATAGATTCAAGGTCAAAAGGAAGTTGTCATCTCGTTACATTGGCCCATTCAAGATTTTGGAACGGAAAGGCAAGGTAGCTTAGCAGCTAGAGCTACCTGCGCGGCTGTCAGATGTGCACAATGTGTTCCACATATCACAGTTGAAGAAGTGTTTGAGAGTACCAGAGGAACAATTGCCACTGGAGGAGTTGAATGTACAGGATGATTTGACTTAACAGACCACTCGATCAAAATCCTGGACACATTGGAGAGAATCACCTGGAGTAAGAGGATACAGATGTGTAAGGTTCAATGGAGTCACGATGCAGAGGAGAGGCTACTTGGGAATGAGAGGACGAGTTACAGGCAGAATTTCCCCAATTCTTTGCTAGCCCAATCGAATCTCGAGGACGAGATTCCTTTTAAGGGGGGTAGGTTTTGTAACACCCTAATTTTCAAATTAGGAACCTAAATAAATTTTGATAGATTCTTTTACAGGACCCATAAGGTTTTTATTCAATTATTTTGATCTTAGAGCATTTACCGTGAATTAACAGTGATTTAATTAACCATAAAAAGAAATATAAGGAAATATAGGTCTTGTGCATTTCATGCCGAATTGCATAGTTTCATTCCTTATCTTCCATTTGAATTTAAATTTCAAATTCAAATTCAAATGCATTTGAATGCATTTCTTTCTCTCTCTCTCTCTCTTTCTCTCCTTTTGGCCCGGCCCAACACCTCCCTTCCCTTCTTTTCTTTTTCTTCCATGCGGCCCAACCCAGCCTGGCCTTTCTTTTCCCTTCCTTCTTCGCGCACGGCCCAACCCAGCTGGCCTTTTCTTTTTTTCTTCCCACCCCGTGCGGCCAAGATGGCCCCCACGCAACCCGGGCCCGCACGCCAAGACCCCCCGGCCGCCCTATAAAGCCGCTGCCCTGTGCCCTAGGCTTCGCACATCCCGCAACCGCCGCCTCTTTGCCTCGAAGCCCTAGCCTACGCTGCCTTCACCGCCAAGCTCGGGGATGCCGCCATCTCGCCGCTCCACCGCTGCTCCGTCGCCCCCGCCCACTGCCGAAGCTCCGCGCGAAGGTGGACATCGTCGCTAGCCCTTTTTCCCTCTGTTTCTCCGCCTTCTCGAGCGCGCAATGTCTCGCCGGAGCTCTGCGACTGCGCGACAACATCATCCGCCTTCCTCATCCCCCGGCGCCTCGTCCCAACCCCCTAAACGTGTTCCCCTCCTAGCTCTCTTCCGCCTAGGCCAAACCCGAGTCAAAATCGTGGTCGGAGTCGCGTTTACGCGATTTTTCGGTGAGCCGCCGCCGCCTCAACCCTGCGTAGCCGTCCGATCCAGATCCGACGATCTAGAATAGATCTAGACCGGGGTCAAATAACCCGATACCGATCAACCCTACGATATTTTGCACTTTAGCCCCTGAGTTCTATCAAAATCAACCCGTAGCCCATGGCAGTTCAATAGTATTCACAAATAGATCCTTTTTCTTCCGTTTAAGCCCCTGTCCTTTTCTAAAATAGAACTCACCATCCCTAGCCCCTCTATTTTTCAATCTAAACCCTCAATTTAAGGTTTAATTATGTTCTAGCCCTTGGTTTTTTTGCCCAGAGCCCTTCTAGTTTCAAATCTTCTACAAATAAGCCCCTGGAATCTTGTTATAGCCATAACTTCTCCGTTTTAATTCCGTTTTCATCGACTCTTGCACTCACGCGACCCTTGCGACATATACAATAGCTTTATAATGTCACATTGCTCTCTTTATATTGTTTGGTGTACTGTTTCTTATTTATTGTACTTGTTTGTTTGTATGTACTTGTGTGTTATGATAGATGGTGCGCAGTTCGAGGGTCCGCAAGAGCAAGGCTTTGAAGACGTTCTTGAGCAGCAGCGGTACTTTCACAAAGGCAAGTGGTCCTTGATCATATTCTAGTCCTAATAACTTTATAAATACATACATTTACTTTATATGCATGCATGTGTCTAGAATATGATGGATCCCAAAGTAAGGATGTGCCTAGTTCTTTTGAACTTCCTTGATTAAACCTGGGTTGTTATAATTGTGTTGTAGTTGCTTTTATTTAGATTTTGGTTGAATAATCTGGAAATTACTCTACACTTGTTTAACTTCATGTTCGGGAATACTTTATGGTGCTAATTAAGATCATTGCATTAATTGGAACATTGAGAACCACCTAGGAAAATAGTGCAACCATAATACTACATGGCTTTGGTCTTGACTAATTAATTAGAAAAACATTAGCTTATGCTAATCTTAACAAAAGGGCAAGAGGGGTTGCATCGTCGAGGTATAGCTCGGTCCTCTTGAGGGTGTGATATGATCGTGGTTAAGGCGTCTGCCTCATTAGGGAGAGTTATGACCGCTTTGACTTGAAACCTTAGCGGATTGTTATAAGTTAGGGAATCTTTGTAAAGGCCTCGTAGTGAATCCCTGCCACTCACTTTGGAAGTGTTTAAGGGTCTTGCAAGCCCGGGCATTAAGGGAAACAAGAATTGTGGGTAAAGTGTACAACCTCTGCAGAGTGAAAAATAATATATCACGGTTAAGAGCGGCTTGGACCCTCACATGATAATTGAACTGAAGATGATCGAAATTGATGTTCTTTATTTATTGTTGTTATCTTATATATTTTATTTATTTAAGGGTTGGTATATACTTACATTTAGCTAATGCTTGCTAACTAAAACTTGATCAACTAAAAATGCTTATCGCAATGAAACCATGTCAGCTTATCCTTGATTTTGGCCTTGCATGCCATATAATTTACCCCATTTGCTGAGTACCAACCATAAGTGTACTCACGCTTGTTTTATTAAAACCAATGCTGCTCAGAACAAGATAATTGTCCGGAGTTTCCTGAAGATCTTGAAGAGTTCTAGGCGTATGTCTCCCAGTCATCTGCCTATGAAGATGAAGTCCGCTGCTAGTCATAAACATTTATTATTCCACTTAAGATTAAGACTTTCGGTCATGTAATAAAGTACTATGATACTCTCTTTCATTTTTGTCATTGTTTCAGGCATACACTTATATTATCTATCATATGTGTGGAACTTGATCCTGGCACACATATGAGATTCATTCGGTTCCTTTCCAAAATTGGGTGTGATAGAAACTACCTGAGAAGTACACAGGTAGGACTCCTAGGCTTGTACGCGACTAGGACTTCCATGTAAACTTATCCTCCCAGACTATATAAGGGTGGAGAGGTACCTCTTCAGAGACAATCATCATCAAAGGCAATACAAACGACACAGGACATAGGGTATTACGCTCTCGACGGCCTGAACCTGTCTAAAACCTTGTGTTCCTTTACACCTTCGAGTTCCTGATCTCGGTGATACCCTACCTATAAACTCACCACCTCGGGGGTATCCCTCGGTGGGCATGGCAGTAAAACACCGACAGGTCCTTCAGGCAGTGTTTATTGAGATCAGTATAATCCACACACATCCTCCATTCATTATTATTCTTTTTAATACAAGTACATGTCGGTGTTTTTATCGTTGGCCTACCTAGGGATACCCTAAGGTAGGTGATTATTTTGTGAGGGATCGCCGGATCTGGAACTTGAAGGTGAACGCAAGGACACAAGATACAAATTTAGATAGGTTCAGGCCGCTAGAGCAGCGTAATACCCTACGTCCTGTTTTGGGGTGTTATATATTGCGCCCTGCGCTTGGGTGTGGAGTTGCCGGTTGGCTGCTCTCTGTTGGTTCTCTTTGTTGGTTCTCTGCCTATCTAGGTATCCCTGCCCTCCTTTATATATCCTAGGGGATGGGGTTTCAAGTAGGATTATAAGGTAGGAGTCCTAGTAGGATTACAAGGTATGAGTTCTAATAGGATTACAGTGGAATCCTAGTAGGAATCAGACTTCTTTTTCCTCACGGGTAGCTTCCTTGTGGTACCCAGGGGATCTATCCCTAACAAGCCCCCGAGCTCTTCATAGCCGAGTACTGCAGGCATTTCGAGTACTTCTGAAGTAGTCTTCGGCTTCTCCATCTTGAAGGTCTTCTTCGAGTACTTCCTTGGTTGCATCAAGGCTATGAGGTGCTCATGCCCCAAATAGCTTCAAGTCTTCTTTTGTATGGGGTGCGATGGAAAATTGCACTCCATATGGAGTAGCCCCCGAGCCTTAGGTTGAATCGAAGAATCAAGCTGAGGGTCAAATTAATCTTGAATCTTCTTTTCTTATCCTTCGAGTACATTCGAAAAATAAATAGTCGATGACACGTATCCTGCAGCCCCCTAGCCTTGAATCCAAAACCCTTAGGTTCAGAAAAAGGATCCAAGAATCATGGCATTGGTGTTACTCTGAAATCTTGAGAAAAACTCTTCGCCTTCTGCATAGTGAAATTGAGCCTCCCGCTGGTTTATTTAACCGCGTGGTGACTTAGGGTTTCTTCTGCACTCTCAGTCTTCATATGAGCCGTCTTCAAGTAGTTTTGTGGCGTCCAGCCCTCGAGCTTATGAGCCAGGAGAGCTGAAGGAGCCATGTCAAGTAGTGTGCATCGCCCAGCCCCCGAGCCTGGGAACTAGCGGAACTATGATGGCACGTCGTGCAGCTTGGAGGGTTGTTGCCGAAGCTTTATCTGAAAAAAGACAATGCATACATTATGTAGCATAATGCGAAGATACCGAGTAGTACTCAATAATAATGTGAAGATACGAAAATTTATTCTGTGTAAAAATTGCTATGTTGAGCTCTTTTTTAGGCCATTTAAATCTCCCGAGTAGTCTACCCTTTACGTTCATCCGGTCCCAGTTTAGCCTTCGCCCATAGCATGTACGAGTCACTTAGGTCTCTTGCCTTCGCTCATACTGGATGGGTCGCTTAGGTCATGACTGGAGACTCGAGGTTTCACGAATTAAGGCATTTTCTACTCGAGTAGATTAGCGACCGTTAAGAGGAGACAACGAGTAGAAAGTAGTCATCATGCGACAAAGAGGATGCGCAGTGCGCAAAAGGTAGTTGACGAAGTGTAGCTCTGGAGGGTTTCAATGCCCATCGAGAGTCGTACACAGATAAGTAGTTGGCGAAGTGTAGCTCTGGAGGGTTTCAATGCCCGTCGAGAGACGTACACGGATAAGTAGTCGATCATGGTGTAGCCCCTAAGGGTTTTATGCCCGTCGAGAGGCGTACCCAAAAAGGTAGCCGATCTTGTGAAGAACAAGTCGGAAAAGGTATAAGTCACTTAGCTTGATTCGTGGACGAATGTCGACGAAGCCGTGGAGCTTGTTGATGGAGCTGCGACGGTTTGTTGATGAAGCTCGACTAGTCGGAGTCGATTCTGACTAGTTTTCAAGTCAAGATGAGTAGTTGATGTAGTCGTTGCTGTGAGGCTCACCCTCGACTAGTTTCTAGTCGAGACGAGTATTCGAAATAGTCATCGGCGGGCCGCCGATCGTCCTCGCGAAGTTGAAGTGATCGCCGGCGGGCTGCCGAGCCTTCTCGCGAAGTTGAAGTAGTCGCTGGCGGGCCGCTGAGCCTGCTCGTGAAGTTGAAGTAGTCGAACTCGTCGCTGCTGCGCGTGGACATTGCGGCACAAGCCGAAGTTGAACCGGGTCGTAGAGGTTGGCGGCCGCGGTGCATCGACATTGCAGCACGAGGTGAAGTCGAGCCGAGTAGTCGAGGTCGATGTAGCCGTTCGCTGAAGGATCCAATCTTGAACTCGATGAATCGATCCGCCTATGCATATGTACAAAGTAGCAATCCGCCACCTTGAGTGGATTGATGTTGATGAAGAGGTCCTTCAAATTCGCCCAATTATTGCGACGATCTGCCCCACGGTGGGCGCCAGCTGTCGGTGTTTTTACCGTCGGCCTACCTAGGGATACCCTAAGGTAGGTGATTATTTGGTGAGGGATCGCCGGATCTAAAACTTGAAGGTGAACGCAAGGACACAAGACACAAATTTAGACAGGTTCGGGCTGCTAGAGTAGCGTAATACCCTACATCCTGTTTGGGGTGTTGTATATTGCACCCTACGCTTGGGTGTGGAGTTGCCGGTTGGCTGCTCTCTGTTGGTTCTCTCTATTGGTTCTCTACCTATCTAGGTATCCCTACCCTCCTTTATATATCCCAGGGGACGGGGTTCCTAGTAGGATTACAAGGTAGGAGTCCTAGTAGGATTACAAGGTATGAGTTCTAATAGGATTACAGTGGAATCCTAGTAGGAATCAGTCTTCTTTTTCCTCACGGGTAGCTTCCTTGCGGTACACAGGGGATCTATCCCTGACAGTACAGGGTTAGTTAACCACTCGGGGTGGTACACTTCTTTAATAAAACCAACCGCGAGTAGTTTTGCTAGTTCCTTCTTGATGGCCTCCCTCTTGTCAGGGGCGAAGCGTCGTAGTCATTGCTTCTTCGAGGTGGCTTTATGGTTGACTTTTAGGCAGTGCTCGATCAACTCCTTGGGCACCCCTGGCATATCCACTGGTTTCCACACGAATATGTCACGACTCGCCCTAAGGAAGCTGACGAGCGCGCCTTCCTATTTGTCGCATAAGCCTCCCCCGGTCAAAGCAGTCTTGGATGCGCCACCTTCTTGCAGCTGGATGGTCTTGATGCCGATGTTGCTGGGGTTGGGCTTAACCCTCGACTGGCTGGGCTGCTGGTTAGAGATCTCCATCTCTGTGTTGGTCAGCTTTAGGGCGGCCATGAGTACTTCAGCAGATGGCTCTAGCACGCGTGATGTTGTGGCGTACTCGATCGCCTCTTGGTCGCAGTCGTACGACTTCTTCAGGTCGCCAATATAACAACTATTCATACGATATTCCTGTTGATGATTGAGGCCCTGTCTGTTTAGGGAAAATGCTAAGGTCGTAGTGTGTGGTAGTGGTGGTTAAGTTTTTGAACCTACTAACCACATGCTGAGAATATGGTAATTGGTAAGCTTAAGTACCTGATTGAACCGGTGCGTGGACATACCTCCAACCGTCTTGACAACGTTCCCATGGGCACATGGTAAGTGCAAGAGGAGCCACGGCCCGGCTTCGTTCCGTGGTTCGTGGAGCTCTGTACTCGAGGACTGTGGCCCTGATCCATGAAACAGGAATAAAGGGGAAATGTTGCACGTGTGACTCTGTGAGTAACCACGTGACGTGTATTTAGGTTTCCCTTGCAAGGTTAAGGAATTCGATTCGAATCGTCTATTTCTTGCGGCCATTGAGACTGCTTAACCCTTTTAACACATAGAGTAAGATGAGGAACAATGATGATGTTTAATCTAGTTGGATGCTCAGTTAATTATTTTCCACCATTTTGTGATTTGGATAGTTGCTTTCCTAGAATGGTTAATCAACTAGAACTTGATGCTCAAACTTGAAAGCAAGGACTCACTCTTAGATACTTTTTGGCAAAAACTACCCTCAGCCAAAAGCCTTGCATGTCTAGGATTTGGCTAAGTATATACCACTAGTCGGGTAAGCCTTGCTGAGTATTAGTATACTCAGCCTTGCTTGTGGCTTTGTTTTCAGGTGAGACCTTTGAGGATATGGTTGCTAGTTTGACTTGGCCGTGTACTCTTCCTTCTAGTTGGTCGGTGGAATGGGATGCGTCCCCGGCCAATGGTGATAACGCTGAATGATGTCTTGTACGGGCTTCATCATGATATCTTGTATCGTTGTTAGGAATATCATTTATTTTCTGCTGCACTATTAAACTCCGAAAGTACTTGCCTATGAATATTTTTGAACTTGATTTGTAATAATAGTTCCAATTAAACTCTGTGATGTAAAATTTGTGGATTGTTGTAATCTCCAGTCTCACCTTCATGTGGGTTGTATGTATGCATTATTTCGATCGAAATTCCAGTAGTTGCATCGGAATGTTACCCAACAGACTGTCATTTTACTCCATTTTAAGTGCGTGTCAGCCCGGATCACCTCTATGGTGATGGTTTGCATATTTAAGCCGGATTAATTTGGGCGGTTCTGCCAGAGCTGGCATCAGAGGCGAAATGCATTCACCAGAGAGTATAACGAGCCTTAAAAACTTGTTTTCTTAAAACTTGACAATAAAATTGCGTTTGCAAAAATGTGTTGGTTCGTTAAGGATGACGCCTAGTTCGTAAAGCCCTAGTTCGTAAAGCCCTAGTTTGTAAAGCCTGGCATATCTTAGCTATATTATATATAACTGACTTCCAACACATTACCTTCTGTCAAAACTTACTTTTGTGTACAGCCGACCTTTAATTTCTGCAACGACACACTCATCACCTAAGGTAAGAAGGTAAGGATCCTCAGTCAACTGAGAGAGCTTAACCCTCACGTCGGTGACGCAAACCGAACGCTGCCCTCAAGCAGTGGCTTACTTGAGGTGCTACCAATATACCAACTATTCGTCAATTATATTGGGAGTAAAGGTTTGGTGTAGGGTATGGTGATTGTTTTTCATACCCCCATCTCATTAAGTGACGATACCACCGTGAATAAACTATCTCGGTAGCTTATGCTAACGTTGTCCGTACGGCGGGAATTGTTCGGATGCCATTTCTATAGTGAACGGTAATGTATGGGGACACTTTCATGAGTGCTGGTATGAAAGGTTCAATATATATTCTGTCAGTCTTCTGCAGGTATACTAACCGTGATTACGTTAAGCTAAGAACGGTTAGAAAAATTCGACTAGTTAATATAAGGAGAGATGTATTATGTATGCCACCGAAATTAACCACGTAAGACCAAAGCTATTTGGCAATTGTTTTGCTTTGTGAGGACGATTATAACGTGCATGCATCATGATCATACATGAAAATTGAATGAAATATTGTCCTGGGTTTATAAGGGAGTAACTTGCACTAGAGCGCGTTTGAGCACTCACTTAAGGGCTATCTAGAAATCTGTCTTTTTTCTGCCATATCTAGATAGAGGAATTAATTAGGCTTAGGAAATGACCTTTTCTAAAGAGAAGCTCAACAAGGAAGTTGCTTCAAATTTTGTCCCCTTTCTGCTGCTAAATTTTGAGAATTTTAGGACTAGTACTTGGTGGGCAACAGTAGAAAATTCAACATCTCAGTTTTCTGCTTTCGAGCACTCCTGTTACGAATAAGTTCTTAGACCTTCTTAGTGAAGTTTTCTGCAGACGTGTTCAACATCAAACTTGTTGCAAACTTACTTAATCAGCTATTGTTCAAATTTGGAAAGTTTTGGTTGAGTAGATTTTCTCTAGTGATGAAAATACTAGCTCTCTATCCACTGAAACACAGCCAAAATAGAGAAGCAGTTGAAGATGTAGACAAAAGGATGGAAGATGTAGTTGTAGAAGCTGAAGATGTGGTCAGTTGGAAATGTAGTCGAGGTGTTGGAGATGTAGTCGAAGTAGTTGGGGATGCAATCTAAAGAGTCGAAGATGTAGTCGTAAAAGACGGAGGAGTAACTGAAGCAGTCGTTGACATAGTCGTAGTAGTCAAGATATAGTTAAAGTAGTTAGAAATATAGTTGGAGTGCCGAAGATGTAGTTGTAGTAGAATGTGTAACTGAAGCAGCCGTTGACGTAGTCGTAGTAGTTAGAGATATAGTTGAAGCAGTCGGAGATGCAGTCGAAGAAGTCGAAGATGCAGTGTAATAAAAAATGTAGTCAAAGTAGTCGGAGGTATAGCTGAAGCAGTCAAAGATATAGTTGTAGTAGTCACAGATGTAGATGAAGCAGTTGGAAATGCAGTCAAAATAGTATAAGTTAAGTTGAAGATGTAGTCGAGGTAGTCGATGGTCTAGCCACAGCAGTCGGAGATGTACTTGAAGCGATCGGAGATGCAGTCGAGGTAGTCAAAGATGTAGTGTAGTCGAAACTGTAGTCGTAATACACGGAGGTATAGTTGAAGCAGTCGGAGATGTTGTCTAAGCAGTTGGAGATGTAATCGAAGTAGTCGATGATGCAGCCATAGCAGTGGGAAATGTATTCGTGGATGTTAGAATTGTAGTTGAAGCAGTCGTGGCTAGAGTAGAAGTAGTCAAGATGTAGCCGTGGTAGTCGGAGGTGTAGTCCAAGCAGTTGGAGATGTAGTAGGAAGTGTAGTCGAAGTAGTCGGAGATGTAGTAGTCAGAGATATAGTTGTCGGCCACTAAATTTCCTAATCACTGCCCAAATTTGTAAGGCTTTGGATGAACAGAGTGCGAGTTACGAATTTTCTTGGAACCGGCAGTATTCTATCCACAATTTATCCATGAGTCCTTGAGTTCTAAATCTTTCGCACTTATGACACTCAGCCTTGGAGGTATTGGGGATTCCCGAATTAATGAAAACTTTACACATGGCAGATGGTTCATAGGACCCGCAACACTCCAAGCGGTTTTGGTGCTACTAGTAGTGGACAACAGCAGCAGCCGCCACCACCACCCAACATGGCTGAAGTAATGGCCGCCCAGACCGAGTTGCTTCGCCAGCTTGTTCATGGGCAGCAGGCGTTTTAGCAATTCCAATAGCATTGGGGTGGGCACAATGTCCACCAACCTCAGGCTGCTGGCTAACTGGACTTTTTGGGCACTCAGCCCCCTCTATTTCACAAGACGAAGGAGCCCTTGGTTGCGGATGCTTGGATTCGCACAATCGAGTCTGAGTTTTCTCTACTTGTGGTGCCATGTTTGACGCAAATAAGGCCTTTTTTTGCCGCGCAACAACTTCGCGGTACCGCGCGCCTTTGGTGGGATAACTATTTCACCATGCTCCCAGCCGATCATGTTGTCACTTGGGAGGAATTCAAGAATGCATTTAGAGCCCACCATATTCCAGAAGGGCTTTGGAGAGGAAGTTGAATGAATTTGTGGCTCTTACTCAGGGTACCCGCACCATACTCCAGTATTGTGGCAGAACCAACCTAAATTAAACCGGCTCAAGTACTTCAAACGGTGTAATCCCTTGGCCTGTCGGGTAACATCCCGATAAACCACCGAAAGCAGGATCAAATAAAGTACCTCGCACAACGGCTAGTCCAGAGATACAATTGCCATCATATTTTACATCACAGGCATTTATATTACAAGAGGTTCCAAAAGTAGCATAAGTTCCAAACTCATATAAATTATTACAAACCAGTTTAAGTTTCAAGTTTATGGCAACGGAATTTAAAATACGACAACTATACACATCGCCAGTATGGACATCATGCTAAGCCCTGGCATGACATCACTCTGTATGATCAGTGTTGGCCGGGGACGGGTCCCATTCCACGGACCAACCATCGGGCAGAGCATAGTGCAATGGCACAGGCAGAGTAGAGTCCTCAGGGGGATTACCTGGAATAAAAGTCACAATGCAAGGCTGAGTATCCTAATACTCAGCAATGCTTACCCGTTTCATGATATACTTAGCCATGTAACTAGACAATGAAGGCTTTAAATGGTTCTGGGTTTAGTTTTCAGCTGAACAGCAACAAAGAGTAGATCCTTACTTTCAAATTTTAGCCTTCAGGTTCTAGTTGATTATCCATTCTAGGTAAGCAACTATAACTATTCAAGCATGGTAAAATCTTTTAAACAAACATCATCTTTGATAACCATAAGGTTGCTCTTGTTACTCTATGTGGCAAAGAGATCAAGCAGTCTCAATCTCCGTGAGAAACGGACGATTCCTGAATCGAATTTCAGCCTTGCAAGGGTAAACTTAACTCACACGCTTGGAACATTCAGAGATTGTTCCAAAGCAACCGTTTGCCTTTCATTCTGACTCGTGGATCAGATCCACCACAAGCGACTGCAGGACCATACGCACATCCAATGTGCAGGACGTACGTCTGTAGTGCGACTACACGACCGTACTCCTGGTTGCCCTGCAGCACGTATTCCCACACGTCAAAGCGAGTAACTGGAAAAACCAAATACGAGTGGTGGGAGGTATGTCCACTCTTCGGGCCGATTGGTTACTAGGCTTACCTCTTACCATATTTTGCGGCATGTGGCTAGTACTTTCAAACGCTTAACCACCGCTACCACACACTGCGACCTTAACCAAATTCATCAACACAGATGGGGTATCATCTCAACTACGATACTTCACATAAATCCCGTCCGTCATCCTTATAGTGATTACAGAAATGTAAACACTACCATTCCTATAAAGCTCGCGAGTGACAGGCAATCAATCGACTTCTACCGGTCCTATTAGCATAGCAGCTATTCAGACGCAAGTTCTAATACTCAGTACATTGGTTCCTAGGAATATGCAACTAGGTTTTTCAGACAACTCCTAAGAAATTAATACATAAGTAGATATATATAAAGGTAGATTGCAGTGTAAATAAAATAATGGTTTATGTCCGGGGCTTGCCTTCGTGAGTGGGGTTGGGGGCAGGAGTGTCAAGGTTTTCCGAACTTTGGTTCGGAGCTTCAGTTAGATTTTCGACGACGTTCCCGGGGCCTTTAGAAATTTCCACTTCTGATTTCGGGGTCAGTTCGTAGTCTCCGTCGGCGAGAGTAGTTGAGTCTATATGATATGCAAAGATGTAGTTTAAGAGATGCATACACTTTCATTTTACTTCACAATAAAGTTGCAATCCAATGAAAACATAGTTTACTCATCCAATATACCATTTACACTTTATTGGGCAGTCGTTTATCGGGTATAAATTAACCTAATTAGCTACATTAGACAACATGTTTTATTTTTACAAAATAACCTACCATAGCACTAGGGTTGAAACTTTTATAAATTATAGATTAAGCTATATCTAAGTCATTGTAGATTTATCAAGATTTTATGTCTACAAAAATTGAGCCACAAGGATAATAAACATTAGTACTAACCTATTAGGTATCATTTATAACTGTACATATATGCAAGATTTTGTTCTAGATTTTTGGGTACAGGTTGCACTATCCAAGAATACACTTCAAAATATTTTCATAATTTTTAAGTATTTATAGCTGCAGATATTAAATACACAATATTAAGTAAGTATTATCCATGATTAAACTCACACATTATAAAAATATTATACAAATAGTAGGTTAATTATTTTTCCTAAGTACTACATGTCAAAGCAAAACTAAAACAATTGGTTTTACATTTTCACCATTTTTCTACTATTTACTAAGCATTTTTATAGATCCCAACTACTTAAACTTAACATTTAAATTAGAGTAAAAACTACTTAGAAATTGAAAGTCAACCTATAAGGAAAGTTGTAGATCTTAGAATAAGGAACCCAACAAATTTTAGTTTGCATTTTTATGATTTTTCCTTGAATTGCTAGGGAATTTCAAAGTTTGCAACAAAAATAACAAAGGGGGTCCCTATAGGCACTATTCATCTGAGTCATAAGCTTCGCAGACAGCCCCCTGGGCTTTTGTATCTTTCAACCCGAGGCCCTTGGCCGTGGTCAGAGAGGGAGGCGTGGGGTTGACCGGCTAGTTCCGACGATGGTGATCGCCGGCGGCGATGGTGGAGGGGTGTGGGAGCATCACCAAGTCTATGCGCACCTGTAGACGCTCGGGATTAGGGTGGGACGGCCTGTAGTGGCGGCGCGACGGGAGCAGGCGGCCGGCGGCGGAGGAGAACGGCGGCAGCGGCGCTCTGGCGGTCGTGAGCGGCGAGGAAGGGGTCGGGGAGCTTCAGGGCGGTGTGGGGAAGCTAGTGGTAGAGTCAATTGGAGTCGAGGAGGGTTGGGATGGGGTGCTCCACGGCGAGCAGGGGGCGGCGGCGGGCGGCAGTCGTTGGCAGTGGTGCTCCGGCCGAAATTCGATGGTGTTTAGGGGCTGGTGAGCATGAGCAGGAGTTGAGGAATCTTGCTAGGGGGTCGGTGGGGACAATGGGCGGTCAACGGCGGCTATCCACGGCGGCCAGGAGCTCACCGGAAGGGAGGAGCGGGGCGGCTGTGGTGATCGGGCTCGGGTGTGCGCGGCAAGGGGAAAAAGAGGTGCAAATGAGTCCAGTGTTGTCTACTGGTACTGCTGGGTAGAAGAGGGAGGGAGAAGAAGTAGACGCGGGCACAGAACACGGCGGCAATGATGTGGCGGCCTGCGGACGGCTTGGGTGGTCGTCGCGCGCGTGAAACAGGACAGCAGGGGAGGGCTAGGGAGGCGGCCGACGTCCAAGTGACGCGTGGGGAGGGTGGGAGCGGGAGGTGGAGCGGCAGTGGCCTGCACAGCAGCGGCGGGGAGGTGCTCTGCACCGGTGGTAGTGAGGAGCAGGAGAGCAGAGGGGTGCCAGAGGAAGAAGAAAGGAGGGGGCCGAAGGGTCTTTGTGGAAATATCAAAAATCTCAGGGACCCTACTGTAAAGTAAGATTTCCTGCTAATCCAAAACCCTAATGAGGAAATGACCAAAATAAAAGTTGGAGAGTTTTTCAAACCCTACAACATTGCTTTAGGGTTCAAGTTCAAAAACTCAAAGTACACAGCTTTAATTTTAAGTTTTGAACAAAAGTTGTATTTAAGTAAATTTGGTCCTTACCGAGGTAGATTTCATGCAGTTTGGGACATAATTGCAAGTTTTCATGCAATATCATGATGACTTGCATTCTTACATTTTGATCCTAAGTAAACTTTGAAAGTTACTTTTATACTTCAATTATTTTTGCATAAAAGGACCCATACTTTTGCATTAATCACATCTAAGTCCTTATTTGCACATAAACAACCGAATTTCATATAATTCAACATATCTATTACAATTTCTTTTCTTATATACAAACTTGACACCTAAGGTGTCACAACCTTCCTATATTGTTGATTCTACCTCCCATTCTTACCCAATTAACACTAAAGGGCCCCATTTTTTTTAAAATTACATAAATACCCTTTTTCCCTTTGCACTTAAATTTGAACACACATACACAAGATCAAACATGCACACTTTACACTAAAATCTAGGGTTTATAATTCTAAATACCTGAATGTCACAGCCTTCCCCCCTAAAAAGAATGGAATCGGACGATTAGATTTGGGAATTGGCTTGAAGGAAGTTTGGGAAATTTCGTTGAAGATAAGACTCAGTTTCCCAAGTCGCTTCTTCTTCGGTGTGATGATTCCATAAGATCTTATACATTTTAATCTTCTTTCTTCTGGTGATTCTCTCCTTGGTATCAAGGATTTGGATGGGTTATTTAGTGTAGGATAGATCAGGTTCGATCTCAATGGCTTGTGATTCAACAATCTCAGTAGGCACTTTAATGCATTTCTTGAGTTGAGAGATATGGAAAACATCATGAACGGCGGCCAACTGAGAAGGAAGACAAATTCTGTAAGCCACTGGGCCACAGACTTCAAGGATTCCGAAGGGTCCGACATATCGGGGTGCCAACTTCCCTTTTGTGCTGAAACGCTAAACACCTTTGATAGGAGATACTCGGAGATAGACAAAATCCCCTACTTGAAATTGCAGAGGCTTTCTTCTTTGATCTGCATAGCTTTTCTGTCTGGATTGGGCTGCTTTGAGATTGGCTTGAATAACTTTGACCTTATCTTTGACTTCGACAACTAGGTGTGGTCCAAAGATTTTGCGTTCGCCGGTCTCAGACCAACTCAAAGGAGTTCGACATCTTCGACCGTATAACGCTTCAAAGGGAGCCATTTGAAGACTAGACTGATAGCTATTGTTGTAAGAAAACTCGGCCAAGGCGAGACACTTGTCCCAGCTTGCACCATAGTGAATAATACAAGCTCGGAGCATGTCTTCAAGAATTTGGTTGACTCGCTCAGTCTGTCCATCAGTCTGAGGATGATACGCAGAGCTTCAAATTAGTTTGGTTCCAAGAGCATATTGTAGTTGTTCCCAGAAGCGGGCGATAAATTGTGTCCCTCGATCAGAGATAATGGTTTTTGGGACACCATGCAATTAAACAATTTGATCAAGGTAGACTTCGACATACTTTTTGGCAGAATAAGTAGTATGCACCGGAAGAAAGTGAGCAGTTTTGGTAAGTCTATCAATGACTACCCATATGGAATCATATTTTTGGGATGTGTTGGGAAGACCAACTATGAAATCCATACTAATGTCTTCCCACTTCCACGATGGGATGGGTAGTGGTTGGAGTGTACCAGATGTTCTTAGATGACTGGCTTTGACTCTCTGGCACGTATCACATTCGGATATATAATTAGCAATTTCTCTTTTCATTCTGGTCCACCAAAAATTTTGTCGAAGATCTTGGTACATTTTAGTACTACCAGGATTAATACAAAATTTGTATAGATGCGCTTCATCAAGGATTTGTTTACGAAGTTGATGATCTTTAGGTACAACAATACGATTGTTGAACCATAGAACTCCTTGATGATCGGTGTGGAAACACTTATATTTTGCTTCTCCTTGAGATAGTTTTAACTTGATAATTTTGATACCTTCATCATGTAATTGCGACATGATGATTCTATCTTGAAGGGTAGACTCAATAGACAATAAATTCAAACTACCTTGAGGAATGATCTCTAGATTGAGTTTCCGCATCTGATAGCAGAGAGTTTCACTGAAGATTTCTATGGATAAGCAATGACAATGTGCTTTGCGGCTAAGTGCATCCACAACCACATTGGCCTTACCAGGATGGTAGTGTACCTCAAGATCGTAGTCTTTGATCAGTTCTAACCAACGCCTTTGCCTCATGTTTAGGTCAGCTTGAGTAAAGATATATTTGAGGCTCTTATGGTCAGTGTAAATGTTACACTTGGCACCCATAAGATGATGTCTCCAAATCTTGAGAGCTTGATTAACCGCTACCAATTCAAGATCATGGGTTGGATAGTTTTGCTCATGATTCTGGAGTGCTCTAGATGCGTAAGCAATGACCCGGTTGTTTTGCATAAGAACACAACCAAGTCCAATTCCGGAAGCATCGCAATAGACATCAAAAGGCTGGTTACTATGTGGTTGAGCTAGCACTGGAGCAGTTGTTAGAAGTTTTCTCAAGGTGTGAAACGCGTCTTCACACTTATCATCCCAACGGAACTTAATCTCTTTCTTAAGTAGTTCAGTCATGGGTTTGGCTATTTTGAAGAAGTCCGGAATGAATCGGCGATAATATCCTACCAATCCAAGGAAACATTGGATTTGATGGACTGAAGTCGGAGGCTTCCAATCTATAACTTCCTGAACTTTGGTTGGATCAACTGATATGCCTTCACTGGAGATAGTATGTCCCAAAAATTTCACACTACCCAGCCAGAATTCACATTTCGAGAATTTGGCGTAAAGGCGATGATCACGTAGCCGTTGAAGAACGACGCGTATATGATTAGCATGATCTTCTTTAGTCTTAGAATATATCAGAATATCGTCGATGAAAACTACGATGAATTTGTCGAGTTCCGGCATAAAGACTGAATTCATCAGATACATGAAATATGCCGGTGCATTTGTGAGTCCAAAAGACATAACAAGATATTCATATAATCCATATCTGGTCGAGAAAGCTGTTTTTGGAATATCGCTAGGTTTAATTTTGATCTGATGATAACCAGAGTATAGGTCAATCTTAGAAAAGACCTTAGCTCCAGCGAGTTGATCGAACAAGATGTCAATGCGGGGAAGAGGGTACTTATTTTTGATAGTGACCGCATTGAGTGGACGATAATCAACACATAGCCTTAAGCTATTGTCCTTTTTCTTTACAAAGAGAGCAGGACAGTCCCAAGGTGAAGCACTTGGGCGTATGAAACCTTTGTCAAGAAGATCTTGGAGTTGGATTTTTAGCTCGGCCAACTCATTTGGAGGCAAACGATATGGCCTCTTTGAAATAGGAGCGGTGCCAGGTTGAAGCTCAATAATGAACTCGATGTCTCGGTCTGGTTGCATTCCAGGCAAATCGTCTGGAAAGACATTGGGATACTCACAGACTACATGAATATCTTTTACTTTAATGTCTGTGATAGCATAGGCACAAGAGTTAAGAAACTCTTGCTGAGGCAGGTAGAGGGTGGTGGCTCCTTGATGTGGTGAGTCAATCTTAATAACTCGGGAAGAGATATCTAACAGTACTCTATGTTCTGTCATCCAATTTGTCCCAAGTATAACATCAATACCCTCTAGATTTAGCAGTACCAAATCAGTTTTGTTTAATTTACTTCCTAACTGAATTGGCACACTTTTAACCATTTTGTTAGAGGTAATCCTTCCTCCAGGGGTAGAAATCATATATGACCCCTTGGTAGGACAAAGATCAAGTCCTATTTGGGTACCATAGTTGTTACTAATGAAACTATGAGTTGCTCTTGAATCAAATAATGTAACAACTGGGTTGTGATGAATAGAAAATGTACCCGACATGACGGGGGCTCCATCCGGAAGTTCTGCAAGGGTGGTGAAGTTAACTCGCCCTTGCCGGACTTGCACCATCGGCCTCTTACCCTTGTTCTGTTTATCCTGATTAGAACTTTGCCCTTGATTAGGTTTCCTGGGCCGCGGACAATCTCTGATGAAGTGATCCGCACTCCCGCAATTGAAATAGCGATAAGTGCTGCTTCTCTGTTGGACTTGTTGAACATTTGGCCGTGGGCCAGATTGTGGTGGCTGTTGCGGAGGTACGAAAGGTCTATACCCTCCTTGCTGTTGAGGCGGCCTGAACACCAATCTGCCAAGTGGAGCATTCCGCTGTGGCGCTCTAGGCGGTGTATTCTGAACAAATCGATACCGCGAGGGTTGAACACTCGCAGGTCCAGTGGAAATTCTTTGTTTCTTTTCGGCATGGTGTGCTATGATACAATCTTCCTGGGTCAGGGCCATGTTAACCAGCTCACTAAAGGTATTGGCCTTCACAAGGTTCAGGCGTTCTTTGAGCTTAGTGCTTAAACCCTGATGAAAACGATCTTGCTTCTTGGTGTCACTGTCAGCATGATAACCCGCGTACTGGCATAGGTGATTAAAAGCCTGTGCATATTGCAGTATGGTGATGGTGCCTTGGGTGAGTGCCAAGAACTCATTCAATTTCCGCTCCATCAGTCCTTTGAGTATATGATGTGCTCTGAAAGCACTCCGAAATTCTTCCCAGGAGATAACATGGCCATCGGCTTGCATGGCACAATAATTATCCCACCAAATACGGGCAACACCACGTAGTTGTTGGGCAGCGAAGTGAGCTTTATTAGAATCCGCACATGGAATCGTAAGAAGAGCAAACTTGGATTCAATGGTGCGAAGCCAAGCATCGGCATCAAGGGGCTCCTCAACTTTGCTAAATAGCGGAGGCTGAGTACTGAACAAACCTTGGTAGTTTGCTATCTGAGGGTGAGGATCATCATGACCTCCACGTGATTGCTGGCGATGTTGGTTCTGTTGTGCCTGTACCAGCAGATTAAGAAGCTCGGTCTGCCGAGCCATAACCTCGGCGAGATTTGGGGGTGGTGATGGCGGTTGTTGGGAATCGCTGGCCTGGTTTGCCCGGAAACCTTCCGGGGTTCCGCGCGTGGCTCCAACCATAGAAGATTGACTGCCGGAAGAAGAGTAATCTGGTTGAGGATTGGGCTCCGGGTCTCCATGCTCGGAGTCGAGATCCGAAACTCCCTCGATTTCCTCCAGGTCTTCTTCTCCACCTTCAGGTACTACGGGTGTATCGGGAGGTACTGGTTACTATTGCAGTTCTTCAAAGTGTACATGGGCATCGTCAGCCTCGAGGATCAGGTCATGGATTTGCTCCTGGAGGAACTCAATGATCATGTTGCATTGAGTGATTATAGCATCACTCTCATTGATCTGCTCCTCCTGATGAAGAATAGCCTCCTCACGTGTTGTGATAATCTCCTCCTTCTCCGTGACCAAGGCTTGAAGCTCTACTACCTGAGTAACCTGTCGATCAGCATTTTGATAGTGACCCTGAGCTATGCCAATCAACTGACCCATACCACGGCGTAGCAAGATCTGATAGTGGTGTTGAACGTTCATGAATCTGATAAGACCACAGAGCGTTTCTTCGGCTGAATCTCCCAACAAGTGGCCATAATGGGCTATCCTGAAATTCCACTCAGGATCACCAGAATCTATTACAGGGAATAGGCCGATAGGATACCCTGCAACTTCCATGGGATGCTGGTTACAGAAGATGTGGATGGCCTCAAGAGCTGCAGTCTCGATGGTGTCGATGAGATGATAGCCAACCACATCGACCTCGATGGGCTGCCACTGAGAGCGGAAAGGGTGCTGAGGAATAGTCATTATGACTCTGCACCATGGGACACCTTCCTCTCTGTATTCCACTCCGTCGTACTGGGGAGGCTCGGTGTAGAAGAATAAACTGAGTGATTCCCATAAGAGACGGGGAAAACCCTCCCAGTGCAAGGCATTAGTATGAAGATGCCCTGCATGATCCCAAGAGACGTTCGAAGGAGCTGCCATCTGAAACAAGAATTCAGATGATGAGATTTACTTACCCTGCTGGGAGCTCACAAGGTAAATGGAACGAGACAAACGATTCTGGTAACAACAAAGCTAGAGATCAGATGGATTTTTTTACTCCACTAAGGCTACCACAAGGATTCTATTAAGACCACACTAAAGATAGACAATACCCTGTACAACCTTAAAAGAACCACATATTCAATGCATTCACTGTGTTTGAGGATGGATTATGCATGCACGTACTATTCGACCTCACAATCAAAACAATTGCCGAATATCTTCGAACTTGCGTGGTTAGTTTCGGTGGCATAATACATACGTCTCTCACTAATAACTAGTCGATAAGTCCTATCCGTCTTAGCCTCTTAATCATGGTTAGTGTACCTGCAGAAAACCACAATATATATCCAATGAACCTTTCATGCCAGCATGTCATGAAAGCGTTCCCAATCATTACTGTTCATTATAGAAACAACATCTGTACAATTACCGCCGTACAGACAACGTTAGCATACATTATCGAATTAACGTATTCACGAGGGTACTGCAAAATATGGGGGTATGAATAGCGATTGCCATACCCTACGCCGAACCATATACTCCCAATATAATCAACCTAAGTTAATATATTGGCAGCATCTCAAGTAGGCCACTGCTTGAGAAACAGCGTTCGGTTCGCATTACCGACGGGAAGGCCAAGCTCCCTCAGTTGGCTGAGGATCCTTACCTTCTTACCTTACCATCGAAGATGTTGTTACAGAATGTAAAGTTGAATTGTGCATAAATTTAAATTTTGACAGAAAAATGCTGGAAGTTAGAGTTATATATATACTATGGCCACCTCTAATTCCCTTAATAACATCACCCTAGGGCTTTACGTACTAAGCACAATCCTTAACGAAACCAACAAGTTTTACCAAATACTTTGTTGGTCAAATTTTATACTGAAAACATTTCTAAGGTCAATCATATCTCCAGGGTACACTTCTTAGCTCTGATACCAGCTCTGGCAGAACCAACCTAAATTACACCGGCTCAAGTACTCAAGTCCTCTCTCAAGGGCTCGAATCGTACTTCAAACGGTGTAACACCTTGGCCTGTCGGGTAACGTCTTGATAAACCACCGAAAGCAGGATCAAACAAGGTACCTCGCACCAAAACGAGTCCAGAGATACAATTGCCATCGTATTTTACATCACAGGCATTTATATTACAAGAGGTTCCAAAAGTAGCATAAGTTCCAAACTGATATAAATTATTACAAACCAGTTTAAGTTTCAAGTTTATGGCAGCGGAATTTAAAATACGACAACTATACACGTCGCCAGTACGGACATCATGGTAAGCCCTGGCATGACATCACTCGGTATGATCAGTGTTGGCCGGGGACGGGTCCCATTCCACGGACCAACCATCGGGCAGAGCATAGGGCCAAGGCACAGGCGGAGTAGAGTCCTCAGGGGGATTACCTGGAACAAAAGTCACAATGCAAGGCTGAGTATCCTAATACTCAGTAAGGCTTACCCTTTTCATGGTATACTTAGCCATGTAACTAGACTATGAAGGCTTTAAATGGTTCTGGGTTTAGTTTTCAGCTGAAAAGCAACAAAGAGTAGATCCTTACTTTCAAAATTTAGCCTTCAGGTTCTAGTTGATTATCCATTCTAGGTAAGCAACTATAACTATTCAAGTATGGTAAAATCTTTTAAACAAACATCATCTTTGATAACCATAAGGTTGCTCTTGTTACTCTATGTGGCAAAGGGATCAAGCAGTCTCAATCTCCGCGAGAAACGGACGATTCCTGAATCGAATTTTAGCCTTGCAAGGGTAAACCTAACTCACACGCTTGGAACATTCAAAGATTGTTCCAAAGCAACCATTTGCCTTTCATTCCAACTCATGGATCAGATCCACCACAAGCGACTGCAGGACCATACGCACATCCAATTTGCAGGACGTACGTCTGTAGTGCGACTACATGACCATACTCCTGGTTGCCCTGCAACACGTATTCCCACACATCGAAGCGAGTAACCGGAAAAACCAAATACGAGTGGTGGGAGGTATGTCCACTCCTCGGGCCGATTGGTTACTAGGCTTACCGCTTACCATATTTCGCGGCATGTGGCTAGTACTTTCAAATGCTTAACCACCGCTACCACACACTGCGACCTTAACCAAATTCATCAACACAGACGGGGTATCATCTCAACTATGATACTTCACATAAATCCCGTCCGTCATCCTTATAGTGATTACAGGAATGTAAACACTACAATTCCTATAAAGCTCGCGAGTGACAGGCAATCACTCGACTTCTACCGATCCTATTAGCATAGCAGCTATTTGGACTCAAGTTCTAGTACTCAGTATATTGGTTCCTAGGAATATGCAACTAGGGTTTTCAGACAACTCCTAAGAACTTAATGCATAAGTAGATATATATAAAGGTAGATTGCAGTGTAAATAAAGTAATGGTTTCTGTACGGGGCTTGCCTTCGTGAGTGGGGTTGGGGGCAGGAGTGTCAAGGTTTTCCGAACTTTGGTTCGGAGCTTCAGTTAGATTTCCGAGGACATTCTCGGTGTCTTCAGAAATTTCCACTTCTGATTTCGGGGTCAGTTCGTAGTCTCCGTCGGCGAGAGTAGTCGAGTCTATATGATATGCAAAGATGTAGCTTAAGAGATGCATACACTTTCATGTTACTTCACAATAAAGTTGCAATCCAATGAAAACATAGTTTACTCATCCAATATACCATTTACTCTTTACTGGGCAGTCGTTTATCGGGTATAAATCAACCTAGTTAGCTACATTAGACAATATATTTTATTTTTACAAAATAACCTAACATAGCACTGGGGTTGAAACTTTTATTAATTATAGATTAAGCTATATCTAAGTCATTATAGATTTATCAAGATTTTATGTCTACAGAAATTGAGCCACAAGGATAATAAACATTAGTACTAACCTATTAGGTATCATTTATAACTGTACACATATGCAAGATTTTATTCTAGATTTTTGGGTACAGGTTGCACTACCCAAGAATAACACTTCAAAATATTTTCATAATTTTTAAGCATTTATAGCTGCAGATATTAAATACACAATATTAAGTAAGTATTATCCATGATTAAAGTCACACATTATTCAAATATTATACAAACAGTAGGTTAATTATTTTTCCTAACTACTACATGTCAAAGCAAAACTAACACAATTGGTTTTACATTTTTACAATTTTTCTACTAATTACTAAGCATTTTTATAGATCCCAACTACTTAAACTTAACAATTAAATTAGTGTAAAAACTATTAGAAATTGAAAGTCAACCTATAAGGAAAGTTGTAGATCTTAGAATAAGGAATCCAAAAAATTTTAGTTTGCATTTTTATAATTTTTCCTTGAATTGCTAGGGAATTTCAAAGTTTGCAACAAAAATAACAAAGGGGGTCCCTATAGGCACTATTCATCTGAGTCATAAGCTTTGCAGACAGCCCCCTGGGCTTTTGTATCTTTCAACCTGAGGCCCTTAGCCGTGGTCAGAGAGGGAGGCGCGGGGTTGACCGGACAGTTCCGGCGACGGTGATCACCGGCGGCGAGGGTGGAGGGCTGTGGGAGCATCACCAAGTCTATGCGCACCTGTAGACGCTCAGGATCGGGGTGGGACGGCCTGTAGCGGCGGCACAACGGGAGCAGGCGGCCGGCGGCGGAGGAGAACGGCGGCGGCGGCGCTCCGGCGGTCGTGAGCGGCGAGGAAGGGGTCGGGGAGCTTCAGGGTGGTGTGGGGAAGCTAGTGGTAGAGTCAATTAGAGTCGAGGAGGGTCAGGAAGGGGTGCTCCACGGCGAGCAGGGGGCGGCAGCGGGCGGCGGTCGTTGGCAGTGGTGCTCCGGCCGAAATTCGACGGCGTTTAGGGGCTGGTGAGCACGAGCAGGAGTTGGGGAAGCTTGCTAGGGGGTCGGTGGGGACAATGGGCAGTCGACGGCAGCTATCCACGGGCACAGAACGCGGCGGCGATGATGTGGCAGCCAGTGGACGGCTCAGGTGGTCGTGGCGCGCGCGAAACAGGACAGCAGGGGAGGGCTAGGGCGGCGGCCGACGTCCAAGTGACGCGTGGGCAGGGTGGCAGCAGGAGGTGGTGCAGCAGTGGCCTTCACAGCGGCAGCGGGGAGGTTCTCTGCACCGGTGGCAGTGAGGAGCAGGAGAGCAGAGGTGTGCCAGAGGAAGAAGAAAGGAGGGGGGTCCGAAGGATCTTTGTGGAAATATCAAAAATCTCAGGGACCCTACTGTAAAGTGAGATTTTCTGCTAATCCAAAACCCTAATGAGGAAGTGACCAAAATAAAAGTTGGAGAGTTTTTCAAACCCTACATCATTGCTTTAGGGTTCAAGTTCAAAAACTCAAAGTACACAGCTTTAATTTTAAGTTTTGAACAAAAGTTGTATTTAAGTAAATTTGGTCCTTACTGAGGTAGATTTCATGCAGTTTGGGACATAATTGCAAGTTTTCATGCAACATCATGATGACTTGCATTCTTACATTTTGATCCTAAGTAAACTTTGAAAGTTACTTTTATACTTCAATTATTTTTGCATAAAAGGACCCATACTTTTGCATTAATCACATCTAAGTCCTTATTTGCACATAAACACCCAAATTTCATATAATTCAACATATCTATTACAATTTCTTTTCTAATGTGATACAAACTTGACACCTAAGGTGTCACAACCTTCCTATGTTGTTGATTCTACCTCCCATTCTTACCCAATTAACACTAAAGGGCCCATTTTTTTTAAAATTACATAAATACCCTTTTTCCCTTTGCACTTAAATTTGAACACACATACACAAGATCAAACATGCACACTTTACACTAAAATCTAGGGTTTATAATTCTAAATACCTGAATGTCACAAGTATGCCCAGGCTTTCAATAACCTTTGTTAGTACGTGGGCTATCATGCTGACTCCGATGCTAAGAAGCGTGATCGCTTCTGTAGAGTCCTTAGTACCAAACTCAAGGACCGCTTAAACCCCATCAAGGTAGACACTTACAATGAGTTGGTCAATCTAGCAATCACTCAGGAAGACAGTATTTTGGCTCACCATGCTAAAAAGAAGAGGAAGGCACCAGCTGGACCCTCTAGTGGTCCGCAATAGAGGTATTGTTTGGTTCAGAATGCTACTTTCAAAGCTCCTCAGAAGGCCCCTCAAAAAGGGCGTTGGGTTTTCAGGCCCCCATAGCAGCAGGGCATTGCACGACCCCCTATGCCTCAGTAGACTGGCCCAAGGCCAATTGCTCAGCAACCAGCTCATCCGAGCAACACAAATAGTTGCTTTAATAGTGGGATTTCTAGCCACTTTGCATGAGAATGCCCCTAGGCTACGCAGCCAAATCAGGGGCAAGTTTCTAATTAGAACAATAAGAACAAGGGCAAAAGACAGACTGTTCATGTTCAGCAGGGAAGGATCAATTTCACTACACTTGCTGATCTTCCAGAAGGTGCACCAGTGATGTCGGGTACATTCTCTATCCACAACAAGCCTGCAATTATATTATTTGATTCTGGTGCATCCCATAGTTTTATTAGTGCAAAATTTGGTGCAAAAGTAGGCTTGGATTTTTCTCACACAAAAGGGTCATACATGATATCAACATTGGGTGGTAAAATTGCTTCCAACCAAATCATAAGGAACAAACTAATCAAGTTGGGTAGTAAAATTATCAAAACCGACCTTATCCTTTTGGCACTTGAAGGCATGGACATTATTATGGGGATGAATTGGATGGCTCTGCACGGGATTACATTAGATATTTCTTCCCAAGCCGTGGAAATAAACTCACCCAGTCACAGAGCCATTACTCTTTACCTACCTTCCCAGGAATGCATAAATTCCTGCGCGTTCACGATAGAAGGAGTCAAACCAGAAGATATTCCAGTGGTGTGCGAGTATGCCGATGTTTTTCCTGATGACTTGCCAGGAATGCCACCAAATAGGGACATTGAGTTTATTATCAAACTGCAGCCAGGCATTGCACCTATCTCAAAAAGACCCTATAGGATGCCACCCAAGGAGTTGGCCGAATTGAAACTACAACTGCATGACCTTTTAGATAAAGGTTTCATTCATCCTAGTGCATCACCTTGGGGTTGCCTAGCCCTATTTGTGAAGAAGAAGGATGATATTTTGCGGCTGCGTGTGGACTACCGACCTCTCAATATGGTGATAATAAAAAATAAATATCCACTTCCCCGCATTGATGTTCTCTTCGATCAATTAGTGGGAGCTAGAGTCTTCTTAAAAATTGATTTTCGCTCTGGCTATCATCAGATCAAGATTGGTCCATGTGATATCCCTAAGACTGCCTTTTCCACACAATACGGACTCTTCGAGCTCCTAGTCATGTCTTTCGGGCTCACAAATGGTGAATCTGGCCTAGGATTTTCATAGGGATCTTACCCTGAAAGATGACCAGATCCATTCGCTTGGTCAAGGAATTGCCGGGAGGGATACTACTATTGGACATTTAGAGGTGCAGATCTTGGAAGGTGATGCTCAAATTCTCCAGCGCAACACCGTAGTTGACTTTTTGCAGGAACAAGTCCATGACTTGAACCAAGAATTAGGTGACGCCCTTGGACATATTGAGATGCTCCAAGAACAGCAAATGCCTCCTCTTGTGCCAAATGAGCTAGAAGAAGAAGAGGAAGATTCAGAAGAAGAACCCGAGGAAATTGAAAGCGTGTCTGAGATAGATTCGGAACATGGAGATCTAGAACCTAATCCTCAGCCCAATCATTCTTCTTCCGGCAGCCAGTCTTCTATGGGCAACCTCGACGATTTCTAATCCATCCTTGAAGTCGATATCCTAGATGTGTTTAGTGTAGTATGGTGTGACATAGGGAGTGAGTAATCTAGTTTGACTTAAGGGCCACTTGTTGTATTATATGTGGTAGTAGTAGGTATGGTTGAATGGTAATTGGTAGATTACCAAGATGTAATATACAGACCACCAGTTATGATCTATAACTCGAGTTCCTGTTCAGTTATCTATCGAGCTATCAATCTGTTGCACTATCATTATATGTTTTCTTTTTGTGCGGTATATTCTAAAAATGGAAGCAAGGATAATCGGATGTAATGGACATCTTCCATGTTTTCCAGATGGTTGGCAATACGCGTGGAACTCCTGAAGGTTTCAGGCCAGACAGGCTAGCGGTTCCCAACAACTGACACCGCCACCCCCAAATCTAGCAGAGGTTATGACGACAGAGTGAGCTTCTCAATCTGCTAGTGCAGGCATAACAGAACCAGCATCGCCAACAACCCCGAGGAGGTCATGATGACCTCAACCCCCAAGTGGCAAGCTATCAAGATTTCTTCAGTACCCAGCCCCCATTTTTCAGTAAAGCTGAAGAACCTCTTGATGCCGACGCCTGGCTTCATACTATTGAATGGAAGTTCGCCCTTCTTACTATACCTTGTGCGGACTCGAGTAAAGCTCACTTTGCTACCCAGCAACTTTGTGGTGCTTCCCGCATTTGGTGGGATAATTTTTGCGCCATGCAGCCCACTGGACATGTTATCTCCTGGGAGGAATTTCGGACTGCCTTTAGGGCACATTACATTCCTGAAGGATTGATGGAGCGGAAGTTGAATGAATTCCTGGCACTTACCCAAGGCACTCATACGGTACTGCAGTATGCATAGACTTTCAATCATCTGTGCCAATATGCGAGTTATCACGCTGACAATGATGCCAAGAAACAGGATCGTTTCCGTCATGGCCACAGTACCAAGCTCAAGGAACGTCTGAACCTTGTTAAGGCTAATACTTTCAGTGAGCTGGTTAATATGGCCTTAACCCAGTAGGATTGTATCACGGCACATCGTGCCAAGAAACGGAAGACCCCCACAGGATCCTCGAGTGCTCAATCACCAAGGTATCGTGTTGTTCCCAATGCACAGTTCAGAGTGCCGCAACGGAATGTTCCACCTGGTAGATTGGTTTTTCGCCCACCCCAACAGCAAGGAGGAAACATACCTTCAGTGCCTCCACAACAGCCGCAACAGTTCAGCCCAAGGCCAAATGTTCAACAATTCCAGTAGAGGAGCAGCACTAATCGCTGTTTTAACTGCGGGAGTGCGGATCACTTTATCAAAGATTGTCGTCGACCCAGGAAGCCTCTTCAAGGACAGAGTTCTAATAAGAACAACCAGGGCAAGGGCAAGAAGCGAGTAATGCAAGTCCGGCAAGGGCGAGTCAACTTCACCACCCTTGCAGAACTTCCAGAAGGAGCCCCCATAATGACGGGTACATTTTCTATCGACTATAAGCCCGTTATTATCCTATTTGATTCCGGTGCAACCCATAGCTTTATTAGCGACAGCCGGTGCAACCCATAGATTGGTTTTTCGCCCACCCCAACAGCAAGGAGGAAACATACCTTCAGTGCCTCCACAACAGCCGCAACAGTTCAGCCCAAGGCCAAATGTTCAACAATTCCAGTAGAGGAGCAGCACTAATCGCTGTTTTAACTGCGGGAGTGCGGATCACTTTATCAAAGATTGTCGTCGACCCAGGAAGCCTCTTCAAGGACAGAGTTCTAATAAGAACAACCAGGGCAAGGGCAAGAAGCGAGTAATGCAAGTCCGGCAAGGGCGAGTCAACTTCACCACCCTTGCAGAACTTCCAGAAGGAGCCCCCATAATGACGGGTACATTTTCTATCGACTATAAGCCCGTTATTATCCTATTTGATTCCGGTGCAACCCATAGCTTTATTAGCGACAAGTGTGGTGCCCGAGTGGGACTTGATTCTTATCAAGCCAAGGGGTCATACATGATCTCTACCCCTGGGGGGAAGATTGGTTCTAATCAACTGATTAGATATGTGCCAATACAGTTGGGTAGTAAGGTAATAAAAACTGATTTGGTTTTACTCCCTTTAGAGGGTATGGATATCATACTTGGGATGGATTGGATGACAAAACATAAAGTGCTGCTAGATATCTCTTCCCGAGTTATTGATATTGACTCACCATATAACGGAGCCACTACCCTCTATCTACCCCAACAAGAGTACTTCTACTCTTGTGTTTATGCAACCACAGTCATCAAATTAGAAGACATTCCTATAGTCTGTGAGTATCCCGATGTTTTTCCAGACGATTTGCCTAGAATGCCACCAGATCGGGATAACGAGTTCATTATTGAGCTCCAACCTGGCACAGCTCCTATTTCTGTAACACCCTAATGTAAAATTCCAAGATTTATAATGGATTTAATTTGGCTCCATTAATTTTCTCAGGATTTATTGTGCTTAGTTTGCATTTAATCTAATTAAATTATCCAAGTAATTAAAATTTATTTTTAGGCTCAACATGATTGTGCATTCATGCTGGTGCATATGTTTTATTGGAATGAGTGCGCAGGGTTTGAATTCAACAGTTTGTTTGAATTCAAATAGATTTGAGTTTCAAAAGGATTAGAAAAGAAAAGGAAAGGAGGAATGCAAGAGCAAACCTAGATCACAGCCAGCCTAGCCCGGCCTACCTCTTTTCTTTCCCTTGGGCCGGCTTTCCTCGCGCAGGCCCATTCTTCCCTTCTCTCTTTCTTTTCTCTCGCGCTCAACCGGCCCACTGTCCCCTTCTCCTCTCCCGCACGCGGCCCAGCCAGCTCGCTCACCCGCACGCGGCCCAGCCAGCTCGCTCACCCGCACGCGTTCCCTCTCTCTCTGACTAGCTGACCCCACCTGGCAGCTCCCTTTCCCCCTCTCCCTTCTTCTTCCCTCGCATCGCCGGCCGCACCCGAGCTTCCGAGATCTCCGGCGAGCCCTCCACGCCAGGCCCGCACGTCGAGGACGCCCCGCCGCCCTACAAATAGGATCCCCCAACCTCCTGGGACCCTAACCCTAAGACCCGCAGCCGCCACCGAGCTCCAGCACCGTCACCGCCTCGCTCCGCCACACCGAGCCTTCTGCCTCGCTGTGGATCCCCCAACCTCCTTGGACCCGCAGCCGCCACCGAGCTCCAGCGCCATCACCGCCTCGCTCCACCTCACCAAGCTTTCTGCCAACGCCGTGGACCGGCCGCTCCGCCGCACCTCAGCCCCGGCCAAACCCCCCGGTAGCTTTCCCTCAATGACAGGAAGCTTCCAGTGGCCTCTAGCCTCGATCTCTACGCCAGCAGTGGCCGGAATTTGACCGAGACCCGCCGCTGGTGCGCCGTCCCGCCCTTGCAATTTCTCGCCGCCGGTGATCCCCGGACCCCCCTGACCCCCGTGGCACCTTCGTAGGAACACCCCGAGCCGACCCATGGGGATCAGAAGCCCAGAGGGCCCCTGCAGCAGCCTTCTCCACGAGCGCCGCCCGTCTCCGCCGGTCGGACCTCGTCGCCGACCACCCTACGCTGCCTCTCCGGTCGATCCAAGCCCTCGGTGAGCACCATGTGGTCCTGCTCTTCCTATTGCACTAGGTCTGGTAGGTCGTAGCCCACCCTCGCGGCTGGACCACACATGCCGGTGCTCCGCCGCCACTGCTCCACCGGAGCGAGCCCCTCTGCAGCTCAGCACCGCCACCACAACGCCCTGTTTGTGTTTGTCTTCGCCCTGCGCACACGCTTGGCCCCGGTTGCGCCCTCCCGTGTGCCCAGAACTGCATGCACGCATGCACGCCGGTGAGCTCCGCTGTGCAGACCCGCCTCCACCGTCGCAACCGCGTACCCAAGCACTCCCAAGCCCCGCTAAGGCCCTAGGTGGTTTACTCATGTCGCGCTGATCACGCCAGACCCGGAGCCCGGTCGATCTGACCACCGGAGCGGCGGAATTGGCGAATTCCGACGAACCCCGAGCTGCACCGCCATGGGATTTAGTCGCCGGCGTCTTCCGCCGCCGCCCGCGCTCCCCGATTCATCCCTAGCCGTCCGATCCGAGATCAGCGCATAAGAATAGATCCCGCGTACCGCTTCGCTCCGAGCCGTCAGATCTAGATCCAGTGGCCCACAATAGAAGATACCGGTTCGCCTCGGCGCTTTTGTTAAAGAGCCACTGGGTTTCCTGGGAATCAACCCGCGGTCCAACCCAGTTCAAAAATAATTCCAGTTGAGCCCCTGTCTTTGCACCGAAGCCTCTGAGCTTTCTAAATTTTGGATCCGTAGTCCAATCTTTGAGTTTTAGCATGTTAGACCCTAAGTCTACCCATTAATTAGGGTTAGGCCCTCAGTTTTTGCACAGAAACCCTGGAAACTTCTGTTTTCTTATGGTTAAGTCCCTGGATCTTGTTTTAGCCCTTGATTTCGCGTCTTAGCTCCGTTTTAGGTGGTTTTTGCGCTCACGGGATCGTTGTAATGCGTAGAATAGCTTTAGCTCAGGTTTGTGTGCTGTTCTATTGTATTGTTGTACTGTTTCTTATCTTTTGCCATTGTTTGCATGTATGTCCATGTGTGGACCATGTTTTGGCGTTGCAGTCGTGAGTAGACGTTGAGCCATCGGAGGAGTACCAAGAGCCACTTTCTTCAGAGCCCTTTGAGCAGCAGCAGGAGAACTTTGAGGAAGGCAAGTATAACATGAATATCCTATCACTTTTAAATACAATTTCATACTGCATTTTAATACTGTATGCCTATAAGGATTTCCTAGCCACTTTTATCCTTTATATAAATACCTTGGGTTGCATTTTTGGTTAGTTGTGCTAGGTACTGCGCTCTCACATGTTATGGTCCTCTTTAATTAAATTGGATTAATGATATATGCAACTTGATTCTGAGAGTGGCCCTCTGTGCTGTGTGCTTGAGCGGCTCACGTCTCGTTAAAATATGTTTTTATAGAAACATGGTTTAGGGGGCCAGCACGGTGCTTAGTGCTTGGTTGGCCACTCTCCATAAGGACCGGTTCATAGAGCGACAACCTAGGACAACCGGGCAACCACAAGACTGGAATGGGATGGTCTTGACTTACTAATTAGGTCATTTTGGTTTGGGAGTAACTTACCTGCGGGGCAAGAGGAGTGGTAAGCTTCAATGGTCCCTGCTCCTCCGACTTGGTCTGTGCTGTGTGCTTGTACCCCTGTGAGGTGGGCCCCATCATCGCTGACCCAGAAACCTTAGCGGTTACACCTTACTAACGTGATCCTTTGTAACGGTCTCGTAGTGTGCTTGCTAGTCATCTCACCTAAGGAAGTGTGATGAACAACTAGTGTAGCTCACGACTTGTGGGTAAAGTTGTGCAACCTCTCGAGAGTGTAAAACTGGTATACTAGCCGTGCTCACGGTCATGAGCGGCCCAGATCCTCCGTCTGATTAGTGGGGTTAATCTTTGGTGGTTTGGCTTGGTTTTCAGTGGACTCATGATTAATCTTGATTAATTATTTATGCAACTTGGGTTATGGTAAGTCATCCACTTGTAGCAATTAGCTTTAATAAAATTTGACAAGATTAAAAGCTAATGCAGTTGAGTCAGCTAACCGTAGGGCCTCATAACTTGTGTTATACTTGTTGAGTACAAGTTGTGTACTCACACTTGCCTTCTCTACTCTTCTGTTCTCTTTGGGATATCTTCGACTGCTGCTCAGTACCAGGCGACGTGGAGGACTACATCAGCGGACTTGATGATTTCTAGGCGTTTGTCTCCCAGTCGATGTCCCTGTGGCGCCCTGTTCTTCATGTATTTATTTTATGCTTCCGCATTCCTTGAACTGATTCTTGATTTAGTTGTAATAAAGATATTCATTTACAATTTATACGCTTTTATTTCGAGATACGTGTTGTGATATCTTGATGATTCTGTTGTATATATACGTGACTTGATCCTGGCGCATATATGATTGCTCAGTTTATGTTCTTATAAATCGGGTGTGACAGAATTGGTATCAGAGCCATGTCGACTGTAGGACGAAGCCTAGAAAGAAAATGGTCAAGTTTAGGGATTTCTTTTCTTTTGCTTTGCTTCGGCAAAACCCAAACATTCGTTTCTGCTTCTATTCCTTGAGCTCTAAACCTCGATTTGCTAACCCTCTCTGTATTTTCCGAGAATTAGTCTATCTCCGTAGACGTTGGGCTGCAATTTTCTGTCTGTCCTCATAAGCCTAGGATGCCTTTGCCAAAAACACGCTAGAGCGTATGTTGTTTTAGTCGAGTGGTGTGATAAACTCGGCTAATGTTTGAATATTGAGTGTTTGTGATTCTGCAAAATGTTTGATTTGGATTTTTGGTTGATTGTATAGTTTAGAAGTTAAACTTGCTCATGCAAATCGACTTTAACGCAAACTTGAATTAAGTAATAAAATGAGATAGACCGTTGGGGGGAAAACTGTACACTCTTTACTCTCTACGTTATCGTGCCAGAGTTTTCTTTCCAGAATCGTACAATATCTGTCTCTTATGAACTTTGTTCTGCTGCAAACAGATGGTGAACACCACGAGCACCGGCACCGGTTCTGGGCCGCTGGGGCAGAACAACCAGAGTACCGGCCAGCAGATGCCGATGCCGATGCCTCCACCTCTGACTCTGGAGCAGTTCTTCCAGCTCCAGATGCAGATGATGGCCACTCTGAACAACACCGTTCAGACTCTGCAGCAGATCCACGCTCAGCCACCACCTCCTCCACCGCAGCAGCCCCGCGACAGGCGTGCGGACTTTCTGAGGGGTCACCCGCCGACGTTCTCCCATGCGGCTAATCCACTCCAGGCTGACGACTGGCTTCGTTCAGTAGAGCGCCAGTTGGATGTCGCTCAGTGCGATGACCGGGAGCGAGTTCTGTACGCAGCAGGGCAGCTGCGAGGCTCAGCTCTCGATTGGTGGGAGTCCTACCCCGCTTGGGATCGGGACGCCTTCACTTGGGTCCAGTTCCGGGAGCGCTTCAGAAACCACCACATCCCTGCTGGAGTGACAAAGATGAAGCACAAAGAGTTCCTTGCGCTTAAGCAGGTAAATTAGAGTAAAATCTTTCCGCAATTCCTATTTGAGCTCAAGCCCACCCTTGTTTATCTTCATGAAATTGGAAATGCTGAGTAATTTCCATTTTCTTTTTTCGGTGCTTATCATTTCAGGGAGCTATGACGGTGACCGAGTACCGCGATCGTTTCCTCCAGCTCGCTTGCTACGCCCCCGCTGAGGTCGCCAATGATGGCGATAAGCAGGAGCGCTTCAGGGAGGGGCTAGATGATCACCTTGAGTACACACTCATGAATCACCGCTTCGACAACTTCAACCATCTGGTTGACTCTGCCCTCAACACCGAGCGCAAGCGCCGGGAGATTGAGGACAAGAAGAGGAAGATGGCTCCTGCTGCGTCTGGCAGCAACACTCCTCCTCGATACCAGTACCAGCAGCAGCAGCAGCAGCAGAGGCCACCTCCGCCATACCAGCAGCGACAGTAGCAGTACCCGCCTCGTCCCCAGCAGTAGCAGCAGCAGGCGGGACAGGGCCAGAAGCTTCCAGCACCTCCGGCACGCTCAGCTCCACCGGCTCCACCAGCTCCGCGGCAAGGAGTGCCTACTCCTCCTGCCGGACAGCAGGCTCCAGCATTCCCGTGGGCGTGCTATCACTACGGCGAGCAGGGACACTACGCCAACGTCTGTCCCCGGAAGGCGCAGTCTGGACAGCAGGGACGTCCAGCTCAGCCCAAGGCGCCATCCCAGGGCAGGGTGAACCACGTGACGGCCGAGTCGGCGGCCGAGGCTCCCAACGTGGTTATTGGTACGTTCATGGTCAATACTCACCCTGCTACAGTGCTTTTTGATACTGGTGCTACGCATTCCTTCATTACTCGATCTTTTGTCGAGCATCATGGCATTCATACTAGCACATTAAAGAGGGGCATGGTAGTATCTTCACCGGGAGGGCAGTTGAGGTCTCATATCTTCTGTCCCAGAGTCAGTGTTGTCATAAGGGGGGTAGAGTTCAGTGCAAATCTGATGGTGCTAGACACCAAGGGTATTGATGTGATCTTGGGAATGGAGACCCTTGCTAGATGGGGTGTCAGGACTGATTGTGCTCAGAGGACTGTCCACTTGTCAGCACCGGATGGACATAAAGTCACAGTTAGTGCTTCGGAGCCCTCTGGAGTCCTTTGTTAGATGGAGGCTAGACCCACGGATGGTATTCGCGTGGTGTCTGAATTCCCGGATGTCTTTCCGGATGATTTGCCATGTATGCCGCCTGATCGCGACATTGAGTTTTCTATTGATCTCTTGCCTGGCACAGCTCCTATTGCTAAGCGGCCCTATCGTATGGCACCCGTTGAGCATGAGGAAGTTAAGAAGACCGTCGACGAGTTACTAGCCAAGGGCTATATCTGTCGCAGTTTCTCTCCTTGGGCTTTTCCGGTATTGCTTGTAGAGAAGAAGGATGGCGCGAAGAGAATGTGCATCGATTATCGGGATCTGAATGCAGTCACCATCAAGAACAAGCATCCATTGCCTTGTATTGAGGATCTCTTTGATCAGCTTCAGGGTGCTTGTGTATTCTCAAAGATTGATCTGCGTTCGGGTTATCACCAGCTGAAGATTCATCCCGAGGATATCCTGAAGACGGCATTCACCTGCAAGTATGGGCTATACGAGTATACGGTCATGTCCTTTGGCTTGACCAATGCTCCGGCTTTCTTCATGCATCTGATGAACAAGGTTTTCATGGATTATCTGGACACCTTTGTGGTGATATTCATTGATGATATCCTGGTATAATCCAAGTCAGAGGCAGAGCATGGGAATCAACTGAAGCTCATGTTGCAGAGGTTGAGAGAGCACAAGCTGTATGCCAAGCTCAGCAAGTGCGAATTCTGGATTGACGAGGTTCCATTCCTCGGTCATGTCATCTCCAAGGGAGGTATTGCTGTGGACCCCGGAAAGGTGAAGGATGTGCTTGACTGGGTGGTACAGCAGACAGTGAAGGAAGTCCGCTCTTTTCTGGGCTTAGCAGGATATTATCGGAGGTTCATTGAGAATTTCTCCAAGATTGCGAAGTCTTTGACTTCCTTGCTAGAGAAGGGTGTGGATTTCTCCTGGACTGATGAGCGCCAGAAGGCCATCGAGGAGCTGAAGAAGAGGTTAACTACGGCGCCAGTCCTTACTCTGCTAGACCAGAGCAAGAGGTTCATAGTGTATTGTGATGCTTCGAGGGATGGTCTTGGTTGCGTTCTGATGCAGGAAGGCAGAGTGATAGCTTATGCTTCACGGCAGTTGCGCTGGCACAAGCTGAATTATCCCACTCATGATCTGGAGCTAGCCGCAGTTGTGCATGCTCTGAAGATATGGAGGCATTACTTGTTTGGGCAAAGGTGTGATATTTACACCGATCATAAGAGCCTCAAGTACATTTTCACTCAGAGTGAGCTGAACATGCGGCAGAGAATATGGCTAGAGTTGGTCAAGGATTATGACCTGGAGATTCACTATCATCCGGGCAAGTCCAATGTTATAGCAGATGCTCTGAGCAGGAAGAGCTATGTTAACATGGCCGTGCCTTTTCAGATGCCTCAGGAGTTATGTGAGGAGTTTGAGCAGCTGAGTCTGGGTTTCTTACATCACACCTCGAGTGCATCATTCGAGGCAGAACCCACTCTAGAGGCAGAGATTAGGCAGCGTTAGAAAGAAGATAAGAAGCTGCAGGAGATCCGTGAACTGCTCAAGAATGGCAAAGCACCTCATTTCAGAGAGGATGATCAGGGTACCTTATGGTACAAGGGCCGGATATGTGTGCCGGATGTAAAGGATCTCAGGAAGCTGATCTTGAGTGAGGCTCATGATATAGCATATTCCATTCATCCGGGCAGCACGAAGATGTATTATGACCTCAAGGAATGATTCTGGTGGTACGTTCCGTTGCGCAGTACGTGGCTATCTGTGACACTTGTCAGCGTGTCAAGGCAGAGCATCAAAGACCAACAGGTCTATTCCAGCCATTGAAGATTCCAGAGTGGAAATGGGAGGAGATCACTATGGACTTCATTGTTGGATTGCCTCGTACTCAGAAAGGGTACAACTCTATATGGGTAGTAGTGGATCGGTTGACGAAGGTTGCCCACTTCATTCCGGTGAACACTACTTATTACAGTGCTAGACTCGCAGAGTTGTACATCTCCAGGATCGTATGCCTGCATGGTGTTCCAAAGAAGATCATATCTGATCGAGGATCTCAGTTCACTTCACGGTTCTGGGAGCAGTTACATGATTCGTTGGATACGAAGCTACGCTTCAGTACCGCCTATCATCCTCAGACAGATGGGCAGACAGAGAGAACCAACCAAGTGTTGGAGGATATGCTTCGAGCCTGTGCTATTCAGTATGGTACCAGCTAGGATGAATGCCTGCCATTTGCAGAGTTTTTGTACAACAACAGCTATCAGGCCTGTCTGAAGAAATCTCCTTTTGAGGCCCTGTACGGTCGGAAGTGCAGAACTCCGCTGTATTGGGATCAGATTGGTGAGAGGCAGGTGTTCAGTCCGGATATTGTTGAGGAGGCAGAACAACTGGTGCAGCAGGTACGAGAGAATCTGACGGTTACTCAGACTCATCAGAAGAGCTACGCGGATGTGCGTCATCGGGACTTGACCTTTGCAGTGGATGATCATGTGTATCTAAAGGTCTCGCCGATGAGAGGAATCCGTAGGTTTAATGTGAAGTGGAAGCTAGCCCCTAGGTACATTGGTCCGTTCAAGATGTTGGAACGGAAGGGTGAGGTGGCATATCGTTTGGAGTTACCTCCCAGTCTCTCAGGAGTGCATGATGTCTTCCATGTATCTCAGCTGAAGAAGTGCTTGAGAGTGCCGGAAGAGCAAGCACTGTTGGAAGGGTTGGAAGTGCAAGAGGATCTGACCTACACTGAGCATCCGATGAAGATTCTGGAGACGACTGAAAGAGTTACCAGGAACAAGAAGATCAAGATGTGCCATGTTCAGTGGAGTCATCACACATAGGATGAGGCTACTTGGGAGCGAGAAGATGAGCTGAGGAGGTCCTATCCAGATCTCTTTGCTAGCTAGCCTATCTGAATCTCAGGATGAGATTCCTGTAAGGGGGGTAGGTTTGTAACACCCTAATGTAAAATTCCAAGATTTATAATGGATTTAATTTGGCTCCATTAATTTTATCAGGATTTATTGTGCTTAGTTTGCATTTAATCTAATTAAATTATACAAGTAATTAAAATTTATTTTTAGACTCAACATGATTGTGCATTCATGCTGTTGCATATGTTTTATTGGAATGAGTGCCTAGGGTTTGAATTCAAAAGTTCGTTTGAATTCAAATAGATTTGAGTTTCAAAAGGATTAGAAAAGAAAAGGAAAGGAGGAATGGAAGAGCAAACCTAGATCACAGCCAGCCTATCCCGGCCTGCCTCTTTTCTTTCCCTTGGGCCGGCTTTCCTCGCGCAGGCCCATTCTTCCCTTCTCTCTTTCTTTTCTCTCGCGCTCAGCCGGCCCACTCTCCCCTTCTCCTCTCCCGCACGCGGCCCAGCCAGCTCGCTCACCCGCACGCGTTCCCTCTCTCTCTGACCAGCCGACCCCACCTGGCAGCGCCCTTTCCCCCTCTCCCTTCTTCTTCCCTCGCATCGCCGGCCGCACCCGAGCTTCCGAGATCTCCGGCGAGCCCTCCACGCCAGGCCCGGACGTCGAGGACGCCCCGCCGCCATACAAATAGGATCCCCCAACCTCCTGGGACCCTAACCCTAAGACCCGCAGCCGCCACCGAGCTCCAGCGCTGTCACCGCCTCGCTCCGCGCACACCGAGCCTTCTGCCTCGCCGTGGACCGGCCGCTCCGCCGCACCTCAGCCCCAGCCAAACCCCCCGGTAGCTTTCCCTCGTCGCCAGGAAGCTTCCAGTGGCCTTCAGCCTCGATCTCTACGCCAGCAGTGGCCGGAATTTGACCGAGACCCGCCGCCGGTGCGCTGTCCCGCCCTTGCGATTTCTCGCCGCCGGCGATCCCCGGACCCCCCTGACCCCCGTGGCACCTTCGCAGGAACACCCCGAGCCGACCCGTGGGGATCAGAAGCCTGGACGGCCCCTGCAGCAGCCTTCTCCACGAGCGCTGCCCGTCTCCGCCGCTCGGACCTCGTCGCCGACCACCCTACGCTGCCTCTCCGGTCAATCCAAGCCCTCGGTGAGCACCACGTGGTCCTGCTCTTCCTATTGCACTAGGTCTGGTAGGTCGTAGCCCACCCTCGTGGCCGAACCACACACGCCGGCGCTCCGCCACCACTGCTCCACCGGAGCGAGCCCCTCTGCAGCTCAGCACCGCCGCCACAATGTCCTGTTTGGGTTTGTCTTCACCCTGCGCACACGCTTGGCCCCGATTGCGTCCTCCCCTGTGCCCAGAACCACATGCACACGTGCATGCCGGTGAGCTCCGCTGTGCAGACCCGCCTCTGCCGTCGGAACCACGTACCCAAGCACTCCCAAGCCCCGCTAAGGCCCTAAGTGGTTTACTCATGTCGCGCTGATCACGCCAGACCCGGAGCCCGGTCGATCTGACCACCGGAGCACCGGAATTGGCGAATTCCGACGAACCCGAGCCGCACCGCTGCGGGATTTAGTCACCGGCATCTTCCGCCGCCGCTCGCGCTCCCCGATTCATCCCTTGCCGTCCGATCCGAGATCAGCGCGTGAGAATAGATCCCGCGTACCGCTTCGCTCCGAGCCATCAGATCTAGATCCAGTGGCCCACAATAGAAGATACCGGTTCACCTTGGCGCTTTTGTTAAAGAGCCCCTAGGTTTCCTAGGAATCAACTCGCGGTCCAACCCAGTTCAAAAATAATTCCAGTGGAGCCCCTGTCTTTGCACCGAAGCCCCTGAGCTTTCTAAATTTTGGGTCCACAGTCCAAGCTTTGAGTTTTAGCACGTTAGACCCTAATTCTACCCTTTAATTAGGGTTAGGTCCTCGGTTTTTGCACAGAAATCCTGGAAACTTCTATTTTCTTACGGTTAAGTCCCTGGATCTTGTTTTAGCCCTAGATTTCGCGTCTTAGCTCCGTTTTAGGTGGTTTTCACGCTCACGCGATCGTTGTAACACGTAGAATAGCTTTAGCTCAGGTCTTCATGCTGTTCTATTGTATTGTTGTACTGTTTCTTATCTTTTGCCATTGTTTGCATGTATGTGCATGTGTGGACCATGTTTTAGCGTTGCGGTCGTGAGTAGACGTTGAGCCATCGGAGGAGTACCAGGAGCCACTTTCTTCAGAGTCCTTTGAGCAGCAGCAGGAGAACTTTGAGGAAAGGCAAGTATAACATGTGACACTCAGGTAAATAGCATGGTCACACCCTAAAGTTTTGATATGTTTTTATGTGTAAAGTATGGCAAAAGTGTGCTTCATATGTGCAATGTTAAGGAAAAAGTGATATTTATGTAATTAAATTTAACTAGAGGTCCTTTTATGCAAAATGGGTGGAAATGGAGGGAAAAGTTTAAAAACATGAGGGTTGTTTTGCAAAATATGGTAACTTGTGGTTAAATTGCAAAAATATGAAAAATTACCCTTGGGTATATATGTAAAAGTAATTTTATCCATAGGATTTACATAAAATTTGAAAATATTACTAAGTTTATAGTATCTTCAAAACCATTGCTCAACTGCAGATGAAACTTAAAGAGAAGTTATAGAGTTTGAAAAACTATGCACTTTTGCTTTTTCGACCATCTCCATTTGAGCACTGGTTTAAAAGTTATAAGCTCTTTTCAGTAAAGTCCTTGTGTTTCTTTGATTTTGCAAAATAGTCCCTAGCTCTATTCTTCCCCCTTCTTCCTCCCTGCGCCTCTGTTCTTCTGCTCTGCCCTCCTGGTGCCTCTGCCGCCAGCGCAGTGAACCGCCCCTGGCCACCGGCGCCCACCTCCTGCTCCTCCCTCGCCAACGCGTCGTCTCACTGCCCCTCCACCGCTCTAGCCCCCTCTGCTGGCACCTTGCCCGCGCGCCACGTCGCTCGCGTGTTGCCAGCGCCACCACCGGCGCCTCTGCCGCCGCCGCGATTCACCGGTTCCTCCCCCGTAGCCGCTCAAACTGAGGCTCCGCTCGCCTGTGCTCCCTCTTCTCTTCTCAATCGCCCATAAAAGCCGTCCGGACCTGCTCGCACGCGCCAAGTACCTCGCCGCCCCTCCATTAGCGCCGCCAAGCTCGGTCCACCGTGGAATTCTCCCCTCCGCCCTCTCCCTCCCCAATTTGGTAGCGCATCCACCTTCCCCGGCCCCCACTGCACCTCCCCAGCCCGGCCCCTCCTTTCCCCGGACGCCGGAGCATCGCCGCCGCCGCTCACCCTCGGCCGCCGGCTCGGTCTCCCGTGGACAGCCCTCCTCCGGCCGTCTCAAGCCCGCCCAAGACCACCGGTGGGTAACTTGAGGTCCCTTCGTGCTCTCCCTCCCCTTGCCCCTCATCGCCGGCGAGCCTTGTGGCTGGAATTTGGCCGAACCCGAGCCCCCCACCGCCGGCCATGGCCTTGGACTCAATTGTGTGAACTGTAATCTTTCTAGGGGGTTCTCTGTAAAGACTAAGGACTGGTTTGTAATGGGAAAGGTTGTTATTTCATGTGTGTGCATTTTCTGTCTTGCAAAATTCGTAACAATTCACAGAAAAATCCAAAAATGGCAAAATTAGTTTTGTTGGAAACTAGATTTCAAACCCTATAACTTTTGTTAAAGAAGTTTAGTTTGAAACAAAATACTTTTACCTCTATTTTAAACCTAAGATTAAGGGGTAGTTTATACTTAACCTTTACATTTCTTGCTTTATTGCTTATGAATTTTGGCATGTATGTTCTATAAGATATAAGTAACCTTGTGTTAAATTTCCAAACTCAACTTTGTTTTAAACTTAACCTCTTTTAATTTGGGCATTTCAAATTTAAAATATTAGCTAAACATGTTGTGTAACCTTTTCTAATTAAGATCTTTTGTCGTTCCCTAATGTGTTAATGTTTAGTGTATAATTAAATTTCCAAAACCTTATGATCTTTGACCTAAAGTTTTGAAATTAATTTTGGGTTTAAATTCAAATTTAAATTTAAATATTTTAGTTCTTGTTTGCAACAATTTAGCAATATCTTTATGATTCCTTTATAAATCGTGTTTCAAACCCAAACTCTCTTTATTTTATGAACTTTTGTGTGTTAATTTGGTGAATTATAACATTTGAAATATAAGATCTTAAATTTGAACCTTACCTTACTTAATTTATTGCATCTCATATAGAATCAACGACGCTCGACGACGGGGACTACGAGTTGGTCTTAGGACAAGACCAAGGCTTTTCAGAAGACCCAGCGCAAGTCGTCGAGGGACTAACTGAAGCCCCGAACCCAAGTTCGGAAGCCTCTGACACTCCTGCCTCCAACCCTACTCAAGAAGGCAAGCCCCGGTGCATAACCCAGTATTTCAAATTACTACAATACGCAATTTTATACTTTATATATTTTGCATTACGTCTAGGAGTTGAAATGAAACCCTAGTTGCATAAAATCTTAGGAACCCAATGTATTGTACCGAGTCCTTATCGTTTAGATGCTCTGCTAAATAGGACCGGTAAAAGTCAGGTGATTTCCTGTCACTCGCGCGACATAGGAGTTGTAATGTTCACATTCCTGTAACCACTATAAGGATGATGGATAGGGTCATGTGTTGTATCATGACCTGAAGGTTTACCCTGTCTGTTTTGTTAAAAGTGGATAAGGTCGCAGCATGTGGTAGTGGTGGCTAAGCGTTTGAAAGTACTAGCCACATACCGCGAATTATGGTAAGCGGTAAGCCTAGTACCCGAATGGCCCGGCAAATGGACTTGTCTCCACCACTCGACCTTTTATTTTATGTTTACATGCACCGACGTGTGGGAGTACGATCTGCATGGCAGACAGGAATACGGGTTTTGTAGTCGCGCTACAGATGTATGTCCTGCACACATAGGGTGTGTGTACGGTCCTGCAGTCGCTTGTGGTGGCCCTGATCCATAACCCGGAATGTGAGGGACACGGTTGCTTCGGAATGCCCTGTTGGTATTCCAAGCGTGTGAGTTAGGTTTACCTTGCAAGGTTAAATTTGATTCGGATCGTCCGCCTCTCACGAGGATTGAGACTACTTATCCCTTTTACCACAGAGAGTAAGAAGTGAATTGTTGATAAAGTAATTTTGATGAATGATAATATCTACCATGCTTGTTTAGTGCAGGTGCTTACCTAGAATGGCTAATCAAACTAGAATCTGAAAGCTAAAACTTGAAGGTAAGTTATACTCTCTGTTGCTTTTCAGCTGAAAATAAACCCAAAGCCTCTACAACGCCTTCATGAGTCTAGTTACGGGCTAAAGTATACCCAATCCTGGATAAGCCTTGCTGAGTATTAGAATACTCAGCCTTGCCAATATCTGTTGCAGGAATGACCTTCGAGAATCCCACGGACAACCTTGTGTGGCCAACATCCGTTCCTTTTGGCTGGTCTGTGGAATGGGACCCGTCCCCGGCCGGCAGTGACCTTCCGGAGTAACACCAGGCCCTGGGCTAAGCTTGGTATCCGCCTTTGCGACGTATGTAGTCGCGAAATACTTTCCTTCCGCTGTGAGTTTGGACAAGCTGTTGCGCTTGTCCGTTTGAACACTGTTTGTATAAATTTACTTATGTTTGAACCCGGTTTGTAATAATGTATGAATGTCTGTAAATCAAAAGTTGATGAGCTTTCTTGTGAAGTGAACTCGCCTTCGTGCAAGTTAAACCTGCTTCGATCCTGTCGAACCGTGGTTGTATCGGGTGGAGACCCGACAGACCAAGGGATTGTTCCGTTTGAAGTGCGTTAAGCTGATTACAGTTGTACGGCGATCATTAGCGCACTTGAGCCGGAATAATTCAGACGGTTCTGCCACAGCTGGTATCAGAGCTGTAGGTTTATCTTTACATCTGGAAAAGCTCTTAAAAAGTGTTTTCAGGATAAAAATTGGTTCACAAATGAGTTTACAAAGTACGATGGATTCGTTAAGGTTGGGGTTTAGAACGTAAAGCCCTAGGGATTTATATGGGGAAAGTATCAGGTGGCTATCAGTATCTATATATGTATAGATAGTTCTGACTTGCAGCACTACTTTCTGTCAAAATTTAAATTCTTGTATAACTCAACCTTACTTTCCGTAACGACATCTACAATCGTGAGGTAAGAAGGTAAGGATCCTCAGCCAACTGAGGGAGCTTGGCCTTCCTGTCGGTGATGCGCTGTTTCTCAAGCAGTGGCCTACTTGAGATGCTGCCAATATACCAACTTAGGTTGATTATATTGGGAGTATATGGTTCGGCGCAGGGTATGGCGATCGCTGTTCATACCCCCGTATTTTACGGTACCCCCCGTGAATACGTTGTTTCGACAATGTATGTTAACGTTGTCTGTACGACGGAAATTGTACAGATGTTGTTTCTATAGTGAACAGTACTGTTTGGGGACGCTTTCATGTCGTGCTGCCATGAAAGGTTCATGAGATATATATATATGTGTATTCTTCTGCAGGTACACTAACCACGCTTACAAAATTAGGACGCGTAGGGTTTATCGATTAGTTATATATAGTGAGAGACGTATGGTTATGCCACCGGAATTAACCACGTAAGTCCGAGGATACTCGGCAGTTGTTTTGGTTGTGAGGACGAGTAGTACGTGCATGCATAATTCATCACGGGATAAACGAATGTAATGTTTGTTTAAAACCTGTTAAGGATTAATAGTGTGTTATTTATCTTTAGAAGGAGTTGATAGGGATTCTCATGATAGATTTAAGTTGGGTATCTTAAGGTACTTTAGACATTCATCTGATTTCCAGCCTTTACTGTTATCAGAATTGATTATCTCATTCTATTTATCTGGTACTTTCTCAAGCAAGGTATGAGGTTTCACCATTTGCATTCTTATTGCAGATGGCGGCCCCTCCTAATGTTTTCTGGGATCCGGAAGGGCATCTTCATACTAATGCCCTCCATTGGGAAGGTTTCCCACGTCTGCTCTGGGAATCCTTACAGTCTTTTCTTTATACGGAGTCTCCTCAGTATGATGCTGTCGAATTTGTGGAGGATGGAATTCATAGAGCTCATGTCAGAATGATCATTCCACCGCATCCATTTCGCTCCCAATGGCCGCCCATCGAAGTTAACGTGATAGGTTATCGTATCGTAGATACTGTTGAAGCAGCGGCATTAGAGGCAATCTATCATTTTTGCATTCAGCATCCGAAAGAAGTTGCAGGAAAGCCCATCGGGTTATTCTCAACGACGAATCCCGATGAACCAGAATGGAATCTCAGAATCGTCCCTGAGAGTCATAGGTTGGATGGTCCACCGGAAGAAGCCCTTCAAGGAATGATGCGGTTTATGAATGTACAATACCATTATCATCTACTTCTGTGTCGTGAGTTGGGCCGAGTGATCTATATTGCTCGAGGTCACTACAGAGAAGCTGATAGACAAAATACTCAAGTGGATCAGCTTCAAGCTTTAGTGACTCAAAAGGATGAGATTATCGCAACACGGGATGAGACCATCCATCATCGGGAAGATCAGATCAACGAGAGTGATCACATAATCACTCAGCGTGATACTGTTATTGAATTTCTATAGGCACAAATCCATGATTTGATCCTTGCGGTTGATGATGCTCAAGCTCATATTGAAGAACTGCAGCAGCCCCCGATCCCTCCCATTGCACCTGCAGTACCTGAGGCTGAAGAAGAGGATCCAGAGGAGATTGAAGGAGTCTCAGAACTAGATTCTGAGCACGGGGATCCTGTCATCAGTCCCCATCATTCTTCTTCTCATAGTCAGTCATCAGTAGGGAACTTTGATGACTTTTAGTTGTGGTTGAGTGAGTGGTAGTTTAGTTGTAACTAGTGTAAAAATGTGTAACATAGGTGGTGTGTAGTTTATCTAGATATAGAGCCACTTGTTGTATATGTGGCATGTGCTGTTAGCCAAAGGTTTGTAATAGTTTGAGTGTGTTGATAAGATGTAAGGATATCAATATCTGTATAGTAATCTAAACCCTGTGTTTTGGTTATTGTGGCAGAACCAACCTGAATTATACCGGCTCAAGTACGCGAGTCCACTTCCGAGGGCTCCAACGTCCTTCAAACGGTATAATCCCTTGGCCTGTCGGGTAACGTCCCGATAAACCACCGATACACAGGATCAATAAGGTTACCTCACACGAAGGTGAGTCCAGAGATACAGTCACCATCATATTTTACATCAAAGGGAATTACATTACAAGAGTTTCCAAGAGAAGTATGAAGTTTCAAATCTAGAGAAAAGATTACAAACCATTAAAGCTATGGTTTTTAGCAGCGGAAAACATACGCAACGATTACAACACGTCGTTAAGACGGATGTCATGCTAAGCCCAGGCACGACATCACTCGGTATCACCAAAGTTGGTCGGGGACGGATCCCATTCCACGAACCAACCTTCTGGAAGAGCACAGGGCCAAGGCCAGGGAAGAGTAGGGTCTTCAAAAACTTAACCTAAAAAACATAAAACTAGCAAGGCTGAGTATACTAATACTCAGCAAGGCTTACCCGGAATTGGGTATACTTTAGCCCATAGCTAGACTCATGAAGGCCTATAAGGGTTCTGGGTATAGTTTCAGCTGAAAAGCAACTAAGAGTAGGTCCTTAATTTCAACTTTTAGCTTTCAAGTTCTATGTGATTATCCATTCTAGATAAGCACCTATAACTAAGCAAGCATGGTATAATCTTTAGTCAAACATCATCTGCGATTATCATAACATTGCTCTTGTTACTCAATGTGACAAAGGGATTAAGCAGTCTCAATCATCGTGAGAAGCGGACGATCCGAATCGAATTTAACCTTGCAAGGTAAACCTAACTCACACGCTTGGAACACCAAAGGGTCGTTTCGAGCAACCGTTTACTTTTCATTCCGACTCGTGGATCAGAGCCACCACAAGCGACTGCAGGACCATACGCACTTCCAAAGTGCAGGACGTACGTCTGTAGCGCGACTACAAAACCCGTACTCCTGGTTGCCATTGCAACACGTATTCCCACACGTCGGTGCGTGTGAACATAACATAAAGATCGAGTGGTGGGAGGTATGTCCACTCCTCGGGCCGATTGGCTACTAGGCTTACCGCTTACCATATTTCGCGGCATGTGGTTAATACTTTCAAACGCTTAACCCCGATCACCACACGCTGCGACCTTATCAAGTTCAACAACACAGACGGGGTATCATATCAACCATGATACTTCATAAAACTCCCGTCCGTCATCCTTATAGTGATAACAGGAATGTAAACATTACAATTCCTATATCGCGCGAGTGACAGGAAATCACCCGACTTCTACCGGTCCTATTAGCATAGCAGCTAGTCGGACTCAAGTGCTAGTATCCAACACATTGGTTCCTAGGAGAATGCAGCTAGGGTTCCAAGCAATTCCTAAGAACTTAATGCATAGATTACGTAAATAGATATAGATTGCAGTGTATTTAAAATAGTGGGATATGTCCGGGGCTTGCCTTTATTGGTGGGTCTGAAGTCAGAAATGTCAATATCTTCCGAACTTGGGTTCGGGGCTTCAGTTAATCCCTTGGTGACGTTCACTTGGTCTTCAGAAACATCCTCCGCAGACTTCTGGGAGATCTCGTAGGTACCGTTGCCGAAGTAATCGTATCTACATGCAATGCGACATTACATTCAAAGCGTGCACATAACACTACCTTACTTCACAATACAATTGCAACCTAGCATTCATATAACACACTATTCACATATCAACCGAAAGATCTGAAACTAAACTTAGATAGAGTTTTAAGAGGACATCTAATTATGATTGGCTATTTGTTGAAAATTGCAACAGAGCCGATTGGAAACAACGAGGGTTTAGCCGGAAAGGTGCATCGTGTTCCTAGATGATCGATGAAAGCATCGATTACTTTAGTAGAGGGATGATTCCTAAAGCCGTTGTCTTAACTGAGATGTGCTTAAGTGTTATTCTAAGTAACTAAGTGTGGTTATATCGACTTGATTACGTCAGCACAACAATTGAGTGACGTATAGCCGAATGGAGTGTGGTTAAGGGTATATGACTGATAGATATATAGCCGATCTCTCAGCCGATAAATCGGCTGATAGAAGTGTGTGGATAAGGATGGGGAAACTAAGGATCGATCGGCTCTATTTGACCGGTGTGGAAAAGCAACCAAAATTGGCTTGGGTCGGCCGATAGCAAGAACCCTAAGATCGTGTGTGCACCTCAACTTGATCGGCTATGTGATAGCCGATATAGGACGGAACAACAGAATGTTACCGGCAGTAGCCGATACTAGAAAGGTAACAACCGTATCAGCTATCCAGCCGATGGTAGAAACATATCAAGAGGAATGTTTCGGCTGATAGCTGTTACACAGAAACATCATAGATTTAAAGAAAACGGATGCTAAGTGGTTGGGTTGATAATCTGACATTGAAGCATAATTGTCGAGACGTATTAGCTAAGCAATAGATGCACACGGACTAACAAGAATCTATATACGACAAGGAGCTTAAGGAAACAACAATCAAGACGAGGACAATGTCTTGATGGTAGGGATATGAGCACTAGGGTGAAAGGGTTGACTAGATATCACATATCTCTACTTGAGATATATGCCTTATGGTTACTTTTCAGCTACAGCACATGCACATCACATATGATGCAAATAAAGCACACAATATAAAGCACAATACAACATTCATTCCCTAACACTTGACCTAGACCACACATCAAGGACTTTCACTCAAGATCACAACATAAACTTATAGATTCTGACCTAGGGTTTCAAACAAAACAGATTTTACATTTTTATGAACTTTCTACGAAAATCTATGAAATGTAGAAGTTCATCGATTTGGAATACAGAAAGCTTTTGGAAATTTTACAAAGAACACCCTAGAACTTTCTAAAACGTAGCAATCAAGTCCCTGGTCCGGGAAAACAGATAACAGGAAGTTAACGATGATATTCCGGCAAAAGAGTCGCCGGCATTAGAAAGATTCAAAGAATTAGGGCAAACCTTGGTTGTGGAGAAGAACAGACGGAAAGTGAATTCCCGAATAAGATTGACGAAGAGAAAAGCTCGACGATGACGAGACTCCGTGCATGACGAAAGAGTCTGCCGGGAAGAGTTGTCGTGGGTGGAAGATGACCGAAAGAGTAGTCTCCGTGGTGACTCGTGGTCTTGCTTGGTGATCGACGAGGAATAGGAGTTGCTGGAAGTCATGAATCCCTGGAATGAAACAATGGAGCCGAATGGGTTCGCTATGCCATCTCCTCCGCGAACCTCAGGGTTTCCTTGTCCACGGACTGAACTTCCTCTGTTAACATACTCTTAGCTCTTACTCTGCTCGCGCGTGGCCTGTCATCTTGTACGCGCTCACGCTTATGGAATCGAGCCGAGCCGGTCACCGGTAGAACACTCTCGCTCACATCCGCGGACGTGCTAGTCCAAATCCTTTCGGATTTTCATCTTCGCTCCACAATTCCTCCCTCCGACTTGCCTCATCAAATTCGTAGCCGCATCACTTCCAGTGGCCTCCGCCGCCCCATGCTGAGCACTTGACGTGGTCAAACCCTCGTGCTGCTGCTCCTCTTCTTCCTCATCTGCTGGACCTGCGTTGCCTCGGCCTTGTCGCACCGCATCTGCACATGTATGAGCCGCGTGCATCCTTGACCTGCTCTCACTTCGCAGGCTCAGCTTCACTTCTCCCGCGGTTAGCACTTCATCGAACACCTTGGCTGCGTCCTCGATACGGCTACCGCATTCCTGCATCTCGCGCACAGCTTTCCTCCGCTACTCCTCCTGCGCGTGCCATTGCTCGGCACGTCACACTCGAGCATCGCCTGCTCGTACCCATAGGTCCGCTCTACTCCGGTCGCCCAACACTTGCACACACCGCCAGCTTCCGCGCGTCACCGCGCGCACGCTAGCGCCACCCGCTCGGCGTCGCCCACGTTCCGCTCCTGCACCACCTAAACCACGCCGCTCCAGCTCCCGTGCTCACTTGACGCCAGTTCACCTACGTCGCGTCGCATCAGCTCATGCCTGAACCGTTCGCGTGTTTTGCTCTGCCGCGCACGCATTGCTCCACCCGCGCGCTTCGGCCACTCCGCGCGCTACTACTTGCTCCGGCCGCTCGCCTCCGCTCGCCAGCCGCCGGCGCCTGCCTCCCGCGCCGGCCCAACCGCCTGAGCCCGCAGCTCACGCGCGCCTGGGCCGCGCTTGCGCCGAGCCACCCCGCTCGCGCCTGCTGCTCGCTCTAGCGCCCAGCACCCCGCGCGCCACCTGCCGCCCGCCCGGGCCGTCCTTGCTCCGCGTGGGCCGCAGCCGCCCCGCGTCCGCTGCGCCGCCCGCCTGAGCCGAGCCTGGCTGCGCCGCCTGAAGCCGCCCTCTGTGCACCGCTAGCACTGCCAGACCGGGTGGAGGAGGAGAGAGAGGGAGGGAGAGAGAGGGGAACTCGAGTGGAGATAGGGATGAAGCCAGGGATATGCCGCCGGTGTGGATAAGGAAGCCCAGGAAGAAGAAAAACAGGGGAGAAGAAGGGATGGAATTCTCCAAGGACCTATACGTAATTACAGAAAACTGCGAGGGCCTGTTTGTAAAACAAAATTTCCCGTTGATTTAAAACCCAAATGAAGAAACGCCCAAAACAAAAGTTGGAGAGTTTTTCAAGCTCTACAACATTGCTTTAGGGCTCAAGTTTAAAAACTCAAAACTCGCATCTTTGTACGTGAAATTTTGAGCAAAAGTTGAATTTGAATTACTTTTGTCCTAAGAGTGTAATTTCAAAATATTCAAGACCTATATGCAAGAATTTATGACACGTCATAATGATGGGATAGACTCGTCATAATGAGTGGATAGACATGTCATGATGACTTGCACTTTTACACTTTAGTCCTGAGTAATTTTGAAAGTTACTTTTGTAAATCAAATACTTGCGTAAAAGGACTTGTACTTTTATAAAATCACATAAATACCCTTATTTTTACCACTTTACCCAAAATTTTTACACAATTCAACACTTGCATTTCCAATGCAACTTTTGGATAAATATATATTTTTTTTTACAAGGAATAAAATAAGAAAAACATGTTTACAAAACCACCTTTCACTTATTTCGAAATTACTTCCCATCCAAACATATTTTGCAAAAACAACCCTAGGTTTTTCTGTAATTACACAAATACCCTTTTTACTTGCACTTTAAATTTTCAAAAGCTTCACACAAACACACACAAGCTTTACGGTAACAAACACATATTTCACACTAACAAAATATATGTCTAGCATTACAAATACACGAACTGTCACAGTTATCTTGTTCAATATTTGTGCATATGTTATAAGTGGATTGAATGGAGCATATGCATTACATTTCCGTTTGGTAATTGCATATTATCTGAAATTGGAGTAAGATTATGGTTGATAATGGATATCTCCTTTATTTCAGATGGTTGGAGCTACTCGAGGAACCCCGGAAGGATTCCGGGCAGGTCAGCCTAGTAGTTCTCAGCAACCACCACCGCCACCTCCAAACCTGGCCGAGGTTATGGCCCGGCAAACTAAGCTTATTAATCAACTTGTACAAGCTCAAATGGGCCACTTTCAGCAGCAACCTCGAGGCCGAGGTGAACCCCTGTCGGCCAGTTACCAGGACTTCCTCAGCACTCAACCTCCGTTATTCCATAAGGCCGATGAGCCTTTGGACGCAGATGCCTGGCTGCGAACTATTGAGTCCAAGTTCGCCTTATTACCAGCTCCATGTTCTGATGAGAATAGGGTGCTCTTTGCAGCCCAGCAACTCCGAGGCATTGCCCGTCTTTGGTGGGACCAGTTTCATGCTATGCAATCTGTCGATCATGTCGTCACCTGGGACGAGTTTTGGACTGCGTTTCGAGCACATCACATACCAGCGGGACTCATTGAGCGGAAGCTCAATGAATTTTTGAGTTTAACCCAAGGTACCCGCACAGTTACGCAATATGCACAGGTTTTCAATCACCTGTGCCAGTATGCAGGATCTCATGCGGACACTGATGCCCGCAAGTGTGATCGCTTTCGCCGAGGCCTGAATACCAAACTTAAGGAATGGCTGAATTTGGTAAAGGCCGACAATTTTAATGAGTTGGTCAATATGGCCATTAATCAAGAAGATTGTATTGCCGCCCACCGAGCAGAAAACAAACGAAAGGCACCTATAGGGCCTGCAACTTCACAGTTACCGAGGTATCGGTTGGTTCCGAGTAACGCCCCTCGAGCTCCGCCTCGAGGCAATTTACCTGGCAGATGGGTAGCCCGACCTCCCCAACAGGCACAATTCAACCGACCACAGCTGCCACACAATCAACAGCCACCACGACAAGGTCCGCGGCCGAGCCTTCCGCCAGCTACTCTAGGAAACAGCAATTATCGTTGTTTCAATTGTGGAAGCCCGTCCCACTTCATCAAGGATTGCCCTCAACCTAGGAAATCTTTCCAAGGGCAGACATCTAACCCAAACCACCAGGGGAAGGGTAAGAGGCAAGTGGTGCAAGTCCGTCAAGGGAAGGTGAATCTTACCACGCTCTCCGTGTGACACTCAGGTAATTAGCTTGGTCACACATTAGAGTTTTGGTATGCTTGTATGTTTAAAGTATGGCAAATGTGTATTTTATGTATGCAACATTATGGAAGAAGTGATGTTTATGTAATTAATATTAATTAAAGGTCCTTTTATGCAAAATGGGTGGACATAAGGGGAAAAGTTTAAAAGTAAGAGGGTTATTTTGCAAAAGGAGGAAACTGTGGTTAACTTTGCAAAATATGTGAAATTACCCTTGGGTATATATGTAAAAGTATTTTTAACCATAGGATTTACATAAAAAGTGAAATTATTACTAAGTCCATTTTATTTCCAAAACTATTGCTCAAATGCAGATGAACCTTAAAAATAAGTTGTAGAGTTTGAAAAACCATGCACTTTGGCTTTTTGGACCATCTTCATTTGAGCATTGGTTTAAAAGTTGCAAGTCCTTTACAGTAAGGTCCCTGCTTTCCTCTGATTTTGCAAATCAGTCCTCAACTGCATCCCTCCCCCTTTCTTCCTCCTGGCGTCTCTGTTCTCTCCCCCTCTGCTCTGCCACCCTGGTTCCTCTGCCGCCGGTGTAACGCGCCGCCCTGGCTCACCGCCGGCCACCTCCTGTCCTTCCCCATCCACGCGTCGCCCCGCTGCTCGTCCACCGCTCTACCCCCCCCCCCCTGCTGGCGCCCTGCCCGTGCGCCACGGGCCTGCGCACTGCTAGCATTGCTCGCCGGCGCCTCTTCTGCCGCCGCCGCAAAATCCCACGGGCAAGCCTTATCTTTCCCTCCTCTCTTCTGCTCTACGACACCAGCGGCTCACCGTCGATCCATTTGCCTATAAATTGACACCCCAGGTCTCCCCGCGCGCGTACAGACCACGCCGCCGCCCCTTTGCGCCGCCGTGAGCTTCGGTTCTTCGTGGAGCTCGTCCCTCCGTTCCTTTCCTCCCTAATTTGACCGCACCGTAAGCTCCCCTGTGCCCCACTGCAGCTTCCCGGCCCGGCCCTTCCCTCCTTCGCCCACCGGAAGTTCCCCGCCGCCGTGCGCCACCGGCCGCCGGTCCTGTCCTCCGCGGGCAGCCCTCCTCCGGCCGCCTTGATCCCCTCCAAGTCCACCAATAGGTAGCCCGCAGTCTCCTCGTGCTCCCCCTCCTTTTCCCCTCACCGCCGGTGACTTCCCCGGCCGGAATTTGGCCGGACAGGAGCTTCCTCACCGCCGGCCATGGCCTTGGACTTGATTGCTCTCTGCGTTTTCTTTTCAGGGGGTTAACTGTAAAGTGCAGGGACTAGTTTGTAAGGGGTACTTGTTATTTCATGTGAGAGTTTTCCCTGTCTTGTAAAATTCGTAGTAATTCATAGAAAAATCCAAAAATAGCAAAACCAGTTTTGTTAAAAACTAGATTTCAAATTCTATAACTTTGGTTACTAAGGTTTAGTGTGAAACCATGTACTTTTATCTTTATTTTTAAACCTAAGATTAGGGAATAACTTATGCATAACTTTGATATTCAATGCTTGATTTCTTATAAAGTTTGACCTAAATATTTCATGAACTCTAGATAACTTTGTACAAAGTTGCAAACTTAACTTTAATTTAAACTTAACCTCTTTTATTATGAAACTTTCAAACTTAAAATAAACTTAATGTATAACCTTCTCTAATTGAAATCTTTTAGTATTCACTAATGTGATGTTTTATAATGTTAATATATAATCAAATTTCTATAACCTTTTATGTAAAAGTTTTTGAATTCAAATTTAGTTCATTTCAAATTTAATTTAAATATTCTGGTCCTTATTGCAATACACTCTACCCTATCTTTATAAATAGTGTTTTGAATCCAAAACCTCTTTATTTTATGCATGTTTGTGTGCTAATTGGATGAGTTATAATATTTGAAATGTGAACTTCTAAATTTAAATTTTCACCTTATCTCATTTATTGCATCTCATATAGAGTCAACGACACTCGACGACGGAGATTACGAACTGGTCTTAGGACAAGACCAAAGCTTTCCAGAAGATCCAGCACAAGTCGTCGAAGGACTAACTGAAGTTCCGAACCCGAGTTCGGAAATCTCTGACTCTCCTGCCCCCACCCCCACTTCAGAAGGCAAGCCCTGGACATATCCCACTACTTTATTTACATTGCAATCTATGTCTATCTATATTATATCTTGCATTAAGTCTAGGAATTGAGGTGAAACCCTAGATGCATGAATTCTAGGAACCCAATGTAATGCTCCCGAGTCCTTATCGGATAGATGCTCCGCTAATAGGACCGGTAGAAGTCGAGTGATTTCCTGTCACTCGCGCGATATAGGAGTTGCATGTTTACATTCCTGCAACCACTATAAGGATGACGGACAGGGTCATGTGTTGTATCATGACCTGGAAGTTTACCCTGTCTGTTTTGATAAAAGCTTTAAGGTCGAAAAGTGTGGTAGTGGTGGCTAAGTTTTTGAAAGTACTAGCCACATGCCGCGAAATATGGTAAGCGGTAAGCCTAGTAACCAATCGGCCCGGTAAGTGGACATACCTCCCACCACTCGATTAATTTGGTTCTTTTCACGCACCGACCTGTGGGAGTACGTTCTGCAAGGCAGACAGGAATACGGGTTTTGTAGTCGCGCTACAGACGTATGTCCTGTACACATTGGGTGTGCGTACGGTCCTGCAAGTCGCTTGTGGTGGCCTGTCCACGAGTCGGAAAGAAAGGTAAACGGTTGCTTTGGAACGCCCTGTTGGTGTTCCAAGCGTGTGTGTTAGGTTTACCTTGCAAGGTTAAATTCGATTCGAATCGTCCGCCTCTCACGAAGATTGAGATTGCTTATCCCTTTTACCACATTGAGTAAGAAGTGGAACTAATGATGGATAATCTTGATGAATGATAATCACTACCTTGCTTGCTTAGTGTAGGTGCTAATCTAGAATAAATACTCAACTAGAAAATGAAAGCTAAAACTTGAAAATAGTTCATACTCTTTGTTACTTTTCAGCTGAAAATAAACCCAAAGCCTTTGCAATGCCTTCATGAGTCTAGTTATGGGCTAAGTATACCCAGCCCCGGGTAAGCCTTGCTGAGTATTAGAATACTCAGCCTTGCCAATATTTGTTTCAGGTATAACCTACGAGAATCCCACGGACAACCTTGTGTGGCCAACGTCCGTTCCTTTTGGCTGGTCCGTGGAGTGGGACCCGTCCCCGGCCGGCACTGACCCTCCGGAGTGACACCAGGCCCTGGGCTAAGCTTGGTGTCCGTCTTCGCGACGTGTGTAGTCGCGTAAAACTTTTTCTTCCGCTGTGAGTTTGGACAAGCTGTTATGCTTGTCGGTTTGAACATGGTTTGTATAAAATGTACTTATCTTTGAACTCGTTTTGTAATAATGTTTGTATGGCTGTAAATTAAAAGTTGATGAGCTATTCTGTGATGTGAACTCGCCTTCGTGTGAGGTAAACCTGCTTCGATCCTGCTGAACCGTGGTTGTATCGGGCGGAGACCCGACAGACCAAAGGATTGTTCCGTTTGAAGTGCGTTGGTCTGATTGCGATTGTACGGCAATCAATAGCGCACTTGAGCCGGAATAATTCAAGCGGTTCTGCCACAGCTGGTATCAGAGCTGTAGGTTTACCTTTACATCCGGAAAAGCCCTTAAAAAGTGTTTTCTGGATAAAAGTTTGCCAACAAATGAGTTTACAAAATACGTTGGATCCGTTAAGGTTGTGTTTAGAACGTAAAGCCCTAAGGGTTTATATGGGAAAGTATCAGGTGGCTAATAGTATCTATATATGTGTATAGATAGATCTGACTTGCAGCACTACTTTCTGTCAAAACTTAAATTCCTGCACAACCCAACCTTACTTCCTGTAACGACATCTACGAACGGAGGTAAGAAGGTAAGGATCCTCAGCCAACTGAGGGAGCTTGGCCTTCCCGTCGGTGATGCGAACCGAACGCTGTTTCTCAAGCAGTGGCCTACTTGAGATGCTGCTAATGTACCAATTTCGATTGACTACATTGGGAGTATATGGTTCGGCGCAGGGTATGGCGATTGCTGTTCATACCCCCGCATTTTGCGGTACCCCCCGTGAATACGTTGTTTCGATAACGTATGCTAACGTTGTCTGTACGGCGGTAAATGTATAGATGCTGTTTCTATAGTGAACAGTAATGTTTGGGGACGCTTTCATGTCGTGCTGCCATGAAAGGTTCATGAGATATATATATCTGTGTATTTTTCTGCAGGTACACTAACCACGATTACGCTATTAGGATGCGTAGGGTTTATCGATTAGTTATATATAGGGAGTGCCGTATGGTTATGCCACCGAAACTAACTACGTAAGTCCGAACATATTCGGCAGTTGTTTTGGTTGTGAGGACGAGTAGTGCGTGCATGCATAATCTGTTAACAAAAGGGATTTTCATATATAAAGGATATGTTGTGTGGAATGGGCTAATGAAGTATTAAGGTTGGGTATCTTATGTGAAATCTTAGTTTTCCATCTGTTTTCCAGCCGTTGCTGTTACCAGAATCGGTTATCTCAAATAAAGATTATCTTGTGAGTCTTCTGTAAATAATTGCATTTCAGCCATTCAATGCAATTGTGTCCTCAATCCTTTGGGCTCCTGTTCTGTGTTGCTGTACCTCTGTATCTTACCATCTGAAATCTTGCTTCAGATGGCTGAGAACCCAAATATTCGTTGGGATCGTGAAGGACACACTCATACCAACGCCTTGCATTGGGAGGGCTTTCCCCGTCTTTTGTGGGAGTCACTTCAGATTTTTGGCTATGATGCACCCCCACTCTATGATGGACATGAGTTTGTAGAAGCAGGCGTTCCTCGGTGTAGGGTGAAGATGACCATTCCGCAGCATCCTTCTCGTTACTTGTGGCAACCTGTCACAATTCGCATGGCTGGCCACCGCCTTGTGGATACCTTTGAGTCTGCAGCACTTGAAGCTATTCACATTTTCTGCGATAAGCACCCTGAAGAAGTGGCTGCTTATCCGATTGGTTTATTCCCAGCCACAGATCCTCGTGACTCCGAGTGGACCTTCAGGATCTCTTATTACAGTCATCTATTGGGAGATCTGTCTCATGAGACACTGCAAGCTCTAATCCGATTCATGAACGTGCAGCATCAATATCAGCTGCTGCAACGTCGGAGCATAAATCAATTGTCTAACTTAGCTCAAGCTCACCATGGAACTATTATTCAGCAGCTTGATGAGCTAAATGAGCTTCACACTGTCACAAATGCCCAAGTTGACCTGTTGGCCCAGCGCGATATGATTATCAATAACCAAGAGAACCAAATCCAGGAGAGGGAGATAGTTATTGCCCAGCGCAATACCATTATTGAGTTCCTCCAGGATCAGGTTCAAGATCTCACCATTGAGCTTGATGATGCAGTCAACCATATCAACGACCTCCATGAGCAACCCGCACCACCTGTAATGTCGGACGAAAGTGAGAGTGAGGAAGAAGAAGAAGAAGAGCCAGAAGAAATAGAAGGAGAATCGGGTCTTGACTCCGAACACGGTGATCCTGCCCCAAAATCCCCAATCTAACCACTCTTCTTCTGGAAGAGTATCGTCAATGGGAAAATCTTGACGACTTTTAGCCTGTCGCTCTCCTTGTTGTAGCTGGAGGTAACCTAGGTGGTGTGTAGTTTACCTAGTTATAAAGCCACTTGTTGTATGTGTGGCATGTACTTTTAGGTAAGGGTTTGTAACAGTTTGAGTGTGTGGATGTAAAATGTAAGAATATTAATATCTATGTAGCAATCCAAATCCTGAGTTTTGGTTATCCTATTCAATATCGGTGCATCTGTTACAAGTGGATTGAATGGGACATATGCGTTACAAGTCTATTTGATAATTACATATTATCTGAAATTGGAGCAAGATTATGGTTAACAATGGATGTCTCCTTGATTTCAGATGGTTGGAGCTACTCGTGGAACCCCGGAAGGATTCCGGGCAGGACAACCTGGTAGTTCTCAGCAACCACCACCGCCACCTCCGAACTTGGCCGAGGTTATGGCCCGGCAGACTGAGCTTTTAAATCAACTTGTACAAGCTCAGATGGGCCATTTCCAGCAGCAATCTCGAGGCCGAGGAGAACCTCTATCGGCCACTTATCAGGACTTTCTCAGCACCCAGCCTCCTTTATTCCATAAGGCCGATGAGCCTCTGGACGCAGATGCCTGGTTGCGGACTATCGAGTCTAAGTTCGCTTTACTATCAGCTCCATGTTCAGAGGAGAACAAAGTGCTCTTCACAGCCCAGCAACTCCGAGGCCATGCACGTCTTTGGTGGGATCAGTTTCATGCTATGCAACCCGCCGATCACGTCATCACTTGGGGTGAGTTTCGGACTGCATTCCGAGCACATCATATACCAGCGGGACTCATTGAGCGAAAGCTCAATGAATTTTTGAGCTTGACCCAGGGTACCCGTACTGTCACACAGTATGCACAGGTTTTCAATCACCTGTGCCAGTATGCGGGATCACATGCGGACACTGATGCCCGTAAATGTGATCGCTTCCGTCGAGGCCTGAATACTAAATTGAAGGAATGGCTGAACTTAGTAAAGGCCAACGATTTCAATGAGTTGGTCAATATGGCCATTACTCAGGAAGATTGCATTGCCGCCCACCGAGCGGAAAAGAAATGAAAAGCACCCACAGGGCCTGCAACTCCACAGTCGCCACGGTATCGGTTGGTTCCGAGCAACGCCCCTCGAGCTCCGCCTTGAGGCAATTTACCTGGCAGATGGGTAGCTCGACCTCCCCAGCAAGTACAATTCAACCGACCACCTCTGCCCCAAACTCAACAACAACCCCAACAAGGTCTGCGGCCGAGCTTTCCGCCAGCTACTCCACGAAACAACAATAAACGTTGTTTCAATTGCGGAAGCCCGTCCCACTTCATCAAGGATTGCCCTCAACCTAGGAAATCTTTCCAAGGGCAAACATCTAATCCAACCAACAAGGGCAAGGGTAAGAGACAAGTGGTGCAGGTCCGACAAGGGAGGGTGAATCTCACTACACTCTCCGAACTCCCTGAAGGGGCACCAATACTGACGGGTACATTTTCTATCAACCATTACCCCGTTACTGTTCTTTTTGATACTGGTGCCATCCATAGTTTTATTAGTATGGATTGCGGGACCAAAGTGGGCTTGGATATCGGTTATATAAATGAAGCCTATAGGATTATAACTCCTGGTGGTAAGATTTTGTCCAATCAAATCTGTGGAATGGTACCAATTCAGCTGGGTGGTCATCTGATCAAAACAGATCTGCTAGTATTAGACCTAAAAGGAATGGATGTCCTTTTGGGTATGAACTGGATGACCCAGCATCATGTGTCCTTAGATATTCCTTCCCGAACTATAGAAATAAATTCACCTGAGAGTGAGTCAACCATTCTCTATCTTCCACAACAGCAACCCTTCACCCCTTGTACTTATGCTACCACTGGGGTCAAGTTAAAAGATATCCCTGTCGTCTGCGAGTATCCCGATGTCTTCCCAGACGATTTACCTGGAATGCCACCAGATAGAGATATTGAGTTCATTATAGAACTCCAACCTGGTACAGCCCCTATCTCTAAGAGACCTTACCGAATGCCTCCTAATGAGTTGGCTGAATTAAAAACCCAACTCCAAGATCTCTTAGACAAAGGCTTCATTCGTCCAAGTGCATCACCATGGGGTTGTCCAGCCTTATTTGTGAAAAAGAAAGACAATAGCTTGAGGCTATGCGTGGATTATCGTCCTCTCAATGCGGTGACTATCAAAAATAAGTATCCTCTACCCCGCATTGATATTCTCTTTGATCAACTAGCCGGAGCTAAGGTGTTTTCTAAAATAGATCTTCGTTCCGGCTACCACCAAATTAAGATTCGGCCCAGTGATGTTCCAAAAACAGCTTTCTCCACTCGGTATGGTCTATATGAATATCTTGTCATGTCGTTTGGTCTCACTAATGCCCCAGCCTATTTCATGTATCTCATGAATTCTGTCTTCATGCAAGAGCTCGACAAGTTTGTCGTGGTCTTCATTGATGACATCCTGATTTATTCTAAAACTCCAGAGGATCATGCTAAGCATCTTCATGTCATCCTTCAACGATTAAGAGACCATCACCTGTACGCCAAATTCTCTAAATGTGAATTTTGGCTAGATACAGTCAAATTTCTGGGCCATACCATCTCTAGTGACGGAATATCCGTCGATCCCAGTAAAGTACAAGAAGTGATGGATTGGAAACCCCCAACCTCCGTCCATCAAATTCGTAGTTTTCTCGGTCTAGCTGGCTATTATCGCCGTTTCATTCCTGACTTTTCCAGAATAGCCAAACCTATGACCGAATTACTAAAGAAAGGTGTGAAATTCTCCTGGGATCAAAAATGCGAGGATGCATTTCATAATCTCAGAAATCATCTTACGACTGCTCCAGTCTTAGCTCAACCAGATGTCTCAAAACCTTTTGACATCTACTGTGATGCATCAGGAACTGGACTTGGTTGTGTACTTATGCAAGACAACCGAGTAATTGCATATGCATCACGAGCACTTAGGGTTCATGAACAAAACTACCCTACTCATGATCTTGAGCTTGCAGCCGTAATTCATGCCCTAAAGATCTGGAGACATCATTTGATGGGCACGAAATGCCACATCTATACTGATCATAAAAGCCTCAAGTACATCTTTACCCAGGCAGATCTAAATATGAGGCAAAGACGCTGGCTAGGAACTTATCAAGGATTATGATTTGGAAATGCATTATCATCCGGGCAAGGCCAATGTCGTTGCAGATGCCCTTAGTCGCAAGGCGCATTGTTCTTGCCTATCCGTTGAAGCATTCGACGAAACTCTCTGTTGGGAAATGAGTAAGCTCAACCTAGAGATCATTTCCCAAGGTGACTTAAACCATCTTTCGGTTGAAGCCACACTCAGAGATAGCATTGTTCTAGCACAACAGCGTAATAAAGGGGTCAGAATCATTAAACAGAAGCTAATGCAAGGAGAAGGGAAGTATAAATGCTTCCGAAAAGATCCTGAAGGAGTTTTGTGGTTCAACGAACGTATTGTTGTACCCAGGGACCATAGGCTCCGCAGGCAAATAATGGATGAGGCCCATCTATCCAAATTCTCTATACATCCTGGCAGTACGAAGATGTATCAGGATCTGAAACAGAACTTTTGGTGGACTCGTATGAGACGAGAGATTGCCAAATATGTGTCAGAATGTGATATCTGCCAAAGAGTCAAAGCCAGTCATTTGAAGACTGCTGGTATCCTTCGACCTCTACCCATTCCCTCGTGGAAGTGGGAGGATATCAGTATGGACTTTATTGTTGGTTTACCCAACACTTCTCGGAGGCATGACTCTATTTGGGTAATCGTTGATCGATTAACCAAGACTGCACATTTCCTTCCCGTGCATACTACGTATATTGCCAAGAAGTATGCTGAGATCTATCTAGATTAAATTGTTCGACTTCATGGAGTACCGAAGACGATCATTTCTGATCGGGGAGCACAATTTGTTGCTAGGTTCTGGGAGCAACTTCATGAGGCTCTTGGGACTAAATTAATTCGAAGCTCCGCCTATCATCCTCAGACGGATGGGCAAACTGAGCGAATAAACCAGATTCTGGAAGATATGCTCAGAGCTTGTGTGCTCCAATTCGACAAAAACTGGGATAAATACCTGTCATTAGCAGAATTCTCTTACAATAATAGCTATCAGACAAGTATTAAGATGGCCCCATTTGAAGCTTTATACGGTCGCCGATGTCGAACTCCTTTGAATTGGTCACAAACCGGCGAACGTAAGATTTTTGGACCTGATCTGGTTATAGAAGCAGAGGATAAAGTCAGGCTTATTCAAAATAATCTAAAGGCCGCCCAATCTCAACAGAAAAGCTACGCGGATATACGAAGAAGACCATTGCAGTTTCAAGTCGGAGACTTAGTATATCTTCGAGTATCTCCTATCCGAGGTGTTCAAAGATTCGGTGTAAAAGGGAAACTTGCTCCTCGATACATCGGACCTTTTGAAATCCTTGAAATCTGTGGACCTGTAGCTTACCGTCTCCAACTTCCACCTCAACTAGCGGCCATCCATAACATCTTTCATGTATCCCAACTTAGAAAGTGTGTTAAGATCCCCACCGAAATCATCGATTCCCAAGCTATCGAAATCGAACCAGATCTGACCTATACAGAACGTCCCATCAGAATCCTCGACACGAAAGAAAGAAGTACCAGAAGAGAGACCACCAAAATGTACAAGATTCAATGGAACCATCACACAGAGGAAGAGGCAACCTGGGAAACCGAATCTTATCTTCAACACAACTTTCCCGACTTCTTCCAAACCAATCTTCGAACTTGATCTTTTTATCCTAACCTGCTTCGGAATCTCGGGACGAGATTCTTTTTAGGGGGGAAGGCTGTGACACTCAGGTAATTAGCTTGGTCACACATTAGAGTTTTGGTATGCTTGTATGTTTAAAGTATGGCAAATGTGTATTTTATGTATGCAACATTATGGAAGAAGTGATGTTTATGTAATTAATATTAATTAAAGGTCCTTTTATGCAAAATGGGTGGACATAAGGGGAAAAGTTTAAAAGTAAGAGGGTTATTTTGCAAAAGGAGGAAACTGTGGTTAACTTTGCAAAATATGTGAAATTACCCTTGGGTATATATGTAAAAGTATTTTTAACCATAGGATTTACATAAAAAGTGAAATTATTACTAAGTCCATTTTATTTCCAAAACTATTGCTCAAATGCAGATGAACCTTAAAAATAAGTTGTAGAGTTTGAAAAACCATGCACTTTTGCTTTTTGGACCATCTTCATTTGAGCATTGGTTTAAAAGTTGCAAGTCCTTTACAGTAAGGTCCCTGCTTTCCTCTGATTTTGCAAATCAGTCCTCAACTGCATCCCTCCCCCTTTCTTCCTCCTGGCGTCTCTGTTCTCTCCCCCTCTGCTCTGCCACCCTGGTTCCTCTGCCGCCGGTGTAACGCGCCGCCCTGGCTCACCGCCGGCCACCTCCTGTCCTTCCCCATCCACGCGTCGCCCCGCTGCTCGTCCACCGCTCTACCCCCCCCTGCTGGCGCCCTGCCCGTGCGCCACGGGCCTGCGCACTGCCAGCATTGCTCGCCGGCGCCTCTTCTGCCGCCGCCGCAAAATCCCGCGGGCAAGCCTTATCTTTCCCTCCTCTCTTCTGCTCTACGACACCAGCGGCTCACCGTCGATCCGTTTGCCTATAAATTGACACCCCAGGTCTCCCCCGCGCGCGTACAGACCACGCCGCCGCCCCTTTGCGCCGCCGTGAGCTTCGGTTCTTCGTGGAGCTCGTCCCTCCGCTCCTTTCCTCCCTAATTTGACCGCACCGTAAGCTCCCCTGTGCCCCACTGCAGCTTCCCGGCCCGGCCCTTCCCTCCTTCGCCCACCGGAAGTTCCCCGCCGCCATGCGCCACCGGCCGCCGGTCCTGTCCTCCGCGGGCAGCCCTCCTCCGGCCGCCTTGATCCCCTCCAAGTCCACCAATAGGTAGCCCGCAGTCTCCTCGTGCTCCCCCTCCTTTTCCCCCTCACCGCCGGTGACTTCCCCGCCCGGAATTTGGCCGGACAGGAGCTTCCTCACCGCCGGCCATGGCCTTGGACTTGATTGCTCTCTGCGTTTTCTTTTCAGGGGGTTAACTTTAAAGTGCAGGGACTAGTTTGTAAGGGGTACTTGTTATTTCATGTGAGAGTTTTCCCTGTCTTGTAAAATTCGTAGTAATTCATAGAAAAATCCAAAAATAGCAAAACTAGTTTTGTTAAAAACTAGATTTCAAATTCTATAACTTTGGTTACTAAGGTTTAGTGTGAAACCATGTACTTTTATCTTTATTTTTAAACCTAAGATTAGGGAATAACTTATGCATAACTTTGATATTCAATGCTTGATTTCTTATAAAGTTTGACCTAAATATTTCATGAACTCTAGATAACTTTGTACAAAGTTGCAAACTTAACTTTAATTTAAACTTAACCTCTTTTATTATGAAACTTTCAAACTTAAAATAAACTTAATGTATAACCTTCTCTAATTGAAATCTTTTAGTATTCACTAATGTGATGTTTTATAATGTTAATATATAATCAAATTTCTATAACCTTTTATGTAAAAGTTTTTGAATTCAAATTTAGTTCATTTCAAATTTAATTTAAATATTCTGGTCCTTATTGCAATACACTCTACCCTATCTTTATAAATAGTGTTTTAAATCCAAAACCTCTTTATTTTATGCATGTTTGTGTGCTAATTGGATGAGTTATAATATTTGAAATGTGAACTTCTAAATTTAAATTTTCACCTTATCTCATTTATTGCATCTCATATAGAGTCAACGACACTCAACGACGGAGATTACGAACTGGTCTTAGGACAAGACCAAAGCTTTCCAGAAGATCCAGCACAAGTCGTCGAAGGACTAACTGAAGTTCCGAACCCGAGTTCGGAAATCTCTGACTCTCCTGCCCCCACCCCCACTTCAGAAGGCAAGCCCCGGACATATCCCACTACTTTATTTACATCGCAATCTATGTCTATCTATATTATATCTTGCATTAAGTCTAGGAATTGAGGTGAAACCCTAGATGCATGAATTCTAGGAACCCAATGTAATGCTCCCGAGTCCTTATCGGATAGATGCTCCGCTAATAGGACCGGTAGAAGTCGAGTGATTTCCTGTCACTCGCGCGATATAGGAGTTGCATGTTTACATTCCTGCAACCACTATAAGGATGACGGACAGGGTCATGTGTTGTATCATGACCTGGAAGTTTACCCTGTCTGTTTTGATAAAAGCTTTAAGGTCGAAAAGTGTGGTAGTGGTGGCTAAGTTTTTGAAACTACTAGCCACATGCCGCGAAATATGGTAAGCGGTAAGCCTAGTAACCAATCGGCCCGGTAAGTGGACATACCTCCCACCACTCGATTAATTTGGTTCTTTTCACGCACCGACCTGTGGGAGTACATTTTGCAAGGCAGACAGGAATACGGGTTTTGTAGTCGCGCTACAGACGTATGTCCTGTACACATTGGGTGTGCGTACGGTCCTGCAAGTCGCTTGTGGTGGCCTGTCCACGAGTCGGAAAGAAAGGTAAACGGTTGCTTTGGAACGCCCTGTTGGTGTTCCAAGCGTGTGTGTTAGGTTTACCTTGCAAGGTTAAATTCGATTCGAATCGTCCGCCTCTCACGAAGATTGAGATTGCTTATCCCTTTTACCACATTGAGTAAGAAGTGGAACTAATGATGGATAATCTTGATGAATGATAATCACTACCTTGCTTGCTTAGTGTAGGTGCTAATCTAGAATAAATACTCAACTAGAAAATGAAAGCTAAAACTTGAAAATAGTTCATACTCTTTGTTACTTTTCAGCTGAAAATAAACCCAAAGCCTTTGCAATGCCTTCATGAGTCTAGTTATGGGCTAAGTATACCCAGCCCCGGGTAAGCCTTGCTGAGTATTAGAATACTCAGCCTTGCCAATATTTGTTTCAGGTATAACCTACGAGAATCCCACGGACAACCTTGTGTGGCCAACGTCTGTTCCTTTTGGCTGGTCCGTGGAGTGGGACCCGTCCCCGGCCGGCACTGACCCTCCGGAGTGACACCAGGCCCTGGGCTAAGCTTGGTGTCCGTCTTCGCGACGTGTGTAGTCGCGTAAAACTTTTTCTTCCGCTGTGAGTTTGGACAAGCTGTTATGCTTGTCGGTTTGAACATGGTTTGTATAAAATGTACTTATCTTTGAACTCGGTTTGTAATAATGTTTGTATGGCTGTAAATTAAAAGTTGATGAGCTATTCTGTGATGTGAACTCGCCTTCGTGCGAGGTAAACCTGCTTCGATCCTGCTGAACCGTGGTTGTATCGGGCGGAGACCCGACAGACCAAAGGATTGTTCCGTTTGAAGTGCGTTGGTCTGATTGCGATTGTATGGCAATCAATAGCGCACTTGAGCCGGAATAATTCGAGCGGTTCTGCCACACTCCGAACTTCCTGAGGGGATATCGATAATGACTGGTACATTTTCTATCAATTATCATCCTGTTACTGTTCTTTTTGATACCGGTGCCACCCATAGTTTTATCAGTACAAAGTTTGGAACTAAAATAGGCTTGGATATCTATCCTGTTAATGGAATATATATGATAACAACTCCGGGTGGTAATATCCCCTCAAACCAAGTTTGTAGAAGTGTACCGATTCAAATGGGTAACAATCTGATGAAGGCAGATTTACTCTTACTAGACCTAAAAGGAATAGATGTTCTTTTAGGAATGAATTGGATGACCCAACATCATGTGTCTTTAGATATTTCTTCACGAACCGTGGAGATAAATTCACCAGAAAACGAGCCTACCATTCTTTACCTTCCACAAACAAAATACTTCAACTCTTGCACCTATGCTACACCTGGGGTCAAGCTAGAGGATATTCCAGTCGTCTGTGAATATCCAGATGTTTTCCCGGATGACTTACCTGGAATGCCTCCAGACAGAGATATCGAGTTCATCATAGAACTCCAACCTGGCACCGCCCCTATCTCTAAGAAATCTTATCGCATGCCTCCTGATGAATTGGCTGAATTGAAAATTCAACTCCAGGACCTCTTGGATAAAGGTTTCATTCGTCCCAGTGCATCACCCTGGGGTTGTCCAGCCCTGTTTGTGAAAAAGAAAGACAATAGCTTAAGGCTGTGTATTGATTACCGTCCTCTCAATGCGGTGACTATCAAAAATAAGTATCCTTTGCCCCGCATTGACATTCTTTTCGATCAATTAGCCGGAGCCAAGGTGTTCTCCAAGATTGATCTTCGTTCCGGCTATCACCAAATTAAGATTCGGCCCAGTGATGTTCCAAAAACAGCTTTCTCCACCCGATATGGCCTATACGAGTATTTGGTCATGTCATTTGGTCTCACTAATGCTCCAGCCTATTTCATGTACCTCATGAATTCTGTCTTCATGCAAGAACTCAACAAGTTTGTTGTGGTCTTCATTGATGACATTTTGATCTATTCTAAAACTCCAGAAGATCATGCCAAGCATCTCCATGTCATCCTTCAACGATTAAGAGACCACCATCTTTACGCCAAATTCTCCAAGTGTGAGTTTTGGCTAGATACAGTCAAATTCCTGGGCCATACCATTTCTGGTGACGGAATATCCGTCGATCCCAGTAAAGTACAAGAAGTGATGGATTGGAAACCTCCAACCTCAGTCCACCAGATCCGTAGTTTTCTTGGTCTAGCCGGCTATTATCGTCGGTTCATTCCAGATTTCTCCAGAATAGCCAAACCTATGACCGAGCTATTAAAGAAAGGTGTCAGATTCTTTTGGGACCAAAAATGTGATGATGCGTTCCATGTTCTTAGAGATCGTCTTACCACTGCCCCAGTCTTGGCTCAACCTGATGTGTCACAACCCTTTAACATCTATTGCGATGCATCTGGAACTGGACTTGGCTGTGTCCTTATGCAAGACCACCGAGTGATTGCATATGCATCACGGGCACTCAGAATTCATGAACAGAACTATCCTACACACGACCTTGAATTAGCAGCTGTCATTCATGCCTTGAAAATTTGGAGATATCATCTAATGGGTGCCAAGTGTCATATCTATACTGACCACAAAAGCCTCAAATATATCTTTACCCAAGCAGATTTGAATATGAGGCAAAGACGCTGGCTAGAACTAATCAAGGATTATGATCTAGAGGTACACTATCATCCTGGCAAGGCCAATGTCGTTGCAGATGCCCTCAGTCGCAAGGCACATTGTTCCTGCCTATCTGTTGAAGCTTTCGACCAAACTCTTTGTTGGGAGATGGGAAAGCTCAATCTAGAAATCATTCCCCAAGGTGACCTAAACCATCTCTCGGTTGAAACCACGCTTAAGGATGACATTGTTCTAGCTTAGCAGTGTAGTGAAGGAGTTGGAATCATTAAGCAGAAGTTAATACAGGGAGAGAAAAAGTACAAATGTTTCCAGGTAGATTCCGAAGGAGTTTTATGGTTCAATAAACGTCTTGTGGTACCTAAGGACCATAAACTCCGAAAGCAAATAATGGACGAAGCCCACCTATCCAAATTTTCTATACATCCGGGCAGTACAAAGATGTACCAAGATCTGAAACAAAGCTTTTGGTGGACCCGTATGAGACGAGAAATTGCCAAGCATGTCTCAGAGTGTGATATCTGCCAAAGAGTCAAAGCCAGTCATCTGAAGACTGCTGGTACCCTCCAACCCTTAACCATTCCCTCTTGGCAATGGGAAGATATTAGTATGGATTTTATTGTTGGACTACCTAATACTTCCCGGAAGCATGATTCTATTTGGGTAATCGTAGATCGATTAACCAAAACTGCACACTTCATCCCCGTGCATACAACGTACGTTGCTAAAAAGTATGCTGAGATCTATTTGGATCAGATTATTCATCTTCATGGAGTACCTAAGACGATCATCTCCGATCGCGGAGCACAATTCGTTTCTCGGTTCTGGGAACAACTCCAAAATGCTCTTGGGACTAAGTTAGTCCGAAGCTCTGCATACCATCCCCAAACGGATGGACAGACTAAACGAGTAAATCAGATTCTGGAAGACATGCTTAGAGCCTGTGCTCTTCAGTATGGCAAAAATTGGGACAAATGCTTATCACTGCCAGAATTTTCTTATAATAATAGCTATTAGACAAGCATTAGGATGGCTCCATTCGAAGCCTTGTACGGTTGCCATTGTAGAACTCCCTTAAATTGGTCACAAACCGGCGAACGTAAAATCTTTGGACCCGACCTTGTCAGTGAGGCAGAAGAGAAAATAAGAGTTATACAGGCAAATCTTAGGACAACACAATCTCGATAGAAAAGCTACGCTGATATACGAAGAAGTCCATTACGATTTCAAGTTGGAGACTTCGTATATCTTCGAGTATCTCCTGTTCGAGGTATTCAAAGATTCGGTGTAAAAGGAAAACTTGCTCCTCGATATATCGGACCCTTTGAAGTCCTTGAGATCTGTGGACCCGTAGCTTACCGCCTTCAGCTTCCTTCTCAGTTAGCAGCCGTCCATAACATCTTCCATGTATCCCAACTCAAGAAGTGTGTTAAGATTCCTACCGAAATCATCGAATCCCAAGCTATCGAAATCGAACCAGATCTGACCTATACAGAACATCCGATCAAGATACTAGACACTAAAGAGAGAAGCACCAGAAGAGAAACCATCAGAATGTACAAGATTCAGTGGAACCATCATACAGAAGAAGAAGCAACATGGGAAACCGAATCCTATCTTCAACATAACTTTCCCGACTTCTTCCAAGACAATCTTCGAGCTTGATTATTCCATTCCATTCTGTTCCGGAATCTCGGGACGAGATTCTTTTTAGGAGGGAAGGCTGTGACACTCAGGTAAATAGCATGGTCACACCCTAAAGTTTTGATATGTTTTTATGTGTAAAGTATGGCAAAGGTGTGCTTCATATGTGCAATGTTAAGGAAAAAGTGATATTTATGTAATTAAATTTAACTAGAGGTCCTTTTATGCAAAATGGGTGGAAATGGAGGGAAAAGTTTAAAAACATGAGGGTTGTTTTGCAAAAGATGGTAACTTGTGGTTAAATTGCAAAAATATGAGAAATTACCCTTGGGTATATATGTAAAAGTAATTTTATCCATAGGATTTACATAAAATTTGAAAATATTACTAAGTTTATAGTATCTTCAAAACTATTGCTCAACTACAGATGAAACTTAAAGAGAAGTTGTAGAGTTTGAAAAACTATGCACTTTTGCTTTTTCGACCATCTCCATTTGAGCACTGGTTTAAAAGTTATAAGCTCTTTTTAGTAAAGTCCTTGTGTTTCTTTGATTTTGCAAAACAGTCCCTGGCTCTATTCTTCCCCCTTCTTCCTCCCTGCGCCTCTGTTCTTCTGCTCTGCCCTCCTGGCGCCTCTGCCGCCGGCGCAGTGAACCGCCCCTGGCCACCGGCGCCCACCTCCTGCTCCTCCCTCGCCCACGCGTCGTCTCACTGCCCCTCCACCGCTCTAGCCCCCTCTGCTGGATCCTTGCCCGCGCGCCACGTCGCTCGCGTGTTGCCAGCGCCGCCACCGGCGCCTCTGCCGCCACCGGCGCCTCTGCCGCCACCTCGATTCACCGGTTCCTCCCCCGTAGCCGCTCAAACTGAGGCTCCGCTCGCCTGTGCTCCCTCTTCTCTTCTCAATCGCCTATAAAAGCCGTCCAGACCTGCTCGCGCGCGCCCAGTACCTCGCCGCCCCTCCATTAGCGCCGCCAAGCTCGGTCCACCGTGGAATTCTCCCCTCCGCCCTCTCCCTCCCCAATTTGGTAGTGCATCCACCTTCCCCGGCCCCCACTGCACCTCCCCAGCCCGGCCCCTCCTTTCCCCGAACGCCGGAGCACCGCCGCCGCCGCTCACCCTCGGCCGCCGGTTCGGTCTCCCGTGGACAGCCCTCCTCCGGCCATCTCAAGCCCGCCCAAGACCACCGGTGGGTAGCCTGAGGTCCCCTCGTGCTCCCCCTCCCCTTGCCCCTCACCGCTGGCGAGCCTTGTGGCCGGAATTTGGCCGGACCCGAGCCCCCCACCGCCGGCCATGGCCTTGGACTCAATTGCGTGAACTGTAATCTTTCTAGGGGGTTCTCTGTAAAGACTAAGGACTGGTTTGTAATGGGAAAGGTTGTTATTTCATGTGTGTGCATTTTCTATCTTGCAAAATTCATAACAATTCACAGAAAAATCCAAAAATGGCAAAATTAGTTTTGTTGGAAACTAGATTTCCAACCCTATAACTTTTGTTAAAGAAGTTTAGTTTGAAACAAAATACTTTTACCTCTATTTTAAACCTAAGTTTAAGGGGTAGTTTATACTTAACCTTTACATTTCTTGCTTTATTGCTTATGAATTTTTGTCATGTATGTTCTATAAGATATAAGTAACCTTGTGTTAAATTTCCAAACTCAAATTTGTTTTAAACTTAACCTCTTTTAATTTGGGCATTTCGAATTTGAAATATTAGCTAAACATGTTGTGTAACCTTTTCTAATTAAGATCTTTTGTCGTTCCCTAATGTGTTAATGTTTAGTGTATAATTAAATTTTCAAAACCTTATGATGTTTGACCTAAAGTTTTGAAATTAATTTTGGGTTTAAATTCAAATTTAAATTTAAATATTTTAGTTCTTGTCTGCAACAATTTAGCAATATCTTTATGATTCCTTTATAAATCATGTTTCAAACCCAAACTCTCTTTATTTTATGAACTTTTGTGTGTTAATTTGGTGAATTATAACATTTGAAATATAAGATCTTAAATTTGAACCTTACCTTACTTAATTTATTGCATCTCATATAGAATCAACGACGCTCGACGACGGGGACTACGAGTTGGTCTTAGGACAAGACCAAGGCTTTTCAGAAGACCCAGCGCAAGTCGTCGAGGGACTAACTGAAGCCCCGAACCCAAGTTCGGAAGCCTCTGACACTCCTGCCTCCAACCCTACTCAAGAAGGCAAGCCCCGGTGCATAACCCAGTATTTCAAATTACTACAATACGCAATTTTATACTTTATATATTTTGCATTACGTCTAGGAGTTGAAATGAAACCCTAGTTGCATAAAATCTTAGGAACCCAATGTATTGTACCGAGTCCTTATCGTTTAGATGCTCTGCTAAATAGGACAGGTAAAAGTCGGGTGATTTCCTGTCACTCGCGCGATATAGGAGTTGTAATGTTCACATTCCTGTAACCACTATAAGGATGATGGACAGGGTCATGTGTTGTATCGTGACCTGAAGGTTTACCCTGTCTGTTTTGTTAAAAGTGGATAAGGTCGCAGCATGTGGTAGTGGTGGCTAAGCGTTTGAAAGTACTAGCCACATATCGCGAAATATGGTAAGCAGTAAGCCTAGTACCCGAATGGCCCGGCAAATGGACTTGTCTCCACCACTCGACCTTTTATTTTATGTTTACACGCACCGACGTGTGGGAGTACGATCTGCATGGCAGACAGGAATACGGGTTTTGTAGTCGCGCTACAGACGTATGTCCTGCACACATAGGGTGTGCGTACGGTCCTGCAGTCGCTTGTGGTGGCCCTGATCCATAACCCGGAATGTGAGGGACACGGTTGCTTCGGAATGCCCTGTTGGTATTCCAAGCGTGTGAGTTAGGTTTACCTTGCAAGGTTAAATTTGATTCGGATCGTCCGCCTCTCACGAGGATTGAGACTACTTATCCCTTTTACCACAGAGAGTAAGAAGTGAATTGTTGATAAAGTAATTTTTATGAATGATAATATCTACAATGCTTGTTTAGTGCAGGTGCTTACCTAGAATGGCTAATCAAACTAGAATCTGAAAGCTAAAACTTGAAGGTAAGTTATACTCTCTGTTGCTTTTCAGCTGAAAATAAACCCAAAGCCTTTACAACGCCTTCATGAGTCTAGTTACGGGCTAAAGTATACCCAATCCCGGATAAGCCTTGCTGAGTATTAGAATACTCAGCCTTGCCAATATCTGTTGCAGGAATGACCTTCGAGAATCCCACGGACAACCTTGTGTGGCCAACATCCGTTCCTTTTGGCTGGTCCGTGGAATGGGACCCGTCCCCGGCCGGCAGTGACCTTCCGGAGTAACACCAGGCCCTGGGCTAAGCTTGGTGTCCGCCTTTGCGATGTATGTAGTCGCGAAAAACTTTCCTTCCGCTGTGAGTTTGGACAAGCTGTTGCGCTTGTCCGTTTGAACACTGTTTGTATAAATTTACTTATGTTTGAACCCGGTTTGTAATAATGTATGAATGTCTGTAAATCAAAAGTTGATGAGCTTTCTTGTGAAGTGAACTCGCCTTCGTGCGAGGTAAACCTGCTTCGATCCTGTTGAACCGTGGTTGTATCAGGCGGAGACCCGACAGACCAAGGGATTGTTCCGTTTGAAGTGCGTTAAGCTGATTACAGTTGTACGGCGATCATTAGCGCACTTGAGCCGGAATAATTCAGACGGTTCTGCCACATAACATGAACATCCTATCACTTTTAAATACAATTTCATACTACATTTTAATACTGTATGCCTATAAGGATTTCCTAGGCACTTTTATCCTTTATATAAATACCTTGGGTTGCATTTTTGGTTAGTTGTGCTAGGTGCTGCGCTCTCACATGTTATGGTCCTCTTTAATTAAATTGGATTAATGATATATGCAACTTGATTCTGAGAGTGGCCCTTTGTGCTGTGTGCTTGAGCGGCTCACATCTTGTTAAAATATGTTTTTATAGAAACATGGTTTAGGGGGCCAGCACGGTGCTTAGTGCTTGGTTGGCCACTCTCCATAAGGACCGGTTCATAGAGCGACAACCTGGGATAACCACGCAACCACAAGACTAGAATGGGACGGTCTTGACTTACTAATTAGGTCAATTTGGTTTGGGAGTAACTTACCTGCGGGGCAAGAGGGGTGGTAAGCTTCAATGGTCCCTGCTCCTCCGGCTTGGTCTGTGCTGTGTGCTTGTACCCCCGTGAGGTGGGCCCCATCGTCACTGATCCAGAAACCTTAGCGGTTACACCTTACTAACGTGATCCTTTGTTACGGTCTCGTAGTGTGCTTGCTAGTCATCTCACCTAAGGAAGTGTGATGAACAACTAGCGTAGCTCACGACTTGTGGGTAAAGTTGTGCAACCTCTCGAGAGTGTAAAACTGGTATACTAGCCGTACTCACGATCATGAGCGGCCCAGATCCTCCGTCTGATTAGTGGGGTTAATCTTTGGTGGTTTGGCTTGGTTTTCAGTAGACTCATGATTAATCTTGATTAATTATTTATGCAACTTGGGTTATGGTAAGTCATCCACTTGTAGCAATTAGCTTTAATAAAATTTGATAAGATTAAAAGTTAATGCAGTTGAGTCAGCTAACCGTAGAGCCTCATAACTCGTGTTATACTTGTTGAGTACAAGTTGTGTACTCACACTTGCCTTCTCTACTCTTCTGTTCTCTTTGGGATATCTTCGACTGCTGCTCAGTACTAGGCGACGTGGAGGACTACATCAGCGGACTTGACGATTTCTAGGCATTTGTCTCCCAGTCGACGTCCCTGTGGCGCCCTGTTCTTCATGTATTTATTTTATGCTTCCGCATTCCTTGAACTGATTCTTGATTCAGTTGTAATAAAGATATTCATTTACAATTTATACGCTTTTATTTCGAGATACGTGTTATGATATCTTGATGATTCTGTTGTATATATGCGTGACTTGATCCTGGCGCATATATGATTGCTCGGTTTATGTTCTTATAAATCGGGTGTGACAATTTCCAAGAGGCCGTATCGTATGCCGCCTAATGAACTGGCCGAGCTAAAGATACAACTTCAAGATCTTCTTGACAAGGGTTTCATACGCCCAAGTGCTTCATCTTGGGGATGCCCCGCCCTATTTGTAAGGAAAAAGGATAATAGCTTAAGGCTATGTGTTGATTATCGTCCACTCAATGCGGTCACTATCAAAAATAAGTACCCTCTTCCCTGCATTGACATCTTGTTTGACCAACTAGCTGGAGCTAAAGTCTTCTCTAAGATTGATCTACGCTCTAATTATCATCAGATCAAAATCAAGCCTAGTGATATTCCAAAAACGGCTTTTTCGACCAGATATGGACTTTATGAATATCTGGTTATGTCTTTTGGACTCACTAATGCACCGGCATACTTCATGTATCTTATGAATTCAGTCTTCATGCCGGAGCTTGATAAATTCGTCGTGGTTTTCATCGACGATATTCTGATATACTCTAAGACTGAAGAAGACCATGCTGATCATTTACGTGTCGTTCTTCAATGACTACGTGATCACCGCCTTTATGCTAAATTCTCTAAATGCGAGTTCTGGCTTGATAGTGTGAAATTTTTGGGGCATACTATCTCCAGTGAAGGCATATCGGTTGATCCAACTAAAGTTCAGGAAGTTATGGATTGGAAGCCTCTAACTTCAGTCCATCAAATCCGTAGCTTTCTTGGATTGGCAGGATATTATCGACGATTCATTCCAGACTTCTCCAAGATAGCCAAGCCTATGACTGAGCTACTCAAGAAGGAGATTAAATTCCATTGGGATGATAAGTTCGAAGAAGCATTTCATACACTGAGAAAACTTCTAACCACTGCTCCAGTACTAGCTCAGCCAGATAATACCAAGCCTTTTGATGTCTATTGCGATGCTTCTGGAACTGGACTTGGTTGTGTGCTTATGCAAAACAACCGGGTCATTGCTTATGCTTCCAGAGCACTCCGGAATCATGAACAAAATTATCCAACCCATGATCTTGAGTTAGCAGCTGTTATTCACGCTTTCAAGATTTGGAGACATCATCTTATGGGCGCCAAGTGTAATATTTATACTGACCATAAGAGCCTCAAATATATCTTCACTCAAGCCGACTTAAATATGAGGCAAAGGCATTGGTTAGAATTGATCAAGGATTACAATCTTGAGGTACACTACCGTCTCGACAAGGCTAATGTGGTTGTGGATGCACTAAGCCGCAAGGCACATTGTCATTGCTTATCCATAGAAATCTTCAGTGAAACTCTCTGTTATCAGATAAGGAAACTCAATCTGGAGATTATTCCTCATGGTAGCCTGAATCTCATATCTATTGAATCTACTCTTCAAGATAATATCATCATGTCGCAATTACATGATGAAGGTATCAAAATTATCAAACAGAAACTATCTCATGGAAATGCAAAATATAGATGTTTCCACACTGATAATCAAGGGGTTCTATGGTTCAACAATCGTATGGTTGTACCTAAGAATCATCAGCTTCGTAAACAAATCCTTGACGAAGCACATCTATCCAAGTTTTCTATAAATCCTGGTAGTACTAAAATGTATCAAGAGCTTAGGCAAAACTTTTGGTGGACCAGGATGAAAAGTAAAATTGCTAAATATGTGTCTGAATGTGATACCTGTCAGAGAGTTAAAGCTAGTCATCTGAAGGTATCAGGTACACTCCAACCACTGCCTATTCCATCTTGGAAGTGGGAAGACATCAGCATGGATTTCATTGTTGATCTTCCCCAAACATCTCAGAAGCATGATTCCATTTGGGTAATCATTGATAGACTCACCAAAACTGCCCACTTTCTTCCCGTGCATACGATTTACACTATTAAGAAGTATGCCGAAATCTATCTGGAGCAAATTATTCGACTGCATGGTGTCCCTAAGACAATCATTTCTGATCGAGGGGCACAGTTTGTTGCACGCTTCTGGGAGCAATTGCAGTCTTCTCTCAGAACCAAGCTAATTCGAAGCTCTGCTTATCATCCGCAAACTGATGGACAGACTGAGCGAGTTAATCAGATCCTTGAAGACATGCTCCGAGCTTGTATCATTCACTATGGTACGGACTGGGACAAATGTCTAGCCTTGGCCGAATTTTCTTATAACAACAGCTATCAGTCCAGTCTTCAAATGGCCCCCTTTGAGGCATTATACGGTCGAAGATGTCGAACTCCTTTGAGTTGGTCTGAGACTGGCGAACGCAAAATCTTCGGACCAGACTTAGTTACCGAAGCTAAAAATAAAGTCAAGCTTATCCAAGCCAACCTTAAGGCAGCCCAGTCTAGACAGAAAAGTTATGCAGACCAAAGGAGAAAACCATTACAATTCCAAGTAGGAGATTATGTCTATCTTCGAGTATCTCTTACTAAGGGTGTTCAACATTTTGGCATAAAAGGAAAGTTAGCACCTCGATACATCGGACCTTTTGAGATCACCGAAGCCTGTGGCCCAATGGCTTACAGAGTTCATCTTCCTTCTCAGTTGGCCGCCATTCATGATGTATTTCATATATCCCAACTCAAGAAATGCATCAAAGTGCCTACTGAGATCATTGAACAACAAGCCATCGAGATCGAGCCTGATCTATCTTATGTCAAACAACCCCTTCAAATTCTAGATACCAAGGAGAGAGTCACTAGAAGAAAGAAGATTAAGATGTATAAGATCTTGTGGGACCACCATACCATTGATGAAGCCACCTGGGAAACTGAGGACTATCTTAAGAAGAAATTCCCCGAATTCCTTAAGAATCCTTAGGTAGCTATCTTCCAATGTATCATTCCTATAATCTCAGAACGAGATTCCTTTTAGGGGGAAGGTTGTGACACCCTAGGTGTCAACATTATAACACATTAGGAAAGAATGTGTAATTATGTATTGAATTGAGTGAAATTGAGTGAATGTGTGGAAATAAGGACTTATGTGTAATTTTTCAAAAATATGAGTCCTTTTATGCAAAATATTTGAATTACAAAGTTAACTCTTAAATTTTACTAGGGGTCAAAGTGTAAGAGTGTTAGTCATCATTGCATTACATAAAACTTGCAATTAAGTCCAAAAAAACATGAAATTTACCCTAATAAGGACAAAAACTTTATAAAGTTTGAATTAAGTCCAAAGTTTTAAAATAAAGCTCTATCCTTTGAGTTTTTGAATTTGAACCCGAAATAAAAGTTGTAGCTTTTGAAAAGTTCTACAATTCTTGTTTTGACCATTTTCTCATTTGAGATATAAAACACTGAGAAAATCTTGTTTTACATCGAGGATGTGACATTCAGGTGCTTAGAATTAAAACAAACTAAATGTTAGTAGAAAGTATGTATGTTTGATTTTGTATAGGTGTGCCAACACTTGAATGCAAAGGGAAAAGGGCATTTGTGTAATTTTGTAAAATTTAGGTCCTTTAGTGTTAAATGGGTGAGAATGGGAAGTAAAAATCAAAATGTATAAAGGTTGTTGTGTGAAAAGTCAAGAACTTACTTTTAACCCCAAAGAGAGATAAAACTACCACTAGAATGCAAGTGTAGTGTACAATTCTACATAGGATTTACTTAAAGTCTAAAGTTTTGCCAAGTTTTATGTTAGTTTCAAATCTTTAGCTCTTTTGCAACTGAACCTTAAAGCAAAGTTGTAGATCTTGTTGAACTCTACACTTTTGCTTTTGGGCACATTTTCATTTGATCTATAATTTGAAAGTTATCTAGTCTTTACAGAGGAGCCCCTGCACTTTTGGAAAATAGCAAATCAGTCCCTTCGTCTACCTTCAGCCCCCTTCCCTGCTCTGCTCTGTCTTCGCTCTGCCCGACGCCCCCGTTGCCTTCGCCGGCCATGTGCCGAGCTTTAACTGCTCCGCGGCGCCCCTCTGTGCATCACGTGCTACTCCTGCACCTCGCCGCCGCCTTCCCGGCCTCGTGCTGGCCTCTCCCCGCCTTGCCGCGCCGCACTGGCATCCGCCTGAACTGCCTTCCGCCGCTGCTCGCCGTCACTTTAGCCCGACCGGCGCCACCTCCTGCTCCTGGCAGTCCCCACGCGTTAGTCCCCGGTCGACCGCCGCTCTAGCTCTCCCCGCTGTCTTCTCCCGCACGCGCCACGCTGCCCCCGTCACTGTCCGAGCTCCGCCCGCGACCGCCACGCTCGCCGTCGGCCACCAGCACCAGCTATCGCTCACTGTGCCCTCTCTTCAACTCGAAGCACATCCTGGAGCTCCCAATACACTTCTTCTTATGTTACCGCACCCACATTCCCACGGCCAATTCTTTTACCGACCACCGCGCCTCACCGGACCTCCTCCGCAGCTACTGCCCGCCGTCGTCAGCCGCCCACACCGCCTTCGATCCCCGATCCAGTGCCAGTAGAGCACCACCGCGACCCACTGGTGCTTCCCAGCCCGCCCAATCTCGCTCTTGTGCACCAGAACGACCGGACCACTACGCCGGTGAGCTCGAGCTTCCGCCGCCGCTCGGCCTCGCCGTCGTCCCGTCGATCCACCGCCTCTTAGCCCCAGCTAAGCACACGGTCAGCACCACATCATCGCGTGGAAGCTCCCTGACCACTTCCCCGCTGCCCTCCTGCCCTCCGCCCACTAGAACACCGACGACGTCCCTCGAACCTCCGCCGCCCGCCCCTGTTCACTGTCGTTACGCCGCCTCGGCCCCTCTCTGCCCCAACCCCGGCCACCCCCGAGACCGCCGTGAGTCCCTAAGCATGTCCCCTCACTTGCCCCTCGCCGCCGGTGAGCTCTCTCGCCGGAATTTGATCGGCATCGATCGGACCTCTTGTGTAGTCCGGCCAGGGACCCAATTGCGAACATTCAAAACTTTCTAGGGGCCTATCTGTGAGAAAACAGCACCCTCTCTAAACCCAAATCAGCCAACTTGTAAAATCCATAGCAATTAGTAGAAAAATCTAAAAATTGTCAAACCAGTTTTGTTGTACTCTAGAAGTTGAACTTGACTACTTTTGTTACTAAAGTTTGGTTTAGAACTAAATTCTTTTTGAGTTATTTTTAAGTTTAACAAAAGGGTAGTTTGAGCATAACTTTTGCATGCTAACTCTATTGATGGTGATTTTTAGGGTGTAACCTGTTTATGTTATGAATGAGCTTGTGTGCAATTTTCAACTACAGTGCTAAAATCTAGCTTAAGTTAGTTTAAACTAATGCAGATTAAGCTTGTTAATCTAATTCAATTAAATGGGATAATTGGATTAGAATACGAATAATGAGTTTGTAATTAACCCTCTTGTTTTATGAGTTTGAGTGTATTAACCTGTTGGATTGCAACTTTATTGTGAAATAAAACTCTTAACTTGAAAACTATCTAATCAAAGCATTGCATATCATGTAGAATCAACGACACTCGACGAAGGAGACTACGAGCTGATCCCGGAACCCGAAGTGGAAATTTCTGAAGACCCCGGGAATGTCGTCGGAAGTCTAACTGAAGCTCCGAACCACAGTTCGGAAATCCTTAACACTCCTGCACCTAGCCCCGCTCAAGAAGGCAAGCCCTGGTGCATAACCCAGTATTTCAAATTACTACATTATGAAATCTTACAACTTATATATATATATATATTATATCTCGCATTGAGTTTAGGAGTTAAAATGAAACCTTAAATGCATGAAACCTAGGAACCTATGTATTGTGCCCGAGTCCTTATCGCATAGATGCTCTGCTAATAGGACTGGTAGAAGTCGGGTGATTTCCTATCACTCGCGCGATATAGGAGTTGAATGCTTACTATTCTGCAATCACCATAAGGATGATGGACGGGGTCATGTGCAGTATCATGACTCGGAAGATTACCTCGTCTGTGTCGATAAAAGTTGATAAGGTCGCAGTGTGTGGTAGTGGTGGATAAGCGTTTGAAAGTACTAGCCACATGCCGTGAAATATGGTAAAGCGGTAAGCCTAGTACCTGATTGGCTCGGCAAATGGACTTATTCCCACCACTCGATATATTGGTTTGTTGTACACACGCACCGACGTGTGGGAGTATGTTCTGCGTAGCAGACAGGAGTACGATCATGTAGTCGCGCTACAGACGTACGTCCTGCACAATTGGTGTGCTTACGGTCCTGCAGTCGCTTGTGGTGGCCCTGATCCATAACCCGGAATATGAGGGAAATGGTTGCCTCGGAATGATCATTGGATGTTCCAAGCGTGTGAGTTAGGTTTACCCTTGCAAGGTTGAAATTCGATTCAAGAATCGTTCGTTTCTCGCGGAGACTGAGACTGCTTATTCCTTCTGCCACATAGAGTAATAACAACAACTATTGTTGGAATAATCTTGATGGATGATAATCTCTACCTTGCTTGTCTAGAATAGATGCTTACCTAGAATGGTTAATGAAACTAGAATTTGAAAGCTAAAATATGAAAGTTAGCTCATACTCTTTGTTGCTTTTCAGCTGAAATTGAACCTAGAACCATTTCAAGCCTTCATGAGTTTAGTTATGGGCAAAGTATACCCTAATCCCAGGTAAGCCTTGCTGAGTATTAGTATACTCAGTCTTACTAGTGAATTTTTTAGGTATGACCCTTGAGAATCCCACGGATAGTCCTGCATGGCCAACCTCTGTTCTGTTTGGCTGGTCCGTGGAGTGGGATCCGTCCCCGGCTGGCAGTGACCCCCCGGAATGACGCCAGGTTTCGGGCTGAACGTGGTGTCAACTTCCGCGACGTGTGTAGTCGCGCGTAAATTTTCTTCTGCTGTGAACCTGGACAAGCTGTTTAGCTTGTCGTTTTAAACAATGTTTGTATAAGTTTACCTTAAGTTTGAAACGGTGTGTAATAATGTTTAAGCTTCTATAAATTAGAAGTTGGTGAGTTGTTATGTGATTGTAAACTCGCCTTCGTGCGAGGTAAACCTGCTTCGATCCTGCTGAACCGTGGTTGTATCGAGTGGAGACCCGACAGACCAATGGGTTGTTCGGTTTGAAGTGCGTTGAGTTAGTATCGGCTGTATAGCGATGACTAGCGCACTTAAGCTGGAATAATTCAGGCGGTTCTGCCACAGCTGGTATCAGAGCTGTAGGTTTATGCTTACACATTGCAACAGCTCTTAAAAATGTTTTCAGGATAAAAATTTGCTTAACAAAAGAGTTTACAACTCGCGTTGGATTCGTTAAGGTTGGTGCTTAGAACGCAGGGCCCTAGGGATCTATATATGGGAATAATTAGGTGGCTACTAATATGTAGAGAGTATAGCTCTGACTTGCAGCTACTTTCTGTCAAAATTTAAATTTATGCATCACCCAACTTTATTTCCTGTAACTACACCATCGATGGTGAGGTAAGAAGGTAAGGATCCTCAGCCAACTGAGGGAGCTTGGCCTTCTCGTCGGTGATGCGAACCGAACGCTGTTTCTCAAGCAGTGGCCTACTTGAGATGCTGCCAATATATCAACTTAGGTTGAGTATATTGGGAGTATATGGTTCGGCGCAGGGTATGGCGATAGCTGTTCATACCCCCGCATTTTGCAGTAGCCTCGTGAATACGTTGTTTCGATAACGTATGCTAACGTTGTCTGTACAGCGGTAATGGTACAGATGCTGTTTCTATAGTGAACAGTACTGTTTGGGGATGCTTTCATGTCGTGCTGCCATGAAAGGTTCAGATTATATAACTATGGTCTTCTGCAGGTATACTAACCACGATTAAGAGGTTAAGACGGATAGGACTTATCGACTAGATATTAATGAGAGACTTATGTGTTATGCCACCGAAATTAACCACGTAAGTCCGAAGATATTCCGCAGTTGTTTTGGTTGTGAGGTCGCATAGTACGTGCATGCATAATCCATTAATAAACAAAATGAATGCTTGAATGTGTTTGTTCTTTTAAGGACAGGTTAAGTGTTGTCTATCTTTAGTATGATTTTAATACGATTCCCTGTGACAGCCTTAGTGGAAATTTTCAGTATTCTTCCAAATCTCACCATCTGAATTCTTGTTTCAGATGGCGGCTCCTTCCAATATCTTCTGGGATCATGCAGGGCATCTCCATACCAATGCTTTGCACTGAGAGGGTTTTCCCCGACTTCTATGGGAATCCCTTAGTCTATTCTTCTACACTGAGCCTCCCCAATACGATGGAGTGGAGTATAGAGAGGAGGGTGTTCCCCGGTGTAGAGTCAAAATGACTATTCCTCAGCATCCTTTCCATTCTCAGTGGCAGCCCATTGAGGCTGATGTGGTTGGTTATCATCTCGTCGACACTATCGGGACTGCAGCTCTGGAGGCCATTCACATCTTCTGCAACCAGCATCCTATGGAAGTTGCAGGGAATCCTATCGGCCTATTCCCTGCAATAGATCCCAGTGATCCTGAGTGGAATTTTAGGATAGCCCTTTATGGCCACTTGTTGCGAGATTCAGCCGAAGAAACGCTCCGTGGTCTTATCAGGTTCATGAATGTTCAGCACCACTATCAGATCCTGCTACGCCGCGGTATGGGTCAGTTAATTAGCATAGCTCAGGGCCACTATCGCAATGCTGATCGCCAGGTCACTCAGATAGTAGAGCTTCAAGCCTTGGTCACGGAGAAGGAGGAGATCATCACAGCACATGAGGAGGCTATTCTTCACCGGGAGGATCAGATCAATGAGAGTGATGCAATAATCACTCAGCACAACATGATCATTGAGTTCCTCCAAGAGCAAATTCATGACCTTATCCTTGAGGTCGATGATGCCCATGCTCATATCGACGAACTCCAGCAGCAGCTAGTACCTCCTGGTGTACCTGTAGCCCCTGAAGGTGGAGAAGAAGACTCAGAGGAAATCGAAGGAGTTTCCGATCTCGACTCCGAGCATGGAGACCCAGAACCTAATCCTCAGCCAGATCATTCCTCTTCTAGCAGCCAGTCCTCCATAGGCAACCTCGATGATTTTTAGTTCATCTAAATCGTCGATATCTTGGCTATAAATAGTGGTGTGACATAGGTCGTGAGTAGATTACCTAGACTTAGAGCCGCTTGTTGTAATATATGTGGCATGTGTACATATAGTTTGACCCATGGCAGTCAAACCACCCTGATGTAAGACGTTGAGGACCACAGTATCTGCGATGTAATCTAAGCCTCGTGTTCTGTTATCTTGTCCAATATCCTTACATCTGAAATAAGTTGGTTGAATGGAACATGTGAACTACATATCTGTTTGAGCAACAGTAAATTATCTGAAAATAGGAGTAAGAATATGGTTGATAATGGATATCTCCTTTGTTTCAGATGGTTGGAGCTACTCGTGGAACCCCGGAAGGTTTCTGGCCAGACCAAGCTAGCGGTTCTCAACAACCGCCACCGGTCCCGCCAAATCTAGCAGAGGTCATGGCCCGACAGACAGAACTCCTCAACCAGCTAGTGCAGGCTCAGATGGCCCAATTTCATCACCAATCCCGAGGTCGTGATGAACACCCATCGCTAATTATCAAGACTTTCTCAGCACCGAGCCCCCACTGTTCCATAAAGCAGACGAGCCCCTTGACGCTGACGCCTGGCTCCGCACCATAGAGTCTAAGTTCTCATTGTTGTCTGCACCATGCTCAGACGAGAACAAGGCCCTTTTCGCAGCTCAACAACTTTGCGGCACTGCCGCATATGGTGGGACCATTACCATGCCATGCAGCCGGCGGATCATGTTGTCACCTGGGATGAATTCCGGACTGCTTTTATAGCGCGCCACATTCCTGAAGGACTCATTGAGCGAAAGCTCAATGAATTTGTTCCATCATGAAATATGCACAAGTCTTCAACCACTTGTGCCAGTATGCGGGTTATCATGCGGACACTGATGCCCGCAAACGTGATCATTTCCGTCGAGGCCTGAATACCAAGCTTAAGGAACGACTGAATTTGGTAAAGGCCGACACCTTTAATGAGTTGGTCAATATGGCCATCACCCAAGAGGGCTGCATCTCAGCCCACCGGGCAGAAAAGAAACGGAAGACACCCACTGGACCCTCAACGGCGCAACCACCAAGGTACCGGTTGGTCCAAACCACTGCTACCCGAGCACTACCCCAAAATAATTTGCTAGGCAGATGGGTAGCCAGGCCACCCCAGCAAGCCCAATTCAATCGGCCACCGACACCACAACCCCAGCAACAACAGCAGCAAGCCCACGGCCGAGCTTTCCGCCATCCAACCAAGGAAATAACAATTATCGTTGTTTCAACTGCGGTAGCCCGTCCCACTTCATTAAGGATTGTCCTCAACCCCGGAAATCTTTCCAAGGGCAAGCATCCAAACTGAACAACAAGGGCAAGAAGCAGATGGTACAAGTCCGCCAGGGCAGGGTGAATTTCACAACTCTCTCCGAATTCCCCGAGGGTGCGCCAATAATAACGGTACTTTTTCTATCAACCATCAACCCGTGGTTATATTTTTCGATTCTGGTGTAACCCATAGTTTTATCAGTGCCAAATGTAAAACAAAAGTAGGCTTGGATTTTTATCCTACTCAAGGAGCCTATATGATAGTGAGGCGGTAAAATTTCATCAAATCAAATTTGTAGAAGGGTGCCAATTCAGATGGGTAGCAATCTGATGAAAACAGATTTACTGTTATTGGACCTAGAAGGAATGGATGTTCTCCTAGGCATGGATTGGATGACTAGGCACCAAGTGTCCTTGGATATCTCTTCCCGAGCTGTGGAGATGGATTCATCCGATCATGAAACTACTATTCTCTATCTTTCACAACGGGAATGCAATAATTCTTGTGCCTATGCCATAGTAGGGATTAAGTTAAAGGACATCCCTATTGTCTGCGAATATCCAGATGTCTTTCCAGATGATTTACGTGGAATGCCCCCGGACCGGGATATTGAATTTGCCATAGAACTACAACCCGGCATAGCCCTCATATCTAAGAGGCCCTATCGTATGGTATGAACTGGCTGAGTTAAAAATCCAACTCCAGGACCTCCTTGATAAGAGTTACATTCATCCAAGTGCTTCACCACGGGGTTGTCCAGCCCTATTCGTGAAGAAAAAGGATAATAGCTTAAGGCTATGTGTAGATTATCATCCTCTCAATGCGGTAACCATCAAAAACAAGTATCCCCTGCCCCGCATTGATATTCTATTCGATCAGTTAGCCGGAGCCAAGGTATTCTCTAAGATTGATCTTTGTTCCGGCTATCATCAAATCAAGATCAGGTCAAGTGACATCCCAAAAATAGCCTTTTCCACCATATATGGACTCTACGAATATCTGGTCATGTCATTTGGTCTTACCAATACCCCAGCATATTTCATGTATCTCATGAACTCTGTCTTCATGCAAGAACTCGACAAATTTGTTGTGGTCTTTATTGATGACATTCTGATTTACTCAAAGAATCCGGAAGATCATGCGAAACATCTCCATGTTGTTCTTCAAAAATTGAGAGACCACCACTTGTACGCCAAATTCTCTAAATGTGAGTTTTGGCTGGATACCGTAAAATTTTTGGGACATACCATCTCCAGTGACGGTATATCCATTGATCCTAGTAAAGTACAAGAAGTGATGGATTGGAAACCTCCAACATCAGTCCATCAAATTTGTAGTTTTCTTGGCCTCGCTGGCTATTATCATCGTTTCATTCCTGACTTCTCAAAAATAGAGCCTATGACTGAACGATTAAAGAAGGGAGTTAAATTCTCTTGGGATCAGAAATGCGAAGATGCATTCCATACCCTCAGAGCACATCTTACCACTGCCCCAGTTTTAGCTCAACCCGATGTCTCAAAACCTTTCGACATCTATTGTGATGCTTCGGGGATCGGACTTGGTTGTATGCTTATGCAAGACAACCGAGTGATTGCTTATGCATCGCGAGTGCTCAGAACTCATGAACAGAACTATCCTACCCATAATCTTGAACTCGCAGCTGTCATCCATGCACTCAAAATTTGGAGACATCATCTGATGGGTACAAAGTGCCATATCTATACTGACCACAAAAGCCTCAAGTACATCTTTACACAATCAGATCTAAATATGAGGCAAAGACGCTGGCTAGAGCTTATCAAAGACTATGATCTGGAAGTACACTACCATCCAGGCAAGGCCAACGTCGTTGCGGATGTACTTAGTCGTAAGGCACATTGCTCTTGCTTATCACTAGAGGCTTTCAATGAGACACTCTGTTGGGAGATGAGAAAACTCAATCTTGAGATTATTCCTCAAGGCAGCCTAAATCATCTCTCAATTGAAACTACACTTTGGGATAACATTGTTCTAGCACAACAGCGTAACAAAGGGGTTAGAATCATCAAGCAGAAGTTGGCCCAAGGAGAAGGAAAGTACAAATGCTTTCAAGTAGATTCTGAAGGGATTCTATGGTTCAACAAGCGTATCGTTGTACCCAAGGATCATAAATTTCATAAGCAGATATTGGATGAGGCTCATCTATCCAAATTCTCTATGCACCCTGGCAGTACCAAGATGTACCAGGATCTGAAACAGAACTTTTGGTGGACTCGTATGAAGCGAGACATTGCAAAGTATGTCTCAGAGTGTGATATTTGTCAAAGAGTTAAAGCCAGTCATCTCAAAACTGCTGGTATTCTTCAACCTTTACCCATTCCTTCTTGGAAATGGGAGGATATCAGAATGGATTTTATTGCTGGTTTACCCAATACCTCTCTAAGGCATGACTCTATCTGGGTAATTGTTGATCGATTGACCAAGATTGCCCATTTCCTTCCGGTGCGTACTACATATAATGCCAAAAAGTATGCTGAGATCTATATAGATCAAATCGTTCGTCTTCATGGAGTACCCAAGACGATCATTTCTGATCGTGGAGCACAATTCATCGCTCGGTTCTGGGAGCAACTTCAATATGCTCTTGGAACTAAGTTAATCCGAAGCTCCGCATATCACCCTCAGACAGACGGACAAACTGAAAGAGTAAATCAGATTCTGGAAGATATGCTTAGAGCCTGTGTACTTCAGTATGACAAGAATTGGGACAAATGCTTATCATTGGTAGAATTTTCTTACAACAACAGCTATCAAACCAGTCTCAAGATGGCCCCGTTCGAAGCATTGTACGGTCGCCGATGCCAAACTCCTTTGAGTTGGTCACAAGCCGGCGAACGTAAAGTCTTCGGACCTGACCTTGTCACTGAAGCCGAAAAAAGGTAAAGACTATTCAGAATAATCTCAAGGCCGCCCAATCTTGACAGAAAAGCTACGCTGACATACAAAGGAGACCGTTACAATTCCAGATTGGAGACTTCGTATATCTTCGAGTATCTCCCGCTCGAGGTATTCAACGGTTCGGCGTAAAAGGAAAGCTTGCTCCTCGATACATCGGACCCTTTGAAATTCTCGAAATCTGTGGGCCCGTAGCCTACCGTCTTCAACTTCCTCCTCAGTTAGCGGCCATCCGTGACATCTTCCTTGTATATCAACTTAGGAAATGTGTCAAGGTTCCTACCGAGATCATCGATCCCCAAGCCATCAAAATCAAATCTGATCTAACCTATACAGAACATCCAATCAGAGTGCTAGACACTAAAGAGAGAAGCACTAGAAGAGAAACTATCAAGATGTTCAAAATTCAATGGGATCATCACACTGAAGAAGAAGCGACTTGGGAAACCGAATCCTACCTTCAACGAAATTTCCCAGACTTCCTTCAAGCCAATTCCTAAATCCAATCGCCCAATTCCGTTCTGTTCCGGAATCTCGGGACGAGATTCTTTTTAGGGGGGAAGGCTGTGACATTCAGGTGCTTAGAATTAAAACACACTAAATGTTAGTATATATGTTTGATTTTGTATAGGTGTGCCAACATTTGAATGCAAAAGGAAAAGGGTATTTGTGTAATTTTGTAAAATTAAGGTCCTTTAGTGTTAAATCGGTGAGAATGGGAAGTAAAAATCAAAACGTATAAAGGTTGTTGTGTGAAAAGTCAAGAACTTACTTTTAACCCCAAATAGAGATAAAACTACCCCTAGGATGCAAGTGTAGTGTAGAATTCTACATAGGATTTACTTAAAGTTTAAAGTTTTGCCAAGTTTTATGTTAGTTTCAAATCTTTAGCTCTTTTGCAACTGAACCTTAAAGCAAAGTTGTGGATCTTGTTGAACTCTACACTTTTTCTTTTGGGCACATTTTCATTTGACCTATAATTTGAAAGTTATCTAGTCTTATAGAGGAGCCCCTGCACTTTTGGAAAATAGAAGATCAGTCCCTTCGTCTACCTTCAGCCCCCTTCCCTACTCTGCTCTGTCCTCGCTCTGCCTGACGCCCCCGCCGCCTTCGCCGGCCATGTGCCGAGCTTTAACTGCTCCGCGCCGCCCCTCTGTGCATCACGTGCTACTCGTGCACCTCGCTGCCGCCTTCCCGGCCTCGTGCTGGCCGCTCCCCGCCATGCCGCGCCGCACTGCCATCCGCCCGAACTGCCTTCCGCCGCTGCTCACCGTCGCTGTAGCTCGACCGGCGCCACCTCCTGCTCCTGGCAGTCCCCACGCATCACTCCCCGGTCGACCGCCGCTCTAGCTCTCCCCGCTGTCTTCTCCCACACGCACCACGCTGCCCCCGCCACTATCCTAGCTCCGCCCGCGACCGCCACGCTCGCCACCAGCCACCAGCACCAGCTATCGCTCACTGTGCCCTCTCTTCAACTCAAAGCACATCCTGGAGCTCCCAATACACTTCTTCTTATGTTCCCGCACCCACATTCCCACGGCCAATTCTTTTCCCGACCACCGCGCCTCACCGGACCTCCTCCGCAGCTACTGCCCACCGTCGTCAAACGCCCACACCGCCTCCGAGCCCCGATCCAGTGCTACTAGAGCACCGCCGCGACCCGCTGGTGCTCCCCAGCCCGCCCAATCTCGCTCTTGTGCACCAGAACGATCGGACCACTACGCCGGTGAGCTCGAGCTTCCGCCGCCGCTCGGCCTCACCGTCGTCCCGTCGATCCACCGCCTCTTAGCCCCAGCTAAGCACACGGTCAGCACCACATCATCGCGTGGAAGCTCCCTAACCACTTCCTCACCGCCCTCCTGCCCTCCGGCCACCAGAACACCGATGATGTCCCTCAGACCTCCGCCACCCGCCCCTATTCGCCGTCGTTACGCCGCCTCGTCCCCTCTCTGCCCCAACCCCGGCCACCCCCGAGACCGCCGTGAGTCCTTGAGCATTTTCCCTCACTTGCCCCTCACCGCCGGTGAGCTCTCTCACCGGAATTTGATCGGCATCGATCGGACCTCCTGTGTAGTCTGGCTAGGGACCCAATTGCGAACATTCAAAACTTTCCAGGGGCCTATCTGTGAGAAAGCAGCACCCCTCTCTAAGCACAAATCAGCCAACTTGTAAAATCCATAGGAATTCGTAGGAAACTCCAAAAATTGTCAAACCAGTTTTGTTGTACTCTAGAAGTTAACTCGACTACTTTTGTTACTAAAGTTTGGTTTAGAACTAAATGCTTTTTGAGTTATTTTTAAGTTTAACAAAAGGGTAGTTTGAGCATAACTTTTGCATGCTAACTCTATTGATGGTGATTTTTGGGGTGTAACCTGGTTATGTTATGAATGAGCTTGTGTGCAATTTTCAACTACAGTGCTGAACTCTAGCCTAAGTTAGTTTAAACTTATGCAGATTAAGCTTGAAAGGGTTTAAATTTAATTAAGCATGCTACTAAAGATTTTATACCTAGATCTTTTTACCATGTGATGATCTACAATAGAATAGTCCATAGTAAATAATTTAGGAATTTATAATACTGTTTACCTAAGATTTGAATTTGAACCTAACATTTGAACTAAATTCAAATACCCTAGTATCTATTTTCAGAAAATTATGAAAACTTCATAGTAAGCTTATCCACTACGAGTCAACTTATCCACAAAAATTTAAGGCCATAGCCTTTATAAATTTCAAATTAAAAATCAAACTTGTTAATCTAATTCAATTAAATGGGATAATTAGATTAGAATACCAATAATGAGGTTATAATTAACCCTCTTGTTTTATGAGTTTGATTGTATTAACCTGTTGGATTGCAAATTTATTGTGAAATAAAACTCTTAACTTGAAAACTATCTAATCAAAGTATTGCATATCACGTAGAATCAACGACACTCGACGACGGAGACTACGAGCTGATCCCGGAACCCGAAGTGGAAATTTTTGAAGACCCCGGGAATGTCGTCGGAAGTCTAAATGAAGCTCCGAACCAAAGTTTGGAAATCCTTGACACTCCTGCCCCTAGCCCCGCTCAAGAAGGCAAGCCCCGGTGCGTAACCCAGTATTTCAAATTACTACATTATGGAATCTTACAACTTATATATTATATCTCGCATTAAGTCTAGGAGTTGAAATGAAACCTTAAATGCATGAATCCTAGGAACCTATGTATTGTGCCTGAGTCCTTATCGCATAGATGCGCTGCTAATAGGACCGGTAGAAGTCGGGTGATTTCCTGTCACTCGCGCGATATAGGAGTTGAATGCTTAGTATTCTGCAATCACTATGAGAATGATGGACGGGGTCATGTGCAGTATCATGACTCGGAAGATTACCCCGTCTGTGTCGATAAAAGTTGATAAGGTCGCAGTGTGTGGTAGTGGTGGCTAAGCATTTGAAAGTACTAGCCACATGCCTCGAAATATGGTAAAGCGGTAAGCCTAGTACCTGATTGGCCCGGCAAATGGACTTATTCCCACCACTCGATATATTGGTTTGTTGTACACACGCACCGACGTGTGGGAGTATGTTCTGCGTAGCAGATAGGAGTACGATCATGTAGTCGCGTTACAGAAGTACGTCCTGCACAATTGGTGTGCATACGGTCCTGCAGTCGCTTGTGGTGGCCCTGTTCCATAACCCGGAATATGACGGAAACGGTTGCTTCGGAACGATCATTGGATGTTCCAAGCGTGTGAGTTAGGTTTACCCTTGCAAGGTTGAAATTCGATTCAGGAATCGTCAATTTCTCACGGAGATTGAGACTGCTTATTCCTTCTGCCACATAGAGTAATAACAACAATATTGTTGGAATAATCTTGATGGATGATAATCTCTACCTTGCTTGTCTAGAATAGGTGCTTTCCTAGAATGGTTAATGAAACTAGAATCTGAAAGCTAAAATATGAAAGTTAGCTCATACTCTTTGTTTCTTTTCAGCTGAAATTGAACCCAAAACCATTTCAAGCCTTCATGAGTTTAGTTATGGGCAAAGTATACCCTAATCCCGGGAAAGCCTTGCTGAGTATTAGTATACTCAGTCTTGCTAGTGAATTTTTCAGGTATGACCCTTGAGAATCCCACGAATAGTCCTGCATGGCCAACCTCTGTTCCGCTTGGCTGGTCCGTGGAGTGGGATCCGTCCCCGGCTGGCAGTGACCCCCCGGAATGGCGCCAGGTTTCGGGCTGAACGTGGTGTCAACTTCCGCGACGTGTGTAGTCGCGCGTAAATTTTCTTCCGCTGTGAACCTGGACAAGCTTTTTAGCTTGTCGTTTTAAACAATATTTGTATAAGTTTACCTTAAGTTTGAAACGGTGTGTAATAATGTTTAAGCTTCTATAAATTAAAAGTTGGTGAGCTGTTATATGATTGTAAACTCGCCTTTCGTGTGAGGTAAACCTACTTCGATCCTGTTGAACCGTGGTTGTATCGGGCGGAGACCCGACAGACCAATGGGTTATTCCGTTTGAAGTGCGTTGAGTTAGTATCGGCTGTATAGCGATGACTAGCGCACTTGAGCCGGAATAATTCAGGCGGTTCTGCCACAGAGGACCCTGGAATTTTTGAAGTTTACACCTCAGCCCCTGGCGCCCCCCCTTTTCTTCTTCCTCTGCTCCCCCTCTGCCGTCGCAGGCCGCCACTGCCCACCGCCACTGCAGCTCTGCCGGCACCACCTCCTGCCTCTAGCAGCTCCCACACGGCGCCCCCAGGCCGGCCGCCGCCCTAGCCCCTCTCCTCTGGCCTTCTCCTGCGCGTGCCACGCCGCCCCGCCTCTGCCCGAGCACTGCCCGGCCGCCACCTCGCCGCCATCGTGGCTAGTGCCCGTGCATGCCCCGTTCTTTTCTGGTCCAAGACCTTCAGTAGCTCCCCCTCTCTCCAGTTTGCTCTCTCTTGCATTCTCATTTCACCCCGAGCCCCGGATCCACCATAGCCGCCCGTTCTTCATCTCCGACGAGCTCTGCTCACCATGGGCAGCCGCCGTCAGCCTACCCTTGCTCAAATTGATTCCCGAGCAAGCTTCCCCATAGCCTACCAATGCTCCCCGAACCTACCCCGACGCCAACCCCCCACTAGATCGCCCTACCAACGCTCGCCGTTGAGGTTCTTCTCTGCCGCCGTTCAGCTCACCGCCGATCCACCGCTCCAGTCGCTCCCCACCCTCGACAAGTGTATCACCCGAACCACATCACCCCGGCGCAGCTCATAGACGACACCCCCACCCCTCTCCGATCTCCAGCATGCTGGAACACCGCCACCGTAGTCGAGCTCCATCGCCGCCACCTCGGGTCATCGTCGTTCTACCCCCTCCGGTCGACCCCGACCTTCACATCACCCCCAGCAAGGTCCGCTCTAGCCCCCTGACCCTTCCTGGCCGGTTCCCCCTCGCCGCCGGCGACCACCGTCACCAGAATTTGGCCTGCGAGTCTCGGCTCTTCTTCCCCGGCGAGCTAGGGACTCGATTGCAATCATCTAAATCTTTTTGAGGGCCTAGCTGCATGATTCCAGTCCCTCCCTTCAATTCAAATCAGTGATCTTTAGAAATTTGTAAGAATTTGTAGGAAATTCAGAAAAATGTCAAACCAGTTTTGTTTGAATCCTTAAAGTAAATTCTACAACTTTTGTGTTATAGCCTTGAGCTGAGCTGAATGAGTGAATATTTTGAATTAGAATAAATATTAGAAAATAGGTGTGCTAATTAGATCTCTTGATCCATAGCTATGCTGTTGTTGAAATTTGAAACATAGGATGTGTGTCTCATGTATAGCTTTATATAAAATTTGTAGACTCAGAACTGTTTCCTAGCTACGATGTTTAAGTGTCTTTGTTTTATATTGATGAAAGCTTTAGGATTTATTCCAGGGTGAATCTGTTAGTGTTTGTAGTTTACTCTTACTTTCTTGCAGAATGTGTAATCCATGATAAAAGTTTGAATATCAGTAGCATAAAGTAACTTGAGTTATGAATTTAGGCTTAGATTCAAAGATAATTCATGAATAGTACTTCTGGTTTATGAAAATTTATGAAATTAAATTAGAGTGTTACTTTTGAGTAGTGTAATATGTTCACAAAATTTCAGCACAAGATCTAGTGTAGAACTTCTGATATAAATAGATCCTAATATCACAATGCTGTTTTTGTTTATTTTTAAGGATAAAAATCTTGATAAAATCATAGTAGCTTAGATTCAGATCAGCCTTTTTCCAGCAAAATTTTTATCCTTAGGTTTGCAGTAGATCAAACTAGAAAAATAGTTCATGATCTAAATATTGTTTGATTGAATTAATTATTCTGATTGCTATGCTGCATGAAATGTTCTAAAAATTTTATGATAAGCTTATTTAAATTAGACCTATTGATACTAATTTTTGTGATATTAATAATCACTCCTAACTTAGGGTTTTATTATTTGACCAAGAATTAAAATAATAACCCCAACTCTTATTGAATGAGTAATTTAGTTAATTAAATCAACTAATGATGTTTAATGAATAGATTAGAGTCTTTTCCATGTGTTTAATATTATTAGTTTGATTGGTTAGAGTAACTAGGTAGGTTATCTGATGAAATTAGGTAATGTAATTTAATAGTCGATAAATGACTGCTCGTAGAAGAAGTTTAGTTAACTTGTTGGATTGCAACTTTATCGTAAAATGAAATGGAAGTGTATGCATTTCCTCAACTGTGATGTTTGCATATCATATAGACTCGACAACTCTCACTGATGGAGATTACCAGCTGATCCCAGAACCACAAGAAGGAATTTCTGAAGACCCCGGGAATGTCGCCAGAGATCTAACAGAATCCCCAAACCCTGGTTCGGAAACTTTTAGTGTTGACGTCTCTGACCCTACCCTCACCAGCGAAGGCAAGTTCCGGACATAAACCACTATTTTTACTACACTGCAATTTATATATTCATGTATATCTACTTGTGCATTTAAGTTTCCAGGAATTGTATTGAAACCTTAGTTGCATATTTCTAGGAACCTACGTATTGAATACTAGAACCTGAGTCCGACTAGCTACTAAGCTAATAGGACCAGCAGAAGTCGAGTGATTCCCTGTCACTCGCGAGCTTTATAGGAGTTGAAATGTTTACATTCCTGCAACCACTATAAGGATGACGGACGGGGTTGTGATTGTGATTCATGACTTTGGCAAAAACCCCGTCTGTGTTGATGAAAATTTGATAAAGTCGCAGTGTGTGGTAGCGGTGGTTAAGCGTTTGAAAGTACTAGCCACATGCCGCGAAATATGGTAAGCGGTAAGCCTAGTAACCGATCGGCCAGGGGAGTGGACATACCCCCCACCACTCATAATTTGGTTTTTCGCACACGCACCAACGTGCGGGAGTACGTTCCGCACAGCGGATAGGAGTACGGTCATGTAGTTGCGCTACAGGCGTACGTCCTGCACATTGGATGTGCGTATGGTCCTACAGTCGCTTGTGGTGGCACTGATCCATGAGTCAGAATGAAAGGCAAACGGTTGCTTCGGAACGATTATTGGATGTTCCAAGCGTGTGAGTTAGGTTTACCCTTGCAAGGTTTGAAATTCGATTCAGAATCGTCCATTTCTCGCGGAGATTGAGACTGCTTGATCCCTTTGCCACATAGAGTAATAAGAGCAACCTTATGATGATCACAGATGATGTTTGTTTGGAAAATTTCCACCATGCTTGAGTAGCTATAGTTGCTTACTTAGAATGGATAACCAACTAGAACCTGAAAGCTAAAAGTTGAAATTAAGGATCTACTCTTTGTTGCTTTTCAGCTGAAACTATACCCAGAACCATTATGAGCCTTCATAGTCTAGCTATATGGCTAAGTATACCATGAAACGGGTAAGCCTTGCTGAGTATTAGAATACTCAGCCTTACAATGTGACCTTTGTTTCAGGTAATCCCCCTGAGAACTCTGTTCTGCCTGTACCCTAGCCCTATGCTCTTCCCGATGGTTGGTCCATGGAGTGGGATTCGTGCCCGGCCAACACAGGTCCCTCCGAGTGATGTTGAGCTTGGCTTAGCTCGATATCCATTCCGCGACGTCTGGTAGTGTCGTGTTTTATTTTCCGCTGCAGATACTCTAACTTTGAACAATTATGTATAAATTCGTACTAGTTAGCTCTTGCCACCATATATGTTTGAATACTAATGTAATATTATGCCTGTAATGTAAAATTGTCGGTGATTGTATCTCTAGACTCGCCTTCGTGTGAGGTATCTTGTTTTGATCCTGAGTTAGGTGGTTTTATCGGGACTTTACCCGACAGACCATGGGGTTACACCGTTTGAAGTGCAGTGGAGTCCTTACTGCCTTCCAAGAAAGGATCAGCGCACTTGAGCCGGTGTAATTCAGTTTGGTTCTGTCACAACTCGTGTATCCACTTTTGTCATTTCTTGTTGTTTTCATCATAGAGTCTTTTCTTGAGGCCCTCGATTATCATGCCGTTCGCCCTCTCAACTTGACCATTGGTCCTTGGGTGTGCAACAGAGACATATTTGACCTTGATGCATGCATTTTCACAGAACTCCCAGAACTGGTTGGCCGTGAAATTTGATCCCAGGTCCGTGATGATGGTGTTCGGGAAGCCAAAGCAATGCAAGATATCGGAGATGAAGTCAACGACTCGATCTGGTGTGAGCTTGGCTATTGGCTTGTACTCAATCCACTTGGTAAACTTGTCAATAGCCACCAACACATGGGTGAAACTGCCTGAGGCCGTTGTGAAGGGCCCAATTATATCGAGGCTCCAGCAAGCGAATGGCCAGGATGGCGGTATGGTGATGAGACTGTGAGCTGGGACGTGAGATTGCTTGCCAAAGAATTAGTACTTTTGGCTTCTCCGCACGAGGTCCTCAGCATCGGACACTGCGGTGGGCCACCAAAAACCAGCTTTGTATGCTTTCCCTAGCAGCGTTCTTGAAGCTGCGTGGTTGCCGCAAATGCCCTCATGTATTTCCTGCAGTATGTCGCAGCCGTCTTCTCTCGTGACGCACTTCATGAGCACACCTGATTGTGCGCCACGCCGGCAGAGTTTACTGTCGACTAGGATGAAACCCTTACTTCTGCGCATGACACAAGCTGCCTTTGCGCTTCTTGCGTCCATCCCCGCTGGTAGTCTTTGATCCCGGATGAAGTGGATATAAGCCTCTCTCCAGTCCTCTCCAAGCATCATAACCTCCCAATCAGGCTGTTGAAATCCAGCATCAGTGGTTACCTGAGGTGAGGGCTTGATGGATGGCTGTTTCAGCTCCTGGATGAAAACTCCTGCTGGAACCTGTGCGCAGGTGGATCCTAGCTTGGATAGCTTGAAATCCAACATTATGCTCCCGTACCACATGATGAACCTCCAGGCCGGAAAATTTATTTTCCATCTTGCGCACTTCTTGTACATAGGCGTCCATCGTCTCCTTGTTACAGTCCCACTCTTTGTTGACTTGCTGAACGACAAGAAGTGAATCGCCATATACAAGTAGTCGCTTGATGCCTAGTGATATCTCGGCTTCATACTCGGCTTCATTATTGGATACCTCCCAAAGGATTTGGAGGACATACTTCAGCTGTTCGCCCTGTGGAGAAATAAATAGGACTCCAGCACCGCCGCCATCGAGCTTAAGAGAACCATCGAAGTACATGGTCCAGTGCTATGGCTCGTCGACTGGAGTTGGGACTTGGTTCTCTCACCACTTGGCCATAAAATCAACTAGAGCTTAAGACTTTGATGAGGACATGACTCGTATGAATACAAGCTGTTGCAGAACCAACCTGAATTATACCGGCTAGAGAAGGGTGTGGATTTCTCTTGGACTGATGAGCGTCAGAAGGCCTTCGAGGAGCTGAAGAAGAGGTTGACTATGGCGCCAGTCCTTACTCTGCCAGACCAGAGCAAGAGGTTCACAGTGTATTGTGATGCTTCGAGGGATGGTCTTGGTTGCGTCCTGATGCAGGAAGGCAGAGTGCTAGCTTATGCTTCGCGGCAGTTGCGCCGGCACGAGCTAAATTATCCCACTCATGATCTGGAGTTAGCCGCAGTTGTGCATGCTCTGAAGATATGGAGGCATTACTTGTTTGGGCAGAGGTGTGATATTTACACCGATCACAAGAGCCTCAAGTATATTTTCACTCAGAGTGAGCTGAATATGCGGCAGAGAAGATGGCTAGAGTTGGTCAAGGATTATGACCTGGAGATTCACTATCATCCGGGCAAGGCCAATGTTGTAGCAGATGCTCTGAGCAGGAAGAGCTATGTTAACATGGCCGTGGCTTTTCAGATGCCTCAGGAGTTATGCGAGGAGTTTGAGCAGTTGAGTCTGGGTTTCTTGCATCACACCTCGGGTACATCATTCGAGGCAGAACCCACTCTAGAGGCGGAGATCAGGCAGCATCAGAAGGAAGATCAGAAGCTGCAGGAGATTCGTGAATTGCTTAAGATTGGTAAAGCTCCTCATTTCAGAGAGGATGATCAGGGTACCTTGTGGTACAAGGGTCGGATATGTGTGCCGGATGTTGTGGATCTTAGGAAGCTGATCTTGAGTGAGGCTCATGATACAGCATATTCTATCCATCCTGGCAGCACAAAGATGTATTACGACCTGAAGGAACGATTCTGGTGGTATGGAATGAAGCGTTCCGTTGCGGAGTACGTGGCTATCTGTGACACTTGTCAGCGTGTCAAGGCAGAGCATCAGAGGCCAGCAGGGTTATTGCAGCCGTTGGAGATTCCAGAGTGGAAATGGGAGGAAATCACTATGGACTTCATTGTTGGCTTGCCTCGTACTCAGAAAGGGTACAACTCCATATGGGTAGTAGTGGATCGGTTGACGAAGGTTGCTCACTTCATTCCGGTGAACACTACTTACTCCGGCGCTAGACTCGCAGAGTTGTACATCTCCAGGATTGTCTGTCTGCATGGTGTTCCTAAGAAGATTATATCTGATCGAGGATCTCAGTTCACTTCACGGTTCTGGGAGCAGTTGCATGATTCATTGGATACGAAGCTGCGCTTCAGTACCGCGTATCATCCTCAGACAAATGGGCAGACAGAAAAGACCAACCAAGTGTTGGAGGATATGCTTCGAGCCTGCGCTATTCAGTATGGTACCAGCTGGGATAAATGCCTGCCGTATGCAGAGTTTTCGTATAACAACAGCTATCAGGCCAGTCTGAAGAAATCCCCTTTCGAGGCCCTGTATGGTCGAAAGTGCAGGACTCCGCTGTATTGGGATCAGATTGGCGAGAGGCAGGTGTTTGGTCCGGATATTGTTTAGGAGGCTGAACAGCTGGTGCAGCAGGTGCGAGAGAATCTGAGGGTCGCTCAGACTCGTCAGAAGAGCCATGCGGATGTTCGTCGCCGAGATTTGACCTTCGCAGTGGGTGATCATGTATACCTGAAGGTCTCGCCGATGAGAGGAATCCGCAGGTTTAATGTAAGAGGGAAGCTAGCCCCTCGATACATTGGTCCGTTCAAGGTGTTGGAACGGAAGGGTGAGGTGGCATATCGTTTGGAGTTGCCACTCAATCTCTCAGGGGTGCACGATGTGTTCCACGTGTCTCAGCTGAAGAAGTGCTTGAGGGTGCAAGATGTGCAGGAGGATCTGACCTACATCGAACATCCGGTAAAGGTTCTGGAGACATCTGAGAGAGTTACCAGAAACAAGAAGATCAAGATGTGCCGTGTTCAGTGGAGTCATCACACGAAGGATGAGGCAACTTGGGAGCGAGAAGATGAGCTGAGGAAGACATATCCCGATCTCTTTGCTAGCTAGCCTATCCGAATCTCGGGACGAGATTCCTGTAAGGGGGGTAGGTTTGTAACACCCCAAAGGTAATTTCTTTAGATTATAGTGAATTTATTTTGGCTCAAATGAAATTTCCAAGCTTTTTCTCTAATTTGCCTTGCATTTAAGACAATTTATAACACAAGAAAATAAAACTAATAATAGGGTCAACATGTTTGTGCATTCATGCTGGAGCATTATTTTTCTTGTGTTGAGCTTGCAGGGTTTGAATTCAAATCTATTTGAATTCAAAGAGTTTGTTTGAGTGTAGGAAAGAAAAAGGAAAGAAGAAAAAGAAAAGAAAAGGGCAGCCCAGTTCCCTTCTCTCAGCCCGGCCCACCACCTTTTCCTCTCCTTCTTCCGCATGGGCCAAGCCGGCCCATTTCCGTTTTCCCCAGCCCGAGCACCCGCTCCTCTCTTTCCTCTCTCTGGCAACGCGGTCCCACCGGTCAGCGCCTTCTTCTCCCTCTCCCTTTTCTCCTCCGGCGCTCAACTTCCCCCCGAGATCTCCGGCGAGCTCCCTCGCCTCGGGCCCGCACGTCAATGGGACCGCCGCCGCCCTACAAAGAGTAGCCCCCAACCAATCCGAACCCTAACCCTAGCCCCTGCGTCGCCCCGAGGACCTCCAGCGCCGCCGCCCCTTTTCTTCCTCCGCCTGGTCATCTCGGCCTCGCCGTGGTCAGGCCACTCCACCCCGCCCCGGCCCCCTGCATCCCCTGTGTCCTCTCTCTCTCACCATCTAGAAGCTTCCTGAGGCCGCAATCTCACCCGGGCCTCTGCATCACCGGGATTTCGCGAAGAGATCGCCGCCGGTGAGCTGTGCCGCCCCCGCAATTCGCTGTCGCCGGCGATCCCCGGACGTCCCTAATCCCTCTGGCACCCTCGCAGGACCTTCGCGTGTCGAACCGAGGAAACCCGACGCTCGGAGAGCGCCCACAGCCGCCTTCCCCACGAGCGCCGCCTGTCTCCGTCCGTGCTCCACCGCCGCCATCGTCGCCAGCACCCCTGCACCGCTCCCCAGTCGATCTAAACCCCTCGGTGAGCTTCCCCTTCACGCCCTGGTTCTTTTGCACTAGGAGTCGTGATCCTTAGCTAGCCGCAGAGCCTAGACCGCGCGCACGCCGGCGTGGTTTGTCGTGCCGAGCCGCTCTCGCCGTCGTTCCACCCTAACCGAGCTCGAATCCACCTCCTCAAGTGCCCAGCTAGGTTCCCCGCATTGTGCTCTACCTCCTGGGTTTGATCTCGTTGTGAAATGTCCCCGGGAACGCGTGATCGCGTGTCTCCGGCGAGCTCCCGAGCCGCGCTGCCGCAGGCTTGATCGCCGGCGTCTCCTGCCGCCGCCTGTGCTCCCCGACCCGACCCGAGCCGTCCGATCCGAAGTCAGCGGTCGGGATTAGATCCCGCGTACCTCTTCCATCCCAGCCCTCCGATCAAGATCCAGTAGACCGGACCCCCTCAGTCAGATCGGACCGTCCGTAAACGGCAGTTAGATCGGACCGTCCGAACCGGATCGCGTGTAAACCGTTAGATCTAGATCCAGCGGCCACGATGCGCGTATACCCCTTCGTGAAATAGATCTGATCTGGGCTGTGGAAGTTAGATCCAGTGGTCCGGATTAGCGCGTACCGCTTCAGCCTGGCCATTTTGTTAAAGAGCCCCTGCGCTTTTCAAGAATCAACCCGCAGTCCACTACAGTTCAATAACAATTGCAGTTTAGCCCTATTTCTTGCACCGAAGCCCTTGATCTTTATAGAATTTGAACCCGCAGTCCAAGCCCTGTATTTTGTCATGTTAGCCCCTGCGTTTAGCCTTTAATTACGTTTAGGTTCCTGGTTTTTGTCCAGAACCCCTTGGAAGTTCTGTTTTTCTTACAATTTAGTCCCTGGACCTTGTTTTAGCCCTAGATTTTGCGTTTTAGCTCCATTTTAAGCGCTCTTTATGTCCACGCGATCGTTGTAACGCGTAGAATAGTTCTAGGCCAATTTTATGTGCTGTTCTATTGTATTGGTGTACTGTTTCTTATATTTTGCTATTGTTTGCATGTGTGTGCACGTGTGGACCATGTATTGCTCTTACGATCGTGAGTAGACGTCGAGCCACCGGAGCAGTACCAGGAGCCTTCTTCCGAGCAGTTCGAGCAGCAGCCTGGAGAGTACGTGGAAGGCAAGTATAACATGAACCTCCTATCACTTTTAATACAATTTCATACTGCATTTTAATACTGTATGCCTATAAGGACTTTCCTAGCCACTTTATATCCTTTATATATACCCTTTGGGTTGCATTTTGGTTAGTTGTGCTAGGTTGCTGCGCTATAACACACTTGGTCCTTTTTAATTAATTTGTTAATGATCTTATGCAACTTAATTCTGGAGCCGACCCTCTGTGCTGTGTGCTTGAGTGGTTTGTGCGTCCTTAAAAGATGTTTTTGTAGAAACAAGGTTTAGGGGGCCAGCACGGTGCTTAGTGCTTGGTTGGCCACTCTCCATAAGGACCGGTTCATAGAGCGACAACCTGGGACAACCGCGCAACCACAAGACTGGAATGGGACGGTCTTGACTTACTAATTAGGTCGTGTTGGTTCGGGAGTAACTTACCTACGTGGGCAAGAGGGGTGGTAAGCTTCAATGGTCCCTGCTCCTCCGGCTTGGTCTGTGCTGTGTGTCTTGTACCCCCGGAGGTGGGCCCCATCGTTGCTGATCCAGAATCCTTAGCGGTTACGCCTTACCAATGTGATCCTTTGTAACGGTCTCGTAGTGCGCTTGCTAGCCATCTCACCTAAGGAAGTGTGATGAACAACTAGCGTAGCTCACGACTTGTGGGTAAAGTTGTGCAACCTCTCGAGAGTGTAAAACTGATATATCAGCTGTGCTCACAGTCATGAGCGGCCCAGATCCTCCTTTTGATTTGTGGGGTTATCAACCTTTGATTAGGGAGATTCCCCGGGTGGTTTTGGTTTGGATGGTTCCCAGTAGTTCTTAATTAATACTGATTAATTTCTTATGCAATTTGGGTTATGGTAACTCATCCACTTGTAGTAATTAGCTTAAATAAAAATTTGCCAAGATTAAAAGCTAATGCAGTTGAGTCAGCTAGCCTAGAGCCTCATAGTTTGTGTTATACTTGTTGAGTACGAGTGTGACACCCTAGGTGTCAAATTGTACCATAATATGTATGAAATGTAAATTGTACCATAATATGTATGAAATGTAATGCATGTGTTGATTTGTATAAGGTTGGATGTATTTGTAGCAATAAGACCCTATGTGTAATTTTATAAAAATAGGAGTCCTTTTGTGCAAAATGCATGAGTTACAAAAGTAATTTTCAAAAGTTACTAGGGGCCAAATTATAAGAATGCAAGTAATCATGACAGTTCGGAAAACTTGCAATTAGGCCCAAGTTATGAGTAAAATATGTAACAAGGACAAATCTATATAAAATTTAAAGTTAGTCCAAAGTTTCAAAATAAAGATGCATGCTTTGAGTTTTTGAGTTTAAACCCTAAAACAAAGTTGTAGAACTTAAAAAGTTGTACAACTTTTATTTTGGTTACATTTTCGTTTGAGCTCTAGAACAGTGGTTAAATTTGTCTTTACCGAGAGGTCCCTGCAATTTTCTAAAATTACAGACTAGTCCTCGGGAAATTCCCTTTCTCCTCCTCCTCTGGCGCTGCTCTGTTCCTGCTCTGCAACCCACCGCTGTGCCGACCATTCTTGTCACCACCTGCTGCAAATTCTCCACGCGTCGCCCCAGCTCTAGCTGATCCATTTTCCCTGCCGCTTTCACCGTGGCCTTATCCCTTCTTCAAACCTGCCGGCCTACATTGCCTTCTCTCCCATTTCCTTTCTTCTTCCATCGGCCAAGAAACAGAGACGAACCCAGCTGAGTTTCTTTGGTCTGCCGGCCAAATTTCCAACCTCTGCTCCGGCGCCGGGCCCCAGAGACGCCTACGCGACCGCCTTCCCTCAACGCCGCAGCTGGAGGCCAAGCCAAGCACCGCCCGGTTCGCCCGCTTAGCTTCTGGCGCGTCATCCTCCTCGGTGCGGCGACCTCCGACTGCCTCCATCCCTGCCGTTCTCCACTGAGCTCTGCGTTTTCACCACTTCCGACTCCTCCTGACTTGCCTTGCCATGCTCGCCTGCATCCAGACCTTCCAGTGCCACGCGGCCGTCCTCCCTCAACTCCCGTCGCTCTGCCTGCTGGTCTGGTTGAGGCGCTAGGTGGATGCGCCGTTCGCTGCTTCCACCAGCCGTGGGGGCTGTGCCGTCGCACCTGGATACCAGCATAGCAGCTCACCTCGACACCTCCACGATTTTGCCCCCAGCTGGCAACTACCCGAAGTCTCCTGCCGGCCGGTCAAAGCAGCCCACACCTTGAGCTCCGCCCCCACCGCCATGAACTTCCTGTTGGTCCTCCTGCACACTTTCTAATCCCCAAAACGGACTGCTGGAGTGCTGCTCGACCCCCCCCGGCGACCAACTGGTGAGGCGCCTCCCTGCGCTCTTTCCCCTGTACAGGATTCTCTTTTTCCCCATGGAATCGACCCAGCGCCTCCTCTGTTTTGTTGCAGATAAGGGACCTCGTGCAGCAATTAAGGCAAACTCAGGGGGTTTTCTGCGAAGTGTAGACCCATAGAAACAGTACAGTTCGAGGACCTGTGTGTAAAGGTGCTTATTATTTCATGTGAAGTGATGTGCTGAACTTTGAAAATCCCTAGAAAATCGTAGAAAATTCAAAAAAATATGAAACCAGTTGTACTTGAATCTTCATTTCAAATTCTATCATTTTTGTTTTATGACCATGCTGTGAAAATAGATAGTTTGTACTGTATTTAGAATAGAAGTGGATAGGTGTTCATTATTTCATGTGAGTGATATCTTTGACTTGTAAATTCAATAGAGAAGTGTAGGAAATTCAAAAAATTACAAAATCAGTTTTGTTTGAAACTAAGTTTTGAACTCTATAATTTCTATTAAGTGAGTTTGATTTGAAACCAAATAGTTTTGAATCAATGTTGAATCTAAGACATGGAAATGTAATATCCAATCCGTAATTCCAATTTTTACCCTATAGGTTAACTTTGTGATCATGATTTTTTTTTTATATATATATATACAAAATTCTATAGATGACATATAAAGTGATATAAAATCTTCAAATCTAAAATTCATGATATAATTTAATTTCTTTTAAGATAACCATTTCAAATTATTTTAAGCAAAAATTTGCTAAGCATACCTTTTAAACTTTAATCAATTAAATCTCTTAATCATGAATTATGAAATAATCTTTTTTCAAAATCTTATAACATTCTTTAAATCTAAATCTGAATTTAACTCTAATTGATGTTTTAATATTTATCTTGGATTAATTCAATTTGTTTATAATACAATTAACTAAATCTTTTCAGTGAAGCTTATCTAAGTAAATCTTTTGATCAAAATCTTTAAATATGTAATTGATCTGTGTTTAAGTTTTCAAAACTTTATAACCTTAATTGTCCAAGCTTCACATTCAAAATTTGAATTTAATTTAAATTGAGTATCTTAATTCTTGTTTTCAATTAAATCGATGCTATAGTCATGTGAGTCATGAGTTGAATGTTTAGGATTCAAGGCTTAGGTTTCCCTCTTGTATCGTGAGTTCTCGAGTGTTAACCTTCTGGATTGCAGTTTATCGTAAAATAAAATAAGGAGACTATACATTCTTTAATTTTATATTCTTGCATATCATATAGATCCGACTACTCTTGCCGACAGTGTTTACAAGCTGATTATGGATCAAGCCGTGGAAATTCCTACAGATCCCGGAACCAGAAGAAGGTTGTTCTGAAAACCTCAAGAACTTCGTCAGGGAATTCTCGGAAGGCCCGAACCAAAGTTCGGATGTTATTAACTTGACTAACCCCAGCCCCACCAGTAAAGGCAAGCCCCGGACATAACCCACTATTTTAATTATACTGCAATCTATATCTATTTACGTATTCTATGCATTAAGTTCTTAGGAATTGCTTGAAACCCTAGTTGCATTCTCCTAGGAACCAATGTGATGGATACTAGTACTTGAGTCCGACTAGCTGCTATGCTAATAGGGCCGGTAGAAGTCGGGTGATTTCCTGTCACTCGCACGATATAGGAGTTGTAATGTTTACATTTCTGTTCTCACTATAAGGATGCCGGACGGGAGTTTTGTGTGGTATCATGGTTGAGGTGATACCCCGTCTGTGTTGATGAATTTTGATAAGGTCGCAGTGTGTGCCGATCGGGGTTAAGCGTTTGAAAGTACTAACCACATGCCGTGAGTTATGGGTAAGCGGTAAGCCTAGTAGCCAATCGGCCCGAGGAGTGGACATACCTCCCACCACTCGATTTGCTTCTTCTGGTTACTTATGTTCGACTGAGGAAATACGTGTTGCAAGGGCAACCAGGAATACGGGTTTTGTAGTCGCGCTACAGACGTATGTCCTGCACACATTAGGTGTGCGTATGTTCCTGCAGTCGCTTGTGGTGGACCTGTCCACGAGTCGGAATGAAAGGCAAACGGTTGCTTCGGAATGACCCTGTGGCATTCGAAGTGTGTGAGTTAGGTTTACCTTGCAAGGTTAAATTCGATTCGAATCGTCCGCTTCTCACGAAGATTGAGACTGCTTGATCCCTTTATCACACAGAGTAACAAGAGCAACTATATGATGAGTAATACTGATGGTTGAGATAAAGATCTTACCATGCTTGAGTAGTTATAGGTGCTCACCTAGAAAGGATAATCAACTAGAACCTGAAAAGTAAAAGTTGAAATTAAGGATCTACTCTTTGTTGCTTTTCAGCTGAAACTAAACCCAGAACCATTATAAGCTCTCATAAGTCTAGTTATGGGCTAAGTATACCCAATCCCGGGTAAGCCTTGCTGAGTATTAGTATACTCAGCCTTGCTAGTTATATGTTTTGCAGGTTATGTCTTGAAGACCCTACTTTTCCCTTGCCCTGGTCCTGTGCTCTTTCAAAAGGTTGGTCCGTGGAATGGGATCCGTCCCCGGCCAGCACTGGTGATATCGAGCGATGTCATGCTCAGGCTTAGCATGGCATCCGACTTAACGACGTGCTGTAGATCATCGCGTATGTTTTTCCGCTGCTAAAAATCATAGCGTAAACAGTTTGTATTGTTTTCTCTAAATTTGAAACTTTGTACTACTTTTATAAACTCTTGTAATGTAAATTCCTATAATGTAAATTATGATGGTGATTGTATCTCTGGACTCACCTTCGTGTGAGGTAACCTTATTGATCCTGTGTATCGGTGGTTTATCGGGACGTTACCCGACAGGCCAAGGGATTATACCGTTTGAAGCACGATGGAGCCCTCGGAAGTGGACTCGCGTACTTGAGCCGGTATAATTCAGATTGGTTCTGCCACAGCTGGTATCAGAGCTATAAGGTTACCCTGGAGATACATTTTACTTTAAAAATGATTCCAGTATAAAAATATGACCAATAAAATGTTTGAAAAAGTCACGTTGGATTCGTTAAGGTTTGTGCTTAGTACGTAAAGCCCTAGGGTAATGTTTATAAGGGAAATAGAGGTGGCTATATATATGTATATAACCTTAACTACCAGTATTACTTTTCTGTTAAAACTTAAATTCATGCATAACCCAACTTTACTTTCTGTAACGACATCTTCGATCGGGAGGTAAGAAGGTAAGAATCCTCAGCCAACTGAGGGAGCTTGGCCTTCCTGTCGGTGATGCGAACCGAACGCTGTTTCTCAAGCAGTAACCTACTTGAGATGCTGCCAATGTACCAACCTCGGTTGACTACATTGGGAGTATATGGTTCGGCGCAGGGTATGGCGATCGCTGTTCATACCCCCGCATTTTGCGGTAACCCCATGAATACGTTGTTTCGATAACGTATGTTAACGTTGTCTGTACGGCGGTAATTGTACAGATGCTGTTTCTATAGTGAACAGTAATGAATGGGGACGCTTTCATGACATGCTGGCATGAAAGGTTCATTGGTTATATATATTGTGGTTTTCTGCAGGTACACTAACCACGAATACGAAACTAGGACGGATAGGGTTTATCGACTAGTTAATAGAGAGAGACGTATGTATTATGCCACCGAAACTAACCACGTAAGTCCGAAGATATTCGGCAGTTATTTTTGGTTTGTGAGGACGAGTAGAGCGTGCATGCATAACTCATCATCAAAATGCATCATACAAAGTGTGTTTTGGTTCTTTTAAGAATGTGTGGTAGAATGTTGATTTTTGGTAGGGTTAGTGGGATTCTTGTAGTAGTGTTGATTAAGTCTCCTAAGTATCTTCCTACTTTCCAATCCTTGCTTTATCAGAATCTATTGTTTCATCCTATTTACCCTGTAAGTTTTCAACAGGGTAAATAAATCTTATCATCTGAATTTTTGTTTCAGATGGTTGGAGCTACACGTGGAACCCCAGGAGGTTTCTGGGTAGATCAATCCAGCAATTCCCAACCACCATCCCCATCACTTTCACATCTAGCCGAGGCTATGGCTCGGCAAACTGAACTTCTCAATCTATTGGTACAAGCACAGAAGAATCAGCAACACCAGCAGTCACGAGGTTGTGACGAACCTCAGGTGGCAACTTATCAAGATTTTCTCAGTACTCAGCCCCCGCTGTTCAGCAAAGCGGAGGAACCCTTGGATGCTGATGCTTGGCTCCGCACCATTGAATCTAAGTTTGCTCTTCTTACGATTCCATGTGCGGACTCTAACAAGGCTTGGTTTGCTGCCCAACAGTTGCGTGGAGCTGCCCGTATTTGGTGGGATACTTTTTGTGCTATGCAAATTGATAGTCATGTCATCTCTTGGGAAGAATTCCGTAATGCCTTCAGGGCACATCATATACCTAAAGGGCTGGTGGAACGGAAACTGAATGAGTTCTTGACACTTACACAAGGCACCCGCACTGTACTGCAGTATGCACAGGCTTTTAATCACCTGTGTCAGTATGCGGGCTATTGTGCTGATAGTGATGTCAAAAAGCAAGATCGTTTTCGTCGAGGTTTGGATACTAAGCTTAAAAAGCATCTGAATCTTGTCAAGGCGAATACTTTCAGCGAGTTGGTCAACATGGCACTAACTCAGGAGGATTGCATTACGGCACACCGTGCCGAAAAGAAGCGTAAGATTTCCACTGAATCCACGAACGTTCAACCCTCGTGGTATCAGTTCGATCAGAATGTATTGCCTGAAGCACCACCACGAAATGTTCCGATTGGCAGACTGGTTCTTAGGCCGCCTCAACAGCAAGAAGAGTATCAACCTCCTGTACTTCTACAACAACCACAACAATTTGGCCCACGGCCGAATATTCAACAAGCTCGACAGAAAAGCAACACTCATTGTTGTTTAAAGTGCGGAAGTGCGGATCATCTCCTTAGAAATTGTCCGCAACTCAGAAGACCTAATCAAGGGCAGAATTCTAGTCAGAATGATCAGAACAAGGGTAAGAGACCGATGATGCAAGTCCGGCAAGGACAAATCAATTTTACTACCCTTGCAGAACTTCCGGATGGAGCTCCTATCATGTCGGGTACATTTTCGGTACACCACAAACCAGTTGTTACATTATTCGATTCTGGAGCAACTCATAGTTTCATTAGTAACAACTGCAGTATCCGAATAGGACTTGATCTTTGCCCTACTAAGGGGTCATATGTGATCTCTACCCCTGGAGGAAAAATTTCATCTGGCCAAATGGTCAAAAAGGTGCCAATTCAATTGGGTAGCAAGGAAATCAGAACTGATTTGATTTTGTTAAACCTAGAGGGAATTGATATTATACTTGGGACAAATTGGATGGCAGAACATAGAGTACTGCTAGACATCTCTTCCCGAGTTATTGAGATTGATTCACCACATCAAGGAGCAACTACCCTCTATCTGCCTCAGCAAGAGTATTTGTACTCTTGTACTTATGCCATCACAGACGTCAAGGTAGAAGATATCCCAGTAGTCTGTGAATATCCCGATGTCTTTCCAGACGACCTGCCTGGGATGCCACCTAACAGAGATATTGAGTTCATTATTGAACTCCAACCAGGCACTGCTCCAATTTCCAAGAGGCCGTATCGCATGCCTCCAAATGAATTAGCAGAACTGAAAATTCAGCTCCAAGATCTTCTTGACAAGGGATATATACGTCCAAGTGCTTCACCTTGGGGTTGTTCTGCTCTCTTTGTCAAAAAGAAAGACAATAGCCTAAGGCTATGTGTCGATTATCGACCACTCAATGCGGTTACCATCAAAAATAAGTATCCTCTTCCCCGCATTGATATCTTGTTTGATCAACTAGCTGGAGCCAAGGTCTTTTCCAAAATTGACTTACGCTCTGGTTATCATCAAATCAAGATCAGGCCTAGTGATATTCCAAAAACGGCCTTCTCAACCAGATATGGACTTTATGAATATCTGGTTATGTCATTTGGTCTTACCAATGCACCGGCATATTTCATGTATCTTATGAATTCAGTATTTATGCCGGAACTTGACAAATTCGTCGTGGTCTTCATCGACGATATTCTGATATATTCCAAGACTAAAGAAGACCATGCGAATCATCTACGTATCGTGCTTCAACGACTACGAGATCATCGCCTTTATGCCAAATTCTCAAAATGTGAATTCTGGCTAGGTAGTGTGAAATTTTTGGGACACACTATCTCTAGGGAAGGCATATCGGTTGATCCCACTAAAGTCCAGGAAGTTATGGACTGGAAACCTCCAACTTCAGTCCATCAAATTCGGAGTTTCCTTGGATTGGCAGGATATTATCGCCGATTCATTCCAGACTTCTCCAAGATAGCTAAACCAATGACTGAGCTACTGAAGAAAGAAGTTAAGTTCTGCTGGGATACTAAGTGTGATGAAGCATTCCACACTTTGAGAAGACTTCTGACGACTGCTCCAGTACTAGCTCAGCCAGATAGTACCCAGCCTTTTGATGTCTACTGTGACGCTTCTGGAACTGGCCTTGGTTGTGTCCTTATGCAAAACAACCGGGTTATTGCTTATGCATCCCGAGCACTTCGGACTCATGAGCAAAATTATCCAACACATGATCTTGAATTGGCAGCGGTTATTCATGCTCTCAAGATCTGGAGACATCATCTTATGGGTGCTAAGTGTAACATTTACACTAACCATAAGAGCCTCAAGTATATTTTCACTCAAGCTGATTTAAATATGAGGCAAAGACGTTGGTTAGAATTGATTAAAGACTACGATCTTGAGGTACATTACCATCCTGGCAAAGCCAATGTGGTTGCGGATGCCCTTAGCCGCAAGGCACGTTGTCACTGTTTGTCCATAAAAACCATCAGTGACACTCTCTGCAATCAGATGAGGAAACTCAATTTAGAAATCATTCCTCAAGGTAGTCTGAATCACTTATCCATTGAGAATACCCTTCGAGATAAAATCATCAAATCTCAATTACGTAATGAGGGTATCAAAATGATCAAATCAAAGTTATCTCAGGGAGAAGTTAAATATAAGTGTTTTCACACTGATCATCAAGGAACTTTATGGTTCAACAATCGAATTGTTGTACCTAAAGATCGTCAGCTTCGCAAGCAAATCCTTGATGAGGCACATCTATCCAAGTTCTCTATTCATCCTGGTAGTACCAAAATGTATCAAGATCTACGACAGAATTTTTGGTGGACCAGAATGAAAAGGGAAATTGCCAAATATGTATCCGAATGCGATACGTGCCAGAGAGTTAAAGCCAGTCATCTCAAGGCATCTGGTACACTTCAACCATTACCCATTCCGTCATGGAAATGGGAAGATATTAGTATGGATTTCATTGTTGGTCTTCCCAATACATCTCAAAAGCATGATTCTATATGGGTAATTATAGATAGACTTACCAAAACGGCACATTTTCTTCCTGTACATACCACTTATTCAGTTAAGAAGTATGCCGAAGTCTATCTAGATCAAATTGTTCGGTTGCATGGTGTTCCTAAGACTATTATTTCTGATCGAGGGGCACAATTCATTGCACGCTTCTGGGAACAGTTGCAGTCTGCTCTTGGAACTAAACTAATTCGAAGCTCTGCATATCATCCCCAAACTGATGGACAGACTGAGCGAGTCAACCAAATACTGGAGGACATGCTCCGAGCTTGTGTTATACATTATGGTACAAGCTGGGACAAATGTCTTGCCTTGGCCGAATTCTCTTACAACAACAGCTATCAATCTAGTCTTCAGATGGCTCCATTTGAAGCATTATACGGTCATAGATGTCGAACTCCTTTGAATTGGTCTCAGACCAGTGAACGCAAAATCTTCGGACCCGATCTGGTTGTAGAAGCCGAAGATAAGGTCAAGGTTATTCAAGCCAATCTCAAAATAGCTCAGTCTAGACAGAAAAGCTATGCAGATCAAAGAAGAAAACCCTTACAGTTCCAAGAAGGAGATTTTGTTTATCTTCGAGTATCTCCTACCAAAGGTGTCCAGCGTTTCGGCATAAAAGGAAAGTTAGCACCTCGATATGTTGGACCCTTTGAGATCCTTAAGGTCTGTGGCCCAGTGGCTTACAAAATCCGCCTTCCATCTCAATTGGCTGCCATTCACAATGTTTTTCATGTCTCTCAACTCAAGAAATGTATTAAAGTACCTACGGAGATCATTGAAACCACCGCCATTGAGATTGAGCCTGATCTGTCTTACACCGAGCAACCTATTCAAATTTTGGATACCAAGGAAAGAGCCACCAGAAGAAAGACAGTTAAGATGCACAAGATCTTATGGGATCACCACACCGAAGAAGAAGCAACCTGGGAAACAGAATCCTATCTTCAACAGAATTTCCCAAACTTCCTTCAAAGCCAATCCCCAAACTTAATCGTCTGATTCTTTCTACCTTCGAATCTCGGGACGAGATTCTTTTTAGGGGGGAGGGCTGTGACACCCTAGGTGTCAAATTGTACCATAATATGTATGAAATGTAAATTGTACCATAATATGTATGAAATGTAATGCATGTGTTGATTTGTATAAGGTTGGATGTATTTGTAGCAATAAGACCCTATGTGTAATTTTATAAAAATAGGAGTCCTTTTGTGCAAAATGCATGAGTTACAAAAGTAATTTTCAAAAGTTACTAGGGGCCAAATTATAAGAATGCAAGTAATCATGACAGTTCGGAAAACTTGCAATTAGGCCCAAGTTATGAGTAAAATATGTAACAAGGACAAATCTATATAAAATTTAAAGTTAGTCCAAAGTTTCAAAATAAAGATGCATACTTTGAGTTTTTGAGTTTAAACCCTAAAACAAAGTTGTAGAACTTAAAAAGTTGTACAACTTTTATTTTGGTTACATTTTCGTTTGAGCTCTAGAACAGTGGTTAAATTTGTCTTTACCGAGAGGTCCCTGCAATTTTCTAAAATTACAGAATAGTCCTCGGGAAATTCCCTTTCTCCTCCTCCTCTGGCGCTGCTCTGTTCCTGCTCTGCAACCCAACGCTGTGCCGACCATTCTTGCCACCACCTGCTGCAAATTCTCCACGCGTCGCCCCAGCTCTAGCTGATCCATTTTCCCTGCCGCTTTCACCGTGGCCTTATCCCTTCTTCAAACCTGCCGGCCTACATTGCCTTCTCTCCCATTTCCTTTCTTCTTCCATCGGCCAAGAAACAGAGACGAACCCAGCTGAGTTTCTTTGGTCTGCCGGCCAAATTTCCAACCTCTGCTCCGGCGCCGGGCCCCAGAGACGCCTACGCGACCGCCTTCCCTCAACGCCGCAGCTGGAGGCCAAGCCAAGCACCGCCCGGTTCGCCCGCTTAGCTTCTGGCGCGTCATCCTCCTCGGTGCGGCGACCTCCGACTGCCTCCATCCCTGCCGTTCTCCACTGAGCTCTGCGTTTTCACCACTTCCGACTCCTCCTGACTTGCCTTGCCATGCTCGCCTGCATCCAGACCTTCCAGTGCCACGCGGCCGTCCTCCCTCAACTCCCGTCGCTCTGCCTGCTGGTCTGGTTGAGGCGCTAGGTGGATGCACCGTTCGCTGCTTCCACCAGCCGTGGGGGCTGTGCCGTCGCACCTGGATACCAGCATAGCAGCTCACCTCGACACCTCCACGATTTTGCCCCCAGCTGGCAACTACCCGAAGTCTCCTGCCGGCCGGTCAAAGCAGCCCACACCTTGAGCTCCGCCCCCACCGCCATGAACTTCCTGTTGGTCCTCCTGCACACTTTCTAATCCCCAAAACGGACTGCTGGAGTGCTGCTCGACCCCCCCCGGCGACCAACTGGTGAGGCGCCTCCCTGCGCTCTTTCCCCTGTACAGGATTCTCTTTTTCCCCATGGAATCGACCCAGCGCCTCCTCTGTTTTGTTGCAGATAAGGGACCTCGTGCAGCAATTAAGGCAAACTCAGGGGGTTTTCTGCGAAGTGTAGACCCATAGAAACAGTACAGTTCGAGGACCTGTGTGTAAAGGTGCTTATTATTTCATGTGAAGTGATGTGCTGAACTTTGAAAATCCCTAGAAAATCGTAGAAAATTCAAAAAAATATGAAACCAGTTGTACTTGAATCTTCATTTCAAATTCTATCATTTTTGTTTTATGACCATGCTGTGAAAATAGATAGTTTGTACTGTATTTAGAATAGAAGTGGATAGGTGTTCATTATTTCATGTGAGTGATATCTTTGACTTGTAAATTCAATAGAGAAGTGTAGGAAATTCAAAAAATTACAAAATCAGTTTTGTTTGAAACTAAGTTTTGAACTCTATAATTTCTATTAAGTGAGTTTGATTTGAAACCAAATAGTTTTGAATCAATGTTGAATCTAAGACATGGAAATGTAATATCCAATCCGTAATTCCAATTTTTACCCTATAGGTTAACTTTGTGATCATGATTTTTTTTTTATATATATATATACAAAATTCTATAGATGACATATAAAGTGATATAAAATCTTCAAATCTAAAATTCATGATATAATTTAATTTCTTTTAAGATAACCATTTCAAATTATTTTAAGCAAAAATTTGCTAAGCATACCTTTTAAACTTTAATCAATTAAATCTCTTAATCATGAATTATGAAATAATCTTTTTTCAAAATCTTATAACATTCTTTAAATCTAAATCTGAATTTAACTCTAATTGATGTTTTAATATTTATCTTGGATTAATTCAATTTGTTTATAATACAATTAACTAAATCTTTTCAGTGAAGCTTATCTAAGTAAATCTTTTGATCAAAATCTTTAAATATGTAATTGATCTGTGTTTAAGTTTTCAAAACTTTATAACCTTAATTGTCCAAGCTTCACATTCAAAATTTGAATTTAATTTAAATTGAGTATCTTAATTCTTGTTTTCAATTAAATCGATGCTATAGTCATGTGAGTCATGAGTTGAATGTTTAGGATTCAAGGCTTAGGTTTCCCTCTTGTATCGTGAGTTCTCGAGTGTTAACCTTCTGGATTGCAGTTTATCGTAAAATAAAATAAGGAGACTATACATTCTTTAATTTTATATTCTTGCATATCATATAGATCCGACTACTCTTGCCGACAGTGTTTACAAGCTGATTATGGATCAAGCCGTGGAAATTCCTACAGATCCCGGAACCAGAAGAAGGTTGTTCTGAAAACCTCAAGAACTTCGTCAGGGAATTCTCGGAAGGCCCGAACCAAAGTTCGGACGTTATTAACTTGACTAACCCCAGCCCCACCAGTAAAGGCAAGCCCCGGACATAACCCACTATTTTAATTATACTGCAATCTATATCTATTTACGTATTCTATGCATTAAGTTCTTAGGAATTGCTTGAAACCCTAGTTGCATTCTCCTAGGAACCAATGTGATGGATACTAGTACTTGAGTCCGACTAGCTGCTATGCTAATAGGGCCGGTAGAAGTCGGGTGATTTCCTGTCACTCGCACGATATAGGAGTTGTAATGTTTACATTTCTGTTCTCACTATAAGGATGCCGGACGGGAGTTTTGTGTGGTATCATGGTTGAGGTGATACCCCGTCTGTGTTGATGAATTTTGATAAGGTCGCAGTGTGTGCCGATCGGGGTTAAGCGTTTGAAAGTACTAACCACATGCCGTGAGTTATGGGTAAGCGGTAAGCCTAGTAGCCAATCGGCCCGAGGAGTGGACATACCTCCCACCACTCGATTTGCTTCTTCTGGTTACTTATGTTCGACTGAGGAAATACGTGTTGCAAGGGCAACCAGGAATACGGGTTTTGTAGTCGCGCTACAGACGTATGTCCTGCACACATTAGGTGTGCGTATGTTCCTGCAGTCGCTTGTGGTGGACCTGTCCACGAGTCGGAATGAAAGGCAAACGGTTGCTTCGGAATGACCCTGTGGCATTCGAAGTGTGTGAGTTAGGTTTACCTTGCAAGGTTAAATTCGATTCGAATCGTCCGCTTCTCACGAAGATTGAGACTGCTTGATCCCTTTATCACACAGAGTAACAAGAGCAACTATATGATGAGTAATACTGATGGTTGAGATAAAGATCTTACCATGCTTGAGTAGTTATAGGTGCTCACCTAGAAAGGATAATCAACTAGAACCTGAAAAGTAAAAGTTGAAATTAAGGATCTACTCTTTGTTGCTTTTCAGCTGAAACTAAACCCAGAACCATTATAAGCTCTCATAAGTCTAGTTATGGGCTAAGTATACCCAATCCCGGGTAAGCCTTGCTGAGTATTAGTATACTCAGCCTTGCTAGTTATATGTTTTGCAGGTTATGTCTTGAAGACCCTACTTTTCCCTTGCCCTGGTCCTGTGCTCTTTCAAAAGGTTGGTCCGTGGAATGGGATCCGTCCCCGGCCAGCACTGGTGATATCGAGCGATGTCATGCTCAGGCTTAGCATGGCATCCGACTTAACGACGTGCTGTAGATCATCGCGTATGTTTTTCCGCTGCTAAAAATCATAGCGTAAACAGTTTGTATTGTTTTCTCTAAATTTGAAACTTTGTACTACTTTTATAAACTCTTGTAATGTAAATTCCTATAATGTAAATTATGATGGTGATTGTATCTCTGGACTCACCTTCGTGTGAGGTAACCTTATTGATCCTGTGTATCGGTGGTTTATCGGGACGTTACCCGACAGGCCAAGGGATTATACCGTTTGAAGCACGATGGAGCCCTCGAAAGTGGACTCGCGTACTTGAGCCGGTATAATTCAGATTGGTTCTGCCACAACGAGTTTGTACTCACACTTGCCTCTCTACTCTTCTGTTCTATTTTGGATATCTTCGACTGCTGCTCAGTGCCCGGCAACGTGGAGGACTACGTCAGAAGCTTCGACGACTTCTAGGCGTTTGTCTCCCAGTCGACGTCCCTGTGGCGCCCAGCTTTTCATGTATCCATTTTACGCTTCCGCATTCCTTGAACTGATTCTTGATTCAGTTGTAATAAAGATATTCATTTTATAATTTATACGCTTTTATTCGTGACATGTGTTGTGATATCTTGATAATCTGTTGTATATATGTGTGACTTGATCCTGACGCATATATGATTGCTCGATTTATGTTCTTATAAATCGGGTGTAACAGTGGACCCCTGGGACAAGACGATGGAGCCAGATTGGTTCGCCATGCCATCTCCTCCGCGAACCTCAGGGTCCTTCTACTGACAGGCTGAGCTTCCTCTGCCCACGCACATGCGATGCTAAAGCATGGCTGACCGAACACCTCTGCTTGCACAAGAAGAAACCCTCCTCGACCTGACTGCTCCGGTGCGTGCACTGTCGGCATACTTGCGCAGCCCTTCGCAAGGCCGCCGTTCCCGTTCTGCTTCCACACCATCGGCCACCAACTTGCTTGCGCGTGGTTTGTTGCTTTGCATGCGCACACGCCTGCGGAATCGAGCCGAGCCAGCCACTGGCAAAACACTTCCGCTCGCACTCGCGAACGCGCCGGTTCAATTCCGCTCGGACCTCCGGGTCCTGCAACTCCGCCGCCCTCTCCATCTGCTGTGATGCCATCCGGGTTGACCTACCACCGCCGCCGGTCTTGCGTTGCGCGTCGCCGCCCTGCGCGTCGTTGCTCTACACGTCGTTGCCCTGCACGTCGTCGCTCTGCATGTTGTTGCCCTGCGCAGCTACTCCTCCTTCTCCTGTTGCCGGACTCGCGCTTGCTCCGGCCTTGCCGCGCCTCAGCGCCTTCTGTGCACGCCCTTGCCGCGCGTGTCCTAGGCCCGTGTCGCGCGTGTGTCGCAGCTGCCCTTCTTCTGCTTGCACGCCGCCACGCTCGCCCACAGCTCCACCTGCGCCTGCGCGCCATCGCTAGCTCGGGCCACCTGTTCCAGTGCCGCCAGCACCTCGCCTGCCGCGCGCCTGCTCGCCCGAGCCGAGCCGCCCCGCGCCGCGCCAGCGCACCAGCGCGTTGCCGCCTCAGGCTCGCCCGCCCGCGCCTGCGCTTGCGCCGCCTCGGGCTCGCCCGCTGCCTGGAGCTGCGCCCGCTCGCACCGCACCCGAGCCGCCGCGCCACGCTGCGCCGTGGCTCGGGCCTGCTCCCCGTGTGCCGCCGGCCCCACGCCAGCCGCGCCGCCTGCCGCCTAGCGCTGCGCCTGCGCCCATGAGCCGCCCGAGACGCGCGCGTAGGGAGAGAGGCAGGGGGAAGACCCCCAGGAAGAGGCGCCGCTCATCGGATAAGAGAGACGCCGGAGAGAGGATAAAGCAGAGAGAGGAAGAACAGAGAAGGAAGAGAAATAGAATTCCCCAAGGACTTATGCACAAATTTAGAAAACTGCAAGGACCTTTCTGTAAAACATAATTTCACATTAATCTAAAACCCTAATGAAGAAATGCCCAAATCGAAAGTTGGAGAGTTTTTCAAACTCTACAACATTGCTTTAGGGCTCAAGTTCAAAAACTCAAAACTTATCTCTTTACACGTGAAGTTTTGAACAAAGGTTGGATTTGAATTACTTTTGTCCTAAAAAGTGAAATTTTATAACATTTAGGACCTAAATGCAAGAATTTATGACACGTCATGATGACGGGATAGACACGTCATAATGATTGGATAGACATGTCATAATGACTTGCACCTTTTACACTTTAGCCCTGAGTAATTTTGAAAGTTACTTTTGTAATTCAACTACTTGCATAAAAGGACTTGTACTTTTATAAAATTACATAAATACGCTTATTTTCATAACTTTACCCAAAATTTTTACACACTTCAACACATACATTTCAAATGAAACTTTTGGATAAATATATATATATTTTTCTTACAGGGGATAAAGTAGGAAAAACATGTTTACAAAACCACCCTTCACTTATTTTGAAGTTACCTCCTATCCAAATACATTTTGCAAAAACAACCCTAGGTTTTTCTGTAATTACAAAAATACCCTTTTTACTTGCACTTCAAATTTTCAAAAGCTTCACAAGCTTCTCATAAACACACACAAGCTTTACACTAACAAACACATACTTATCACTAACAAATTATGTGCCTAGCTTACAGGTACTTGAACTGTCACAGCCTTCCCCCCTAAAAAGAATCTCGTCCCGAGATTCAGGACGAAAGACTCTTAATGGGAGAGAAGCAAATCACCCATCAAAAGTGGCAGGAAACAATCACACCAGAGAAGATTGATGTTGATGGTAAAAGCCGTTAGAGTATGACGAGATAAGTATGACGAGAGCATGGATAGATTGTACATGGAGGAGTATGACGAGAGAAGAGAGAGAAAGGTGATCAAGTTCTCATAGAGCTAAGATCACAACATGAGATCACAATATGAGGATGATAAATGTCGGCGACATTTATCACAAGACTTATGGATAGCAAGTGAGGATAGTACGAGAGATTGATAAGTGATGTTTGAAACATCCCTGCTCAGAGTTTATTATCTAAATGATTTAGATGATGTTGATTGCAAAACATGCCTACTTATACCGATGCAATCAAGGGATAATGACAAAATGCTCCAACTTAGAGTGCAATGCTCAATATATAACCATGAACGTGATGCACTGTTGGGAAGTATGATTGCAATGATGATGCAATACGAGAATGGAGGATTCCATGCACGACCGAAATGGTGCATATGACACAATGCAATTTCCAGGATGCAATGTTTACACCATGATGCAAGGATGACAATGCTTGCAATATATGCATGTAAGAAATGCATAAAGTATGATGCATACTGCCATGAGTTGATGATGCACATGACTCGCACTCTACAACCGTTCTCTCGTAACTAACACCTGGGTAGTTCTATATCCTTAAGCGAGGATCAAAAGTTAGGACACTAGTAAGGTTGCATAAGAAGAAATTGCAGTGAGTTACGTCACATAAACCTAGACAACAGTGCGCTCCTAATGGCTCAATCATATGGCTGCAGCGCACATGAGGCCTTAGGTTCCGACACGGCATCATGGTCATGTGATTAAACACCACCACCACAAAAGAAGAATGACAACCCTGTAGTGCCAACAGCAACAAGATAGATTTAGGAAACCGAAGACAACCCGAAGTTGTACTGGATGCATACCCGTTAGTCAATCTACGGATTTTCGATGACGATGCAACACCATGCACTGACCAAAGATAGTATATGTTATGATGCATGACTTTTGCCGGGAGAATTGTATTCAAAAAGTAATTATTGAAATACATCTTTTTAATTTATCCAAAATCATCTGAGCAAAAATTGAAGGTGCAACTTTTAGATGTTGTAACCAGAAGAACCAACAATATAAGGTACAACATCGAGAGAGGATTTATGAATCACTAAATGATGGATTGAAAGGTTTGATGATGATTATCAAGGTTTAACCATCAAAGGGAAAACTCAGTGCTTCTGCCGAAACAGATTCAAAGCACGATCAAGGGTTTGATTTGGCTGTCAAGCTAAGATCGGCGATAAGGTTCAAACATGACCCAACCCACTTAATTCACAAAAGACCTTCTCAACTCCAGGTTAGCCTAGCAGATTACGTTGACTCCAACAACACCAAGTCTAGGCAGGCATTCAAGTACAAGCAACATATTCTAGTACAACAACATAACAAACAAGGTAATCAAATCAATCCAAGATGGCATAATGCATGCACGTACTACACGTCCTCACAAACAAAAATAACTGCCAAGTAATCTTGGTCTTACGTGGTTAATTGCGGTGGCACAATATAAATACGCCTCTCCCTGTAATATCTAGTCGATAATCCTACCCGTTCAGAACTTATCGAATCATGGTTAGCATTCCTGCAGATAACACAAGATATATATATCGAATCTTTCATGCCAGCATGTCATGAAAGCGTCCCCAAACATTACTGTTCACTATAGAAACAGCATCTGTACAATTACTACCGTACAGACAACGTTAACATACGTTATCGAGATAACGTATTCACGGGGTACCGCAAGATGCGGGGGTCTTGTTGTTTATACCCTGTACCTAACTATATATTCCAAATATAATCAACCAAAGTTGATATATTGGCAGCATCTCAAGTAGGCCACTGCTTGAGAAACAGCGTTCGGTTTGCATCACCGACGGGAAGGCTAACTCCCCAGTTAGCTGAGGATCCTTACCTCCTTACCTCATCATCGAAGGTGTCGTTACAGAAAGTAAAGTTGGGTTGTGCATGAATTTAAGTTTTAACGGAAAAGTAATGCTGGTAGTTAGGGTTATATATATATATAGCCACCTCTATTTCCCTCATAAGCATTACCCTAGGGTATTACGTACTAAACACAATTCTTAACGAATCCAACGTAGTTTTGCCAAATACTCTGTTGGTCAAACTTTTATACTGAAAGCATTTTTAAGGTAAAATGTATCTCCAGAGTAACATTATAGCTCTGATACCAGCTGTGGCAGAACCAACCTAAATTATACCGGCTCAAGTACGTGAGTCCATTCCTGAGGGCTCCAACGTGCTTCAAACGGTATAATCCCTTGCCCTGTCGGGTAACGTCCCGATAAACCACCGAATACAGGATCAATAAGGTTACCTCACACGAAGGTGAGTCCAGAGATACAGTCACCATCATATTTTACATCACAGAGAATTATGTTACAAGAGTTTCCAACAGTAGTACGAAGTTTCAAGTTTAGAGAAAACATTACAAACTATTAAAGTTATGGTTTTGGCAGCGGAAAACAAATGCGACGATTTACAACACGTCGTCAAGACTGATGCCATGCTAAGCCCGGGCACGACATCACTCGGTATCATCAGTGTTGGCCGGGGACGGATCCCAATCCACGGACCATCCATCTGGAAGAGTACAGGGCCAAGACAGGGGAAGAGTAGGGTCTTTAAAGAATTTACCTGAAAAAGCATATAACTAGCAAGACTGAGTATACTAATACTCAGCAAGGCTTACGCGGGATTGGGTATACTTTAGCCCATAACTAGACTCATAAAGGCATTATAAAGGTTCTGGGTTTGTTTTCAGCTGAAAAGCAACAAAGAGTAGATCCTTAATTTCAACTTTTAGCTTTCAGGTTCTAGCTTGATTAGCCATTCTAGGTAAGCACCTATACTAAACAAGCAAGATATAGATTATCATCCATCAAGATTATTCCATCAACAATTACACTTTTTACTCGATGTAGCAGAAGGGATAAGCAGTCTCAATCCTCGTGAGAGGCGGACGATTCTGAATCGAATTCAACCTTGCAAGGTAAACCTAACACACACGTCTGGAACATCCAAAGATCGTTCCGAAGCAACCGTTTGCCTTTCATTCCGGATCGTGGGCAGGCCACCACAAGCGACTTGCAGGACCGTACGCACACCAATTGTGCAGGACATACGTCTGTAGCGCGACTACAAAACCCGTATTCCTATCTGCCACGCAGAACGTACTCCCACAGGTCGGTGCGTGAGAAAAACCAAATTAATCGAGTGGTGGGAGGTATGCCCACTTGCCGGGCCGATTGGTTACTAGGCTTACCGGTTACCATATTTCGCGGTATGTGGTTAGTACTTTCAAACGCTTAGCCACCACTACCACACATTTTGACCTTAAAATTTTTATCAAAACAGACAGGGTAATCTTCAGGTCATGATACAGCACATGACCCAGTCCATCCTCCTTATAGTGGTTGCAGAATTGTAAACAAGCAACTCCTATATCGCGCGAGTGACAGGAAATCACCCGACTTTTACCGGTCCTATTTAGCAGAGCATCTAAGCGATAAGGACTCGGGTACAATACATTGGATTCCTAAGATCTCATGCAACTAGGGTTTCACTTCAATTCCTTGACGTAATGCAAGATATATAATGTATAAGTGAAATGGTAATAAATTGAAATATTGGGATATGCATCGGGGCTTGCCTTTACTGGTGGGACTGAAGTTAGTAAAGTTAAGATCTTCCGAACTTTGGTTCGGGGCTTTAAATAATCCCTTGGTGATGTTCACTTGGTCTTCAGGAATATCCTCTGCAGACTCCTGGGAGATCTCATAGGTACCGTTGCGGAAGTAGTCGTATCTACATGCAATGCAACATTACATTCAAAGTGTGCACATAAAATTATCTTACTTCACAATAAAGTTGCAATCCAATACTCATTTAACATATTACTCATATAACATCCAAAAAGATCTGAAACTAAACCTAGATAGAGATTTAGAGGGACAACTAATTAGAATTGGCTACTTGTTGAAGATTACAACAGAGCTGATTGGAACAACAGGGGTTTAGCCGATAGAATTGGCAAAGGAGGGAGCTCTCTATACAGTTTTAGGAAATCTGCTGATTTCTGTTTGGAAGAGAAATCGGCATGAGTGGTTTCTGGATATGAGCAGAAGAGATTAGCCGATTTGAGTTCACTTGGGGTCAAATCAGCTGATAAGGAGAGGAACATTGAAGGTATAGTACTCCAAGTACAGAAAAAGGAAGGATCTTGCGATTGGATTATCAGCATATCTTTGGTCTATCTAATTGGTTGGTGTATTGGTCTTGGCCTTATCCGATGAGGATGCATCAGGTTTAGCCGATTGATGTGCTTTGGTCGTGCCTAACAGAGGCGTGTCTACTGTGTTAGCTTACTGATCTAGGGTCGTGTACTTTGGCCTGTGTAGCTGATTGGAGTGGGGTTGAGGGTATGTGACCGATAGGTATATAGCCGATCTCTCAGTTGATAAATCGGCTGATAGAAGTGTGTGGATGAAGATGGGAAAACTAAGGATGGATCGGCCCTATTTGACCGATATGGAAGACAACTAGAATCGGCTTAGATTGGCCGATAGCAAGAACCCTAAGATCGTGTGTGCATTCCCGATACATCGACTATGTGCAGCCGATGTAGGACAGGCAGAAGAATTATATCGGCAGTAGCCGATATTAAAAGGGTAACAACCGGATCAACTAACCAGCTGAGGGTAGAAGCATATCAAAAGAAGTGCATCGGCTGACAGCTGTTACACAGAAACATCCTAGACTCAAAGGAAACGGATGCTTAGCGGCTGAGCTGATAGCCGATGCTGAAGCATAGTTGCAGAGATGTATTAGCTAAGCAGCAGATATACATACGAACTAACAAGAATCTTTATACGAAAAGGACCTTAAGGAGACTGTAATCAAGACAAGGACAAAATCCTGATGGCAGGGATATGAGCACTCGTGTGATAGGATTAACTAAATATCACACATCTCTACTTGAGACATACATCCTATGATTTACTTTTTAGCTATAACATATGCATATCACATAAGGTACAAATAAAGCATTCATTTCCTAATATTTAACCTAGACCACAAATCAAAGACTTTCAGTTCAAGATCACAACATAAAACTTGTAGAGTTTGACCTAAGGACTCAAACAAAACTGATTTTGTATTTTTATGAACTTCTTACAAATTTCTATGAAATGTAGAAGTTCACTGATTTGAAATAAAGAAGGTTCTGGAAATTTTAGAGAGAACACCCTAGAACTTTCTAAATCAAAGCGATTAAGTCCCTGGTCGGGGAAAACAAGGAATAAGAAGATAACGATGGCGTTCCGGCGAAGAGAGTCGCCGGCGCTAGAAAGATTCAGTGGGTCATTGCAAACCTTGGGGTAGCCTTGGTTGTGGAGGAGAATGGGCGGAAAGCGAATTCCCGCAATGAACAGGATTGGCGATGAGAAGAGCTCGATGGTGGCGAGGTTCCGTGGTGATGGTGGTCGGTTGAGCGATCAAAGAGGGGTAGGAACTGCTGGATGTCGTGGACCCCTGGGACAAGACGATGGAGCTAGATTGGTTCGCCATGACATCTCCTCCGCGAACCTCAGGGTCCTTCTACTGACGGGCTGAGCTTCCTCTGCCCACGCACATGCGATGCTAAAGCATGGCCGACCGAACACCTCTGCTCGCACAAGAAGAAACCCTCCTCGACCTGACTGCTCCGGTGCGTGCACTGTCGGCATACTTGCGCAGCCCTTCGCAAGGCCGCCGTTCCCATTCTGCTTCCACACCATTGGCCACCAACTTGCTTGCGCGTGGTCTGTTGCTTTGCATGCGCACACGCCTGCGGAATCGAGCCGAGCCAGCCACTGGCAAAACACTTCCGCTCGCACTCGCGAACGCGCCGGTTCAATTCCGCTCGGACCTCCAGGTCCTGCAACTCCGCCGCCCTCTCCATCTGCTGTGATGCCATCCGGGTTGACCTACCACCGCCGCCGGTCTTGCGCTGCGCGTCGCCGCCCTGCGCGTCGTTGCTCTACACGTCGTTGCCCTGCACGTCGTCGCTCTGCACGTTGTTGCCCTGCGCAGCTACTCCTCCTTCTCCTGTTGCCGGACTCGCGCTTGCTCCGGCCTTGTCGCGCCTCAGCGCCATCTGTGCACGCCCTTGCCGCGTGCGTCCTAGGCCCGTGTCACGCGTGTGTCGCAGCTGCCCTTCTTCTGCTTGCACGCCGCCACGCTCGCCCACAGCTCCACCTGCGCCTGCGCGCCAACGCTAGCTCGGGCCACCTGTTCCAGTGCCGCCAGCACCGCGCCTACCGCGCGCCTGCGCCGCGCGCGCCAGCGCCCGCTCGCCCGAGCCGAGCTGCCCCGCGCCGCGCTAGCGCACCTGCGCGCTGCCGCCTCGGCTCGCCCGCCCACGCCTGCGCTTGCGCCGCCTCGGGCTCGCCCGCTGCCTGGAGCCGCGCCCGCTCGCACCGCACCCGAGCCGCCGCGCCGCGCTGCGCCGTGGCTCGCGCCTGCGCCCCGCGTACCGCCGGCCCCGCGCCAGCCGCGCCGCCAGCCGCCTAAAGCTGCGCCTGCGCCCATGAGCCGCCCGAGCCGCGCGCGTAGGGAGAGAGGCAGGGGGAAGACCCCAGGAAGAGGCGCTGCTCATCGGATAAGAGAGACGCTGGAGAGAGGATAAAGCAAAGAGAGGAAGAACAGAGAAGGAAGAGAAATAAAATTCCCCAAGGACTTATGCACAAATTTAGAAAACTGCAGGGACCTTTCTGTAAAACATAATTTCACATTAATCTAAAACCCTAATTAAGAAATGCCCAAATCGAAAGTTGGAGAGTTTTTCAAACTCTACAATATTGCTTTAGGGCTCAAGTTCAAAAACTCAAAACTTATCTCTTTACACGTGAAGTTTTGAACAAAGGTTGGATTTGAATTACTTTTGTCCTAAAAAGTGAAATTTTATAACATTTAGGACCTAAATGCAAGAATTTATGACACGTCATGATGACGGGATAGACACGTCATAATGATTGGATAGACATGTCATAATGACTTGCACCTTTTACACTTTAGCCTGAGTAATTTTGAAAGTTACTTTTGTAGTTCAACTACTTGCATAAAAGGACTTGTACTTTTATCGAATTACATAAATACCCTTATTTTCATAACTTTACCTAAAATTTTTACACACTTCAACACATACATTTCAAATGAAAATTTTGGATAAATATATATATTTTTCTTACAGGGGATAAAGTAGAAAAAACATGTTTACAAAACCACCCTTCACTTATTTTGAAGTTACCTCCTATCCAAATACATTTTGCAAAAACAACCCTAGGTATTTCTGTAATTACAAAAATACCCTTTTTACTTGCACTTCAAATTTTCAAAAGCTTCACAAGCTTCTCATAAACACACACAAGCTTTACACTAACAAACACATACTTCACACTAACAAATTATGTGCCTAGCTTACAGGTACTTGAACTGTCACACAAATATAATAAGAACTTATTTGGGGAGAGACATGGATGATGAGTATGTGATATAGTTATGTACAACCATTCGTGCAAAAGATAAGGTGATCTTGTTCCTATGTTATTTGTTTACTTATTTTGAGAATAGATTGCTACCTAAAAATATTATTATAATTAGAAATAATGGAGATGATGATGGAGTACTCAAAGATAGGCATGGAGGGGGAGAGGACTAGCAAGGGACGTCCAACCCAAGTTAGAGTCCTAAACAATATCAAATTTGAGTCCACCTCGGATTCCAGAACCTTACTTCACCAAAACTGACGCTCTGGCCACATACGGAGTTGGATTTGAACGTTCTATATATGGTTGCAACCAGAATTTCATAGAGCTTCCAATGGAACTAGTTTCACCTCAAAATTCCTTCTGAGTCGACGGGAATCATCAACACAAGACGGTGTCCAGAATCTGTCAGGGTGCTGTGTCACCATCTGTTGGGCCGTTGGCCCGTGTACCGTGTTGAAGCCCATTAGAGTTGCGTCCAGGGGACTTGCATGCCCCTAACTCCCTTTTATTCAATAGCCATCGCCACCTTAGGGTTTGGATTTTGCTTAGATTCAATCTGTCATCGAACAGTGTCGCCGTTCATCGGTTTGTGAGACTCCACCTCGTAATCAAGTCCGTTTGATTGCATCTCCTATTCTTGCTTGTATTCTTGATTGCGCTTGTAGGGATAAGCCTTCGTGGTGAGGTCATTTGTATGACACAGGTGATAACCAACGGAGCAGTGGTGTAGTGATTGCGGGGTACTGTTCGTTCGGAGCCTTGGATCATCAACGTCGAGTTCTTCACCAATCAAGTTTACCGTACCTCTCGGAAGATCAGGATTCAACCTCCTATCAAGTGATATCAGTTATCAGGTTGCCCGTGAGGTATTATCGTGTGCCCTTTAGATTGATTTTTGTTCCTCGTCCTAAAGTCCAAAAAAACCCTAAAATGATTTGTTTCCCCATCCTACAACCATCGATTAGCCTTTGCACTTTCATTTTCAGATTCTGCATTGTTGAATTTGTGCCCTAGTCATAGTTTTTTTGCTGGTTTGGGTCATATTTTTGGTTTAGTTTATGTTTTGCATGGCCGTATCTTATCCGTTTCAATCTCGTCGTCGCGCTCAGATTAGATTTGTTTCTGTCTAGTTCGGTATTTTTACCATAACTCTGTCATACGAACTTGTATTTGAGTGTTCTTATACTCAATAGAAAGCTTGTGAACTTATCTATAACTTTTTCAATAGTGAGATTGTCCAGAAAAATCTGCATCAGCGAGTAATATGCATAGGAACAGAATCTATTTGTGACCTAGAAATTGTTGAGCAGTCTGTATTTCGGGGCCCATATCTCTAGCTTCCTTATTTGAAAATAGGAGTTCCATATACTGAAATTGAAGAGAAAAAGTAGATCTACAACTTTGGTATTATGCTTTTCGACATTTGAGGCCCTTAAGAAGGTCATATAGTCTGTTGAATATAAACCTGAAAATCTGTGTTATACAGACGAGGATTTTGTGATTGTCTTCAATTGTATCTTGTTCTTGCGGTACTTTTGAGAAAATAAAGATATTAAAAAAAGGCAAGTGTGTGGCAGAACTGCCTGAATTATTCCGGGTCAAGTGCGCTAGTCATCGCTATGCAGCCGATACTAATTCAACGCACTTCAAACGGAACAACTCATTGGTCTGTCGGGTCTCCACCCGATGCAACCACGGTTCAACAGGATCGAAGCAGGTTTACCTCGCACGAAGGCGAGTTTACAGTCGCACAACAGCTCATCAACTTTTAATTCACAGAATATTAAACATTATTACAAACCGTTTCAAATTTAAGGTAATAAACAAACATTGTTTAAAACGACAAGCTAAACATGCTTGTCAAGTTCACAGCGGAAGAAAAAATTAACACGCGACTACACACGTCGTGAAGCTTGACACCACACTCAGCCCAAAGTATGGCATCATTCAGGAGGGTCACTGCCAGCTGGGGACGGATCCCACTCCACGGACCAGCCAAACGGAACAGAAGTTGGCCATGCGGAACTATCCTTGGGGTTCTCAAAGGTCATACCTGAAAAATTCACTAGCAAGACCGAGTATACTAATACTCAGCAAGACTTAACTGGGTCATGGTATACTTAGCCATGTAGCTAGACTTATGCTGGCTTGTAATGGTTCTGAGTTTAACTTCAGCTGAAAAGCAACAAAGAGTATAATCTACTTTCATATTTTTAACTTTCAGATTCTAGTCTCATTAACCATTCTAGGTAAGCACCTATTCTAGACAAACAAGGTAGAGATTAACATCCATCCAGATTATTCCATAATGGTTACTGTTCTTACTCTATGTCGCAGAAGGAATAAGCAGTCTCAATCTCCACGAGAAACGGACGATTCTGAATCGAATTTCCAAACCTTGCAAGGTTAAACCTAACTCACACGCTTGGAACATCCAAAGATCGTTCTGAAGCAACCGTTTTCCTCATATTTGGGGTTATGGATTAGGGCCACCACAAGCGACTGTAGGACCGTACGCACACCAATTGTGCAGGACATACGACTGTAGCGCGACTACATGATCGTACTCCTGTCTGCTACGCAGAACGTACTCCCACACGTTGGTGCGTGTGTACAACAGAAACCAAATAATCGAGTGGTGGAGACATGTCCATTTGCCGGGCCAATCAGGTACTAGGCTTACCGCTTTACCATATTTCGCGGCATGTGGCTAGTACTTTCAAACGCTTAGCCACCACTACCACACACTGCGACCTTAACAACTTTTATCAACACACACAGGGTAACCTTCCGAGTCATGATATTGCACATGACCCCGTCCATCATCCTTATAGTGATTGCAAAATAGTAAACATTGAACTCCTATATCGCGCGAGTGACAGGAAATCACCCGACTTCTACCGGTCCTATTAGCAGAGCATCTATGCGGTAAGAACTCAGGCACAATACATAGGTTCCTAGGATTTATGCATCTAGGGTTCCATTTCAACTCCTATACTTAATGCGAGATATAATATATAAGTATAAAATTGTAGTAAATTGAAATACTGGGTTATGCACCGGGGCTTGCTTTCTTGAGCGGGGCTGGGGACAAGAGGGTCAAAGATTTCCGAACTTTGGTTCGGAGCTTCAGTTAGAGTCTCGACGATGTTTACTGGGTCTTCAGAAAACCTTGGCTCAGTTTCCAGGACTAGCTCGTAGCCACCGTCATCGAGTGTCGTTAACTCTACATGATATGCAATGATTTGATTAGAGGGTTCTTGAGTTAAGAGTTTTATTTTACAATAAAGTTGCAATCCAACAGGTTAATACACTCAAACTCATAAAGTAAGAGGGTCAAATATAAACCTATTATTGGCTCTCTAATCCAATTACCTTAATTAATTGAATTAGGTTAACAAGTTTGATTTTTAATTTGAAATTCATAAAGGCTATGGCCTTGAATTTTTGTGGATAAGCTTATTCCTAGTGGATAATCTTCCTATGAATGTTTCATAATTTTCTGAAAATTGACATTAGGGTATTTGAATTTATTTCAAATTTCAAGTTTAAATGCAAACCTTAAGTGAAACAGTATTGTAAATTCCTAAAATATTTACTATGGACTATTCTATTGTAGATAATCACATGGTAAAAAGATCTAGGTATAAAATCTTTAGTAGCATGCTTAATTAAATTTAAACCCTTTCAAGCTTAATCTGCATAAGTTTAAACTAACTTAGGCTAGAGTTCAGCACTGTAGTTGAAAATTGCACACATAACATAACCAGGTTACACACCAAAAATCACCATCAATAGAGCTACCATGCAAAAGTTATGCTCAAACTAACCTTTTGTTAAACTTTAAAATAACTCAACAAGCATTTAGTTTTAAACCAAACTTTAGTAACAAAAGCAGTCGAGCTCAACTTCTAGAGTACAACAAACCCAGTTTGATAATTTTTGGATTTTTCTACGAATTCCTATGGATTTTACAAGTTGGCTAATTTGTGTTTAGAGAGGGGTGCTGCTTTCTCACAGATAGGCCCCTGGAAACATTTGAATCTTCGCAATTGAGTCCCTGGACGGACTACACAGGAAGTCTGATCGATGCCGATCAAATTTCGGTGAGAGAGCTCACCAGCGGCGAGGGGCAAGTGAGGGGAAATGCTCAGGGACTCACGGCGGTTACGGGGGTGGCCGGGATTGAGGCAGAGAGGGGCTGTGGCGGCGTATCGACGGCGAAGCCGAGCGGGTGGCGGAGCTCCGAGGGAGGTCGATGGCGTTTCGGTGGTTGGGGTGCCGGAGGGTGGTGGAGGAGTAGCTAGAAAGCTTCTACGGGATGATGTGGTGCTGCTGGTGCTCTTAGTTGGGGTTGAGGGGCTCTGTAGCGTCGGGTCGACGGCGAGGCCGAGCGGCGGTGGAGCTTGAGCTCGCCGGCGCTGCGGGGGATGATGCTCGGGTGCGGGGAAAGTGAAATTGGATGGGTCAGTGAGCTGCAGGGAGTCACGGTGGTGCTCTAGGAGTGCTGGTCTGGGGATGGTAAGCGGCGTGGGTGGCTGACGACGGCGAGCCGAGGCAGCGGCGGTGCTCCGGCGGGGTGTGGTGGTCGGGAAAAGGAAATCCCGTGGAAATGCACTTGTGTGAGCGCAAGAAGGAGTCCGTGGGAAGCTCCAGGACGTGCTTAAGGCCTAGAAGAAGGTGTGGTCGCGCGGGAGCAGGAGCAGGCGGCCGGCAGGAGTCGTGGTGGCTCGGGCGACGGCAGCGCGATGTGGAGAGGCAGGAGCAGGCCAGCGCGAGGCCGGGAAGGCTGCAGGCAAGGCGTAGGAGGGCACGTTGCACAGCTCAGAGCGGCGCGGAGGCAGCGGGTGCGTGGCACATGGTCGGCGAGGGCGGCAGGGGCGGCGCAGAGAAAAACAGAGGAGGGGGATTGGAGGTAGACGAAAGAGGATCTGTTTGCAAATTCCCAAAAGTATAGGGACTCCACTGTAAAGCCTAGATAACTTTCAAACCATAGCTTAAATGAAATAGTGCCCAAAAGCAAAAGTGTAGGGTTCAACAAGATCTTGAACTTTGCTTTAAGGTTCAGTTGCAAAAGAGCTAAGAATTTGAGACTAACATAAAACTTGGCAAAGTTTTAAACTTTAATTAAATCCTATTTAAAAACTAAACTACACTTACATCATATGTGTAGTTTCATCTATATTTACGATTTAAAAGCAAGTTCTTGACTTTTGCAAAACAACCTTTATATTTTTGGATTCTACCTCCCATTCTCACCCATTTAACACTAAAGGACCTATATTTTACAAAATTACACAAATACCCTTTTCCCTTTGCATTCAAATGTTAGCACACCTATACAAAATCAAACATACATACTTTCTACTAGCATTTAGTGTGTTTTCATTCTAAGCACCTGAATGTCACAGCCTTCCCCCCTAAAAAGAATCTCGTCCCGAGATTCCGGAATAGAATGGAATTGGACGATCAGATTTAGGAGTTGGCCTGAAGGAAATCTAGGAAATTTCGTTTAAGATAGGATTCGGTTTCCCAAGTCGCTTCCCCTTCAATGTGATGGTCCCACTAAATTTTGAACATCTTGATGGTTTCTCTTCTAGTGCTTCTCTCTTTAGTGTCTAGCACTCTGATTGGATGTTCTGTATAGGTTAGATCAGATTCGATTTTGATGGCTTGGGGATCGATAATCTCAGTAGGAACTTTGACACATTTCCTAAGTTGAGATACATAGAAGATGTCATGGATGGCCGCTAATTGAGGAGGAAGTTGAAGACGGTAAGCTACGGGTCCACAGATTTCGAGAATTTCAAAGGGTCCGATATACCGAGGGGCGAGTTTTCCTTTTACGCCGAACCTTTGAATATCTCGAGTAGGAGATACTCGAAGATATACGAAGTCTCCAATCTGGAATTGTAACGGTCTCCTTCGTATGTCAGCGTAGCTTTTCTGTCGAGATTGGGTGGCCTTGAGATTATTCTGGATAGTCCTCACCTTTTCTTCAGCTTCAGTGACAAGATCCGGTCCAAAAATTTTACGTTCGCTGGTTTGTGACCAACTCAAAGGAGTTTGGCATTAGCGACCGTACAATGCTTCGAACGGGGCCATCTTGAGAATGGTTTGATAGCTGTTGTTGTAAGAAAATTCTGCCAATGACAAGCATTTGTCCCAATTCTTGTCATACTAAAGTACGCAGGCTCTAAGCATATCTTCCAGAATCTGATTTGCCCTTTCAGTTTGTCCGTCTATTTGAGGGTGATATGCGGAGCTTCGGATTAACTTAGTTCCAAGAGCATATTGAAGTTGCTCCCAGAACCGAGCAATGAATTCTCCTCCATGATCAGAAATGATCATTTTGGTTACTCCATGAAGATGAACGATTTGATCTAGATAGATCTCGGCATACTTTTTGACATTAAACGTAGTATGCACAGGAAGAAAATGGGTAGTTTTTGTTAATCGATCAACGATTACCCAAATAGAATCATGTCTTTGGGAGGTGTTGGGTAAGCCAACAATAAAGTCCATACTGATATCCTCCCACTTCCAAGAGGGAATGAGTAAAGGTTGAAGAATACCAGCAGTTTTGAGATGACTGGCTTTAACTCTTTGATAGATGTCACACTCCAAGACATACTTTGCAATTTCTCACTTCATACGAGTCCACCAAAAGTTCTGTTTCAAATCCTGGTACATCTTGGTACTGCCAGGGTGCATAGAGAATTTGGACAGATGAGCCTTGTCCAATATCTGCTTACGAAGTTTATGGTCCTTGGGTACAACGATACGCTCGTTGAACCATAGAATCCCTTCGGATCTACTCGAAAGCATTTGTACTTTCCTTCTCCTTGGGCCAACTTTTGCTTAATGATTCTGACCCCTTTATTAACTGTTGTGCCAGAACAATGTTATCCCAAAGTGTAGCTTCAATTGAGAGATGATTCAGGCTGCCTTGAGGAATGATCTCAAGATTGAGTTTTCTCATCTCCCAACAAAGCGTCTCATTGAAAGCCTCTACTGATAAGCAAGAGCAATGTGCCTTGCGACTAAGTGCATCCGCAACGACGTTGGCCTTGCCTGGATGATAGTGTACGTCCAGATCATAGTGTTTGATAAGCTCTAGCCAGCGTCTTTGCCTCATATTTAGATCTGCTTGTGTAAAGATGTACTTGAGGCTTTTGTGGTCAGTATAGATATGACACTTTGTACCCATCAGATGATGTCTCCAAATTTTGAGTACATGGATGACAGCTACGAGTTCAAGATCATGGGTAGGATAGTTCTGTTCATAAATCCTGAGCGCTCGCGATGCATAAGCAATCACCCAGTTGTCCTACATAAGCGCACAACCAAGTCCGATTCCCGAAGCATCACAATAGATGTCGAAAGGTTTTGAGACATCGGGTTGAGCTAAAATTGGGGCAGTGGTAAGATGTGCCCTGAGGGTATGGAATGCATCTTCACATTTCTGATCCCAGGAGAATTTAACTCCCTTCTTTAATCGCTCAGTCATAGGCTTGGCTATTCTTGAGAAGTCAGGAATGAAACGATGATAATAGCCAGCTAGACCAAGAAAACTACGGATCTGGTAGACTGATGTTGGAGGTTTCCAATCCATCACTTTTTGTAGTTTACTGGGATCAACGGATATACCGTCACTGGAGATGGTATGTCCTAGAAATTTCACGGTATCTAGCCAAAACTCACATTTAGAGAATTTGGCGTAGAAGTGGTGGTCTCTCAATTTTTGAAGAACAACATGGAGATGTTTTGCATGATCTTCCAGATTCTTGGAATAGATCAGAATGTCATCAATGAAGACCACAACAAATTTGTTGAGTTTTTGCATGAAGACAGAGTTCATGAGATACATGAAATATGCTGGAGCATTGGTAAGACCAAACGACATGACCAGATATTCGTAAAGTCCATATCGGGTGGAAAAGGCTGTTTTTGGAATGTCACTCGACCTGATTTTGATTTGATGATAGCCGGAACGAAGATCAATCTTAGAAAATACCTTGACTCTGGCTAACTGATCGAATAGAATGTCAATGCGGGGTAGAGGATACTTGTTTTTGATGGTTACCGCATTGAGAGGATGATAATCTACACATAGCCTTAAGCTATTATCTTTCTTTTTCACAAATAGGGCTGGACAACACCATGGTGAAGCACTCGGACGGATGTAGCCCTTAACAAGGAGGTCCTGGAGTTGGATTTTTAACTCAGCCAGTTCATTGGGTGGCATACGATAGGGCCTCTTAGATATGGGGGCTGTGCCGGGTTGGAGTTCTATGATAAATTCAATATCCCGGTCCGGGAGCATTCCAGGCAAATCATCTGGAAAGACATCTGGATACTCACAGACAATAGGAATATCCTTTAATTTGATCCCTTCTATAGCATAGGCACAGGAGTTGTTGTACTCCCGTTGTGGAAGATAGAGAATAGTAGGTTCATGATCAGGTGAATCTATCTCCACAGTTCGGGAGAAGATATCTAAGGATACTCGGTGCCTAGTCATCCAATCCATGCCTAGGAGGACATCTATTCCTTCTAGGTCCAATAACAGTAAATCTATTCTCACCAGATTTCTACCCATCTGAATTGGCACACTTCTACAAACTTGATTTGAGGAAATCTTATCGCCAGGAGTTGCTATCATATAGGCTCCACTAGTAGGATAAAGATCCAAGCCTACTTTTGTTCCACACTTGGAACTGATAAAACTATGGGTGGCACCAGAATCAAAAAGTATAATCACGGGTTAATGGTTGATAGAGAAAATACCCGTCATTATTGGCGCACCCTCGGGGAGTTCGGAAAGAGTCGTGAAGTTCACCCTTCCCTGGCGGACTTGTACCATCTGCTTCTTGCCTTAGCCCTTGTTGTTCAGGTTGGATGTTTGCCCTTGGAAAGATCTTCGGGGTTGGGGGCAATCCTTAATGAAATGGGATGGGCTGCCGCAGTTGAAGCAACGATAGTTGTTGTTTCCTTGGTTGGACGGTGGAAAGCTCGGCCACGGGCCTTGCTGTTGTTGCTGCTGAGGCTGTGGTGGTGTCGGTGGTCGATTAAATCGAACCTGCTGGGGTGGTCTGGCTACCCATCTACCTGGTTGATTGCTACGGGGTGGTGCTCGGGTAGCAGTGTTCTGGACCAATCGATACCTTGGCGGTTGTGCCGTTGAGGGTCCCGTGGGTGTCTTCCATTTCTTTTCTACCCGGTGGGCTGAGATGCAGTCCTCTTGGGTGATGGCCATATTGACCAGCTCATTGAAGTTGTCGGTCTTTACCAAATTCAGTCGTTCCTTAAGTTTGGTGTTCAGGCCTCAACAGAAGCGATCTTGCTTACGGGCATCAGTGTCTGCATGATAACCCGCGTACTAGCACAAGTGGTTGAAGACCTGTGCATATTGCATGACGGTGTAGGTTCCCTGAGCCAGATTTAGAAATTCATTGAGCATTCTCTCAATGAGTCCTTCGGGAATGTGGTGCGCTCTGAAAGCGGTCCGGAATTCATCCCAGGTGACAACATGACCAGCCGGCTGCATGGCATGGTAATGGTCCCACCATATGCGGGCAGTGCTGTGAAGTTGTTGAGTTGCAAAGAGTGCCTTGTTCTCGTCTGAGCATGGCACAGACAATAATGCAAATTTAGACTCGATGGTGCGGAGCCAAGCGTCAGCGTCGAGGGGCTTGTCTGCCCTATGGAACAATGGGGGCTGGGTGCTGAGAAAGTCTTGATAATTAGCCGATGGGTGTTCATCACGACCTCGGGACTGGTGATGATATTGGCCCATCTGAGCCTGCACTAGCTGGTTGAGGAGTTCTGTCTGTCGGGCCATGACCTCTGCTAGATTTGGAGGGGCTGGTGGCGGTTGCTGAGAACCGCTAGCTTGGTCTGGCCGGAAACCTTCCAGGGTTCCACGTGTAGCTCCAACCATCTGAAACCAAGGAGATATCCATTATCAACCATATTCTTACTCCTATTTTCAAATGTTATACTGTTGCTAAACAGATATGTAGTTCACATGTTCTATTCATCCAACTCATTTCAGATGCAAAGATATTGAACAAGATGGCAAAACTCGAGGATTAGATTACAACGCAGATACTGGGTGTTCTTAACATCGTACATCAGGGTGGTTCAACTGCCACGAGTTAAGCTATATGTACACATGCCACATATACTACAACAAATGGCTCTAGGTCTAGGTAGGCTACTCACTACCTATGTCACACCATTCTACACTATTTACAGCTGAGATATCGATGATTTGGATGAACTAAAAATCTTCGAGGTTGCCTACGGAGGACTGGCTGCCGGAAGAGGAGTGATCTGGCTAAGGATTAGGTTCTGGGTCTCCATGCTTGGAGTCGAGATCGGAAACTCCCTCGATTTCCTTTGGTTCTTCTTCTCCACCTTCAGGGGCTACAGGTACAGCAGGAGGTACTAGCTGCTGCTGGAGTTCGTCGATGTGAGCATGGGCGTCGTCGACCTCAAGGATAAGGTCATGGATTTGCTCCTGGAGGAACTCAATGATCGTGTTGTGTTGAGTGATTATTGCGTCACTCTCATTGATCTGATCCTCCCGGTGAAGAATAGTCTCCTCACGTGCTGCGATAATCTCCTCCTTCTCCGTGACCAAGGCTTGAAGCTCTACTATCTGAGTGACCTGTCGATCAGCATTGCGATAATGACCTTGAGCTATGCCAATCAACTGACCCATACCACAGCGTAGCAGGATCTGATAGTGGTGCTGAACATTCATGAACCTGATGGTACCACGGAGCGTTTCTTCAGCTGAATCTCCAGCATATGACCATAATGGGCTATCCTGAAATTCCACTCAGGATCACCAGAATCTATTGTAGGAAATAGGCCAATGGGATGCCTTGCAACTTCCATGGGATGCTGGGTGCAGAAGATATGGATGGCCTCCAGAGCTGCAGTCTCGATGGTGTCGACAAGACGATAACCAACCACATCGACCTCGATGGGCTGCCACTGAGAACGAAAAGGGTGCTGAGGAATAGTCATCTTGACTCTGCACCGGGGAACACCCTCCTCTCTATACTCTACTCCGTCATACTGGGGAGGCTCGGTGTAGAAGAATAGACTAAGTGATTCCCATAAAAGTCGGGGAAAACCCTCCCAGTGCAAGGCATCAATATGGAGGTGCCCTGCATGATCCCAAAAGAGTTTTATTTCCTAATAATGTTGCAATCCAATAGGTTAATACACTCAAACTCATAAAGCAAGAGGGTCAAATATAAACCTATTATTGGTTCTCTAATCCAATTACCTTAATTAATTGAATTAGGTTAACAAGATTGATTTTTAATTTGAAATTCATAAAGACTATGGCCTTGAGTTTTTGTGGATATCTTATTCCTAGTGGATAAGCTTCCTATGAATTTTTCATAATTTTCTGAAAATAGACATTAGGGTATTTGAATTTAGTTCAAATTTCAAGTTTAAATGCAAACCTTAAGTGAAACAGTGTTGTAAATTCCTAAAATATTTACTATGGACTATTCTATTGTAGGTCATCACATGGTAGAAAGATCTAGGTATAAAATCCTTAGTAGCATGCTTAATTAAATTTAAACCCTTGCAAGCTTAATTTGTATAAGTTTAAACTAACTTAAACTAAAGTTCAGTATTGTAGTTGAAAATTTCACACAAGCTCATTCATAACATAACCAGGTTACACACAAAAAATCACCATCAATCGAGCTAGCATGCAAAAGTTATGCTCAAACTACCCTTTAGTTAAACTTTAAAATAACTCAACAAGCATTTAGTTTTAAACCAAACTTTAGTAACAAAAGTAGTCGAGTTCAACTTATAGAGTACAACAAAACTGGTTTGACAATTTTTGGATTTTTCTACAAATTCCTATGGATTTTACAAATTGGCTGATTTGTGTTTAGAGAGGGGTGCTGCTTTCTCACATATAGGCCCCTGGAAACATTTGAATCTTCGCATTTGAGTCCCTGGCCGGACTACATAGGAAGTCCGATCGATGCCGATCGAATTCCGGTGAGAGAGCTTACCGGCGGCGAGGGGCAAGTGAGGGGAAATGCTCAGGGACTCACGGCGGTCACGGGGGTGGCCGGGGTTGAGGCAGAGAGGGGCTATGGCGGCGTATCGACGGCGAAGCCGAACGGGCGGCGGAGCTCCGAGGGAGGTTTACGGCGTTTCGGAGGTTGGGGTGCTGGAGGGCGGTGGAGTAGTAGCTAGAAAGCTTCTACGGGATGATGTGGTGCTGCTGGTGCTCTTAGTTGGGGTTCAGGGGCTCTGTAGCGTCGGGTCGACGGTGAGGCCGAGCCGCGGTGGAGCTTGAGCTCGCCGGCGCTGCTGGGGACGATAATCGTGTGCGGGGAAAGCAAAATTGGATGGGTCAGTGAGCTGCAGGGAGTCACGGTGGTGCTCTAGGAGTGCTGGACTAGGGATGGGAAGCGGCGTGGGTGGCTGACGACGGCGAGCCGAGGCAGCGGCAGTGCTCCGGCGGGGTGTGGTGGTCGGGAAAAGGAAATCCCATGGAAATGCACTTGTGTGAGCGCAAGAAGGAGTCCGTGGGAAGCTCTAGGACGTGCTTAAGGCCTAGAAGAAGGTGTGGTCGCGCGGGAGCAGGAGCTGGCGGCCGGCGGGAGTCGTGGCGGCTCAGGCGACGGCGGCGCGACGTGGAGAGGCAGAAGCAGGCCAGCGCGAGGCCGGGAAGGCGGCGGGCAAGGCGTAGGAGAGCACGTGGCACAGCTCAGAGTGGCACGGTGGCAGCGGGTGCGCGGCACATGGCCGGCGAGGGCCGCGGGGGCGGTGCAGAGAAAAATAGAGGAGGGGGATTGGAGGTAGATGAAGGAGGATCTGTTTGCAAATTCCCAAAAGTATAGGGACTCCACTGTAAAGCCTAGATAACTTTCAAACGATAGCTCAAATGAAATAGTGCCCAAAAGGAAAAGTGTAGGGTTCAACAATATCTAGAACTTTGCTTTAAGGCTCAGTTGCAAAAGAGCTAAGGATTTGAGACTAACATAAAACTTGGTAAAGTTTTAAACTTTAATTAAATCCTATATAAAAACTACACTACACTTACATCCAATATGTAGTTTCATCTATATTTACGATTTAAAAGAAAGTTCTTGACTTTTGCAAAAGAACCTTCATATATTTGGATTCTACCTCCCATTCTCACCCATTTAACACTAAAGGACCTATATTTTATAAAGTTACACAAATACCCTTTTCCCTTTGCATTCAAATGTTAGCACACCTATACAAAATCAAACACACATACTTTCTACTAGCATTTAGTGTGTTTTCATTCTAAGCACCTGAATGTCACAAAGTGCAAAAAAAAGAGCCGCACAAAAAAAAGTAGAAAAAAATTAAAATTGCTTGCATCCTTTGTGTCCCTTGTGATTTAGTGTATGACCTGCTAGCTTGAACTATTCTAGAGATACGTTTAGGCCAGCAACTTTGACAAGTACTTGGGGCATTTATTCATCTTTGCTATCTGTTATCGAATTGTGTTCCACCTCACCACTATATTTGGCCTCCAAAAGCTCCACATATATAATCTTTTCTCGACTAGAACAGGTACTCCTTTGCAATCACACCCACGCTCTACGTGTTACCACTCCTGCCACCATTTGCCACTTGCAGTGCTGGTAAGAACCTTGTAAGAGCGGGGTAAGATGCTTCATACTGTGTGATTTCACATCCACTCGCTTGAGTAGTCATAGGGGTCATATCATTGTTGTCTTCTTTTATTTTCACTAAAATGATAGGAACATCCCGTCTGGAGCTCCGCAACATGATGAGAGCTCTGTGTGATGCATTTAACATGGACACTGAAAAATTGAAGAGCGTTTCAGGACTTCTTGAACGGATAGACACGATGGCAACTCGCCTACCACAGCCTACAACTTCTTCTGCAGATTATATACAGGATGTTGAGAGAGGATGCGAGAGGCAACCCGTTGGAGAAGAAAGAACTTGTAAGCAAAGGTAATGATATTGGTGCTACAACTCGAGGTGAGCATAATTTTAATGCACTAGATTTTCCCACAATTCATGCTACTGTAGAGCAATCTATAGTGAAACATTTTCTTAATTTGTCTTTGTCACAAGATGGTTGTCTTGATATTCCTTGTGATAAAGAAAAGTTGTGTGATGATGCTTATGTTGTTTCGGTGCCACATCTTATGACATAGATTGATATTGTTGTTTCTAAAACAACCACATGTGCTGAAAATAATATTTTTGTTCCTATAACTAGTGCGCATGATGAGCTCAAATTGTTATCTTCCTTAAATACTTTGGGTTATATTGAATTTGATATGTTGTTTAATCTGAATTGTTTGGAGGATACACTTTTTGCATGTTCTAAATTGACACGTTTGCATAATCATACATATCATTTTATTGGAAGGTATAATTATAATGGACAATATATGGTACATCGAGTTTATATTTGTTCAGATCTAAAAGCATCTTTTGTTGAACACCAACAAGGTTACTATAGAGAGCTATAGTAACACTAATCCTATAATATCAAGTTCCTCATTTTGGTTTTTGAGAAACAAGTTCACTTCCAAGAAGGGGTGCATTGCTGGCTATTAAATAGGACCTCTTCAACACCTGCACTCAAACTGAGGATGGTTTGCTTTCAAGAAGGGGAGAATGATGAGGACATGACTTGTATGTATACAAACATAATAAGAACATATTTGGGAAGAGACATAGATGATGAGTATGTGATATGGTTATGTACAACCATTCGTGCTAAAGACAAGGTGAGCTTGTTCCTATATTATTTGTTTACTTATTTTGATAATAGATTGCTACCTAAAAATATTATTATAATTTGGAATCATGGAGATGATGATGGAGTACTCAAAGATAGGCATGGAGGGGGAGAGGACCAGCAAGGGACGTCCAACCCAAGTTAGAGTCCTAAACAATATCAAATTCGAGTCCACCTCGGATTCCAGAACCTTACTTCACCAAAACTGACGCCCTGGCTACATACGGAGTCGGATTTGGACATTCTATATATGGTTAAAACCACAATTTCATAGAGCTTCCAATGGTACTAGTTCCATCTCAAAATTCCTTCTGAGTCGATGGGAATCATCAACACAATTGGGCGTCCAGAATCTATCAGGGTGCTGTGTCACCGTCTGTTGGGCTGTTGGCCCGTGTACCGTGTTAAAGCCCGTTAGGGTTGCGTCATGGGGACTTGCTTGCCTCTAACTCCCTTTTATTCAGTAGCCATCACCACCTTAGGGTTTGGGTTTTTCTTAGATTCAATCTGTCATCAAACAGTGTCGCTGTTCATCGGTTTGTGAGACTCCACCTCGTAATCAAGTCTGTTTGATTACATCTCCTGTTCTTGCTTGTGTTCTTGATTGCGCTTGCAGGGATAAGCCTTCATGGCGAGGTCATTGATGTGACATGGGTGATAATCAACGGAGCAGTGGTGTAGTGATTGCGGGGTTCTGTTCCTTCGGAGCCTTGGATCATCAACGTCGAGTTCTCCACCAATCAAGTTTACCGTACCTCTCAGAAGATCGGGATTCAACCTCCTATCAGACTTGATTGCAGTGTGTGGCTTGAAGAAGATGGACAAAGCCCCCAGTTCCACTACCCACTTTGATATACGCCCCGTGGCATCTTGATTGTGAAGAATATCCGCCAACGGAAAATCCGTAATCATAGTGATCTTGTACTCGTCGATGTAATGGCGCAACTTTCTTAATGTAATCAGTATAGCATATAAAAGTTTTTGGGCTATCGGGTATCATACCTTAGATTTGGAGAGTACCTCACTGACGAAGTACATGGGCCTCTGCACTCCAAATGCATGGCCCTCCTCGCTGCGCTCGACTACAATGGCATTGCTGACAACATGAGTTGTCGCCGCAATGTAGAGTAGTAGATCTTCTCCCGGCAGTGGAGACTGAAGGTGATGTTTCAGATCTTGCAGGGCCTGCTCGGCCTCCTCCGTCCACTGGAACTTGTCTTTGTGTTTCAGGAGCTTGAAGAAGGGTAGTCCTCTCTCCCCGAGTCGGGAGATGAACCTGTTCAGGGCTGCCATACATCCTGTTAGCTTCTGCACATCTTTGATTATGGTCGGAGCCCCCATAGCAGTGATGGCCATAATTTTCATAGGATTGGCTTCAGTTCCCTAGTTGCTGATGATGAACCCGAGCAATTTCCCTAATGGTACTCCAAAAACGCATTTAGTCGGGTTGAGCTTCCACCGAAACCTGCGTAGGCTGCTGAACGTCTCTTCCAAGTCTGCAATCAGGTCATCGGGATTCCTGGTCTTGATGACCACATCATCCATGTAGGCTTCAACATTCCGATGCACCTGATCAGCAAAGCACATCTGAATTGCGCGATGATAGGTTGCTCCTGCGTTTTTCAACCCGAAATACATAGTTTTGTAAGCGTATGTCCCGAACAGGGTGACGAATGTGGTTTTGATTTGATCTTCCTCCTTGAGTGCAATCTGGTGATATCCTGAATAGCAATCAAGAAAGCAGAGGAGTACACAACCTGCCGTCGAGTCGATGACTTGATCAATGTGTGGTAGCCCGAAGTGATCCTTTGGGCAATGCTTGTTGAGATCGGTGTAATCAACGCACATTCTCCATTCATTATTCTTTTTCCTTACAAGGACGGGATTAGCTACCCACTCTGGATGGATTACTTCTTTAATGAAGCTAGCCGCGAGGAGTTTTCCTATTTCCCGTTTAATTGCCTCACGCTTGTCATGAGCAAATCTTCGAAGGTGTTGCTTTTTGGGCACAGCCTGTGGGTGTACATTCAAACTATGCTCGATCAGTTCCCTGGGCACCCCTGTCATATCCGCTGGTTTCCACGCGAATATGTCTCGGTTGGCCCAAAGGAAACTGACGAGCGTGAGTTCCTATTTCTCATCTAAGCCTGCGCCGATAACGGCGGTCTTGGATGAGTCACCCTCCTGGAGCTGGATCGACTTGAGGGCCACGTCGCCGGTCGACTGGATGCTCAACTTGCTAGCATTTCTCGAAGGGATTTCGAGCCCGGCTTGGGAGAGCTGTTGCACGGCCGCAAGTACTTCCCCTGAAGCATTTGGCACACGCGTAGTCGAAGCATACTGGATCGCCTCCTGGTTGCAATCATATGACTTGTTCAAGTCACCTTGGAGAGTGAGTACTACACTTTGTCCTGGCATCTGGAACAATGCCGTAGAAAGGAGATTTGCTTGGAACCAGCATGTCCGTGAAGTCCAGACCCATCTTTCTCAAAGTGCTGGCGAAGATGAGGTTCAGATCACTCTCACCGTCGATGAGCACCTTGGTAGCCTGACCTGTGCCACCACCAGATCCAGGACTAGGGGGAACTTACCAGGCTCCGAGAAGCTTGTCCACTAGTCATCGCAGGAGAACGAGATGGGGACCTCTGACCAACAGAGTAGTCGTGGTATCGCCGGCTTGACGGACATGATCTCCCAGAGAAGCAGTTTCGGTTCCCGCCTGGAACCAAAGTCTCCATCTCCCCCGAAGATGACGTTGATGGTCTTTGAGGCCTCCTGGAACTTCGCGCTGTGCGATTTATCCCCTTGGTCATCATCTTCGGGTTCTTTGTCCACTGGCTTGTTCTTCTTACCGCCACCAGGATTGCTAAATGTCCTCTGGAGGTGGTAGCAATCAATTGCCGCATGATTGGCATCTGGATGCTATGGGCATTTCTTCTGCAGGAGCTTTTCAAACTCCTCCTGCGTTGTTGTCTTCTTGCTTCGTGAGGGACGATCCACAGCCGCGATGAGATCGTCTGGCTTGCGCTTTCGGGATGGACCCGAGTAGTCCCGCTGGCTCTTGTTGTTACGGTTGTTATTTGGATGCCTCAGGTTGCTATCATTGCGCCTCGGGAACCGCTCCCGCATCTTTTCTTCCTACTTGGACCAGTCGTGCATCTTGTCACGAAGCCCTGCAACAGTTTTCGGCCTGTTCCGCCCAAAGTCTCGGTAGATGCCTGGGTCGGTGATGCCGTTGTAGAAGCAGTCGGTGATGTCTTCCTTCGAGATATTCGCAATGGTAGCACGGACATCAAAGAAACAGCGTGTATAGGACCGTAGGAGCTTGTTACATTCCTATTTACATTGAGCAAGATCATGACGAGTACCTGCGTGAGTGATCGCCCCCTGAAAGTTGTCGATGAAGACCTTCTTGAGCCGCTCTCAGGAGTCGATCGAGTTGTTGCAGAGGCTCTCCAACCACGTGAGCAGCGCAGGGTCCAAAGGCATTGGGAAGTAGACGACCTTGGTGATGTTGGAGCCCCGTTCGACTTCAATGGCGGTGGAGTAGCAACGTAGCCATTGCTGAGGAGCTTGCTTGCCATCATACTTGGTTATCCCGATCAGCTTGAATTCCTCAGGGTACTTGTAACAGCTAAACTGTGCAGAGAAAGCTGGAAAATGGTCGCTGCAGTCAGTACCCTCTGTCTCGGCTACTTCCCGCTCTCTGCGCCTGGAATCGATTACGGACTGCACATCGCGTCCTTCATTGATTCGCTGGTGCAGGTCTTCTGGAGGAGGCCGATGATTGGCCTATCGTGGGTTACCCCCTGGAGGTGGCTGCTGCCTCCCGCCAGGGGCCTGACTCTCGCGGGCATTGTCGTTGTTGTTGCTACGCTGAGGTCGAGGACGGCCGCCTGCCGTTTGGCTGTGAGCCTGGCTTCGGCTTTCGCCCACGCGTTCCTCCCTGATGGTAGACGCCGGGTTTTGTTGATCAAGCTGAATCCATGCCCTCTGTGCGTAACGAAGTGCTTGACACACGTTTGGATCGTTACTGCGCTCGAGTATAGCAGTTACCCTGGCGATGTTGGCCACCGGAGTCCTGAAGCCCCGCTCGCTTACGGCAGCAAATTCGGCGTCTAGCTCGTGATGCATAGATTGCATGCGCTCATTGACCCTCCTTCGTCGGGCTGTGCGAGCTCTGTTCCTGGTCCTCCATGCCTCACGATCGACATTGTTTTTGTCGCTGGCGTTGGCTGTGGCCTCATCTTTAGATACCACATCAAATTCAACGATGGGCAAGTTGCCATCATCCTCGCCTTCTTCCGCCATCAGCACCTGGCGTGAGAGGAGCTCATCAGAGCTCACGTCATCTAGCTCAGTCGACTCCTCTACCATAGTGGCTAATGGCCTGCCCTCCTAAAAAGGCAAGGGCTCAAGGTGTGCCACAAGTCGGTCTTCGTCCTCGAGTAGATCAAGGAGTTTCATGCCTTGCCAATGCACGAAACAGCGCTCTGGAGTAGAGGTGATTGTCAGACTGTTGTGACCAAGACAACCCGAGGCCCCCCGGCATGCGGTGGCTTCGGGCTTTCCGATTTGGAGCAAAAAGTCCAAGTCCTTCTCCAATGTGGAGAGGGACTCGAGGTTGTTGGCCTCCTGAAGATCAGTGGCCAAATTGCGTTGACCGAGTCGTGATCGGCTACATGAGACCTCAGATTGGAACGAGTCCAACCCAAGCAAGGTTGTTGTGGCGCCGGACAAAGTCACGCCGAAAGCAGATTTGTGGTAGAACCAACCTGAATTATACCGGCTCAAGTACGCGAGTCCTCTCTTGAGGGCTACCTCGTGCTTCAAACGGTATAATACCTTGGCCTGTCGGGTAACGTCCCGATAAACCACCGAATGCAGGATCAAACAAGGTACCTCGCACGAAGGCGAGTCCAGAGATATAAAAGCCATTACACTTTACATCACAGGCAGTTATATTACAAAAGTACACCAAACATCATCAGTTCCCAGTGAAGGGAAATTATTACAAAATAGGTTTAAGTTTTTAAGTCAAAACAGCGGAGTTTAAAAGCGTAGACAATGTACACGTCGTTATTACAGATATTATGCTAGCCCTGGCATAATATCACTCGACGGAATCTGTGTTGGCCGGGGACGGATCCCACTCCACGGACCAACCATCAGGCAAGGGGTAGGGCCACGGTGTAATGAATGCTGGCTCATCAGTGGGATTACCTGAGGTAAATCAACAAAAGCAAGGCTGAGTATACTAATACTCAGCAAGGCTTACCCATCTCATGGTATACTTAGCCATGTATCTAGACTTATGCAGGCTTTTCAGGTTCTGGGTAAAGTTTTCAGCTGAAAAGCAACAAAGAGTAGATCCTTATTTTCAACTTTTAGCTTTCAGATTCTAGTTGATTAACCATTCTAGGTAAGCACCTATAACTACTCAAACATGGTAGAATCTTTATCCAAACATCATCTTTCATAATCACAAAGTTGCTCTTGTTACTCTATGTGGTAAAGGGATCAAGTAGTCTCAACCATCGTGAGAAGCGGACGATTCTGAATCGAATTCAACCTTGCAAGGTAAACCTAACTCACACGCTTGGAACACCAAAGGGTCATTCCGAAGCAACCATTTGCCTTTCATTCTGACTCGTGGATCAGGGCCACCACAAGCGACTGCAGGACCATACGCACTTCCAAAGTGCAGGACGTACGTCTGTAGCGCGACTACAAAACCCGTACTCCTGGTTGCCCAGCAACACATATTCCTACACGTCGAACAAAGTAACCAAAAGAAGCAAATACATGTGGTGGGGGGTATGTCCACTCCTCGGGCCGATTGGTTACTATGCTTACCGCTTACCATATTTCACGGCATGTGGTTAGTACTTTCAAACGCTTAACCACCGCTACCACACACTGCGGCCTTATCAAGTTCCACAACACAGACGGGGTATCATCTCAACCATGATACCTCCTAAAACTCCCGTCCGTCATCCTTATATTGATAACAAGAATGTAAACATTACAATTCCTATATCACGCGAGTGACAGGAAATCACTCGACTTCTACCGGTCCTATAAGCAGAGCAGCTATTCGGACTCAAATTCTAGTGTTCAGTACATAGGTTCCTGGAATTATGCAACTAAGGTTTCCAAACAACTCCTAAGAACCTAATGCATAAAGATATATATATAAATAGTATAGATTGCAGTGTAATAAAGTAGGGGTTATGTTCGGGGCTTGCCTTCGCTGGTGGGGTTGGGGTTAGTCAAGTTAATATCTTCCGAACCTTGGTTCGGGGCTTCAGAGAATTCTGTGACAAAGTTCCCGGGGTCTTCAGAACAACCTCCTTCTGGTTCCGGGATAAGTTCGTAGTCACCGTCAGCGAGAGCGGTCGAGTCTATATGAGATGCAAAGTTACAAGTTATGGAATGCATATACTTTTATGTTAATTCACAATAAAGTTGCAATCCAAACAAAAGAACTTTTTATTTCGACAATTAACCTGACTACCCTGCTCGAGTATTAATTATTTTATCTAAATACATTAAATAGCTAAGTTAACCCTACTAAGTGTCTAACTAGTGGCATGGGGCAACAGGTTGGGTGTGTTTCTAGTAATTATATTAAATAACTTTACTTATTTATTATATTAATTACTTACATGAACCTTAAGTTACTTCTAGTTATATTATGTCTAATTTGTTTGATACCTAATCCTTAATTGGAAATCTAATAACAGATTATACTATTAAAGAATAGTACCCTAAAATATTTCCATGATTTTTGAACATTTAAATGTATAAATATTAATTATACAAAGTAAACTACACATTATTTCTAATTAAACTTGTATATTAAGAAAATAATACTTAATTACTAGGATAATTATTTTTCTTAAATTCTACATGTTAAAAAAAAACTAACACAACTGGTTTCACCATTTTATCATTTTTCTATGAATTACTATGCATTTCTTAAGCCTACAAGTAACTAAATTTAACATTTAAATTAGATCATCAAACATTCAGAAACTGAAGTTTATCCCTTAAGTAAAGTTGTAGATATTTAATTAAGGATTCCAGCAAAATTTAGTTTGCATTTTTATGATTTTTCCTCGAATAGATATAGCATTTCTAAGTTGACAGCATAAATTACACAAGAGGTCCTTTGGGCACTATTCATCTGAGTCTAAGGCTGTGCACATAACCCCCTGGATTTTTGATTCTTCTAACCCGAGGTCCCTAGGCTGTGAACCAAAGCAGAGCAAGGCGGGGGTGGTCCTGCTCCGGCGACGGCGGTCACCGGCGGCGAGGTCTGAGGGCAGGAGAGGACTCAGGGGCTTACAGTGGTTCTGTTGCGCCACTTGTCGAGGGCTGGGGTGGCCGGGAAGAGGGATCTCGACGAGGACCCGAGGTGGCGGCGGAGGGGTCACCGTCGACGGCGAGGCTTCGGCGGTGAACGTCGGCAAGGGACCTGCGCACGAGAACCAGTAAGTCACGGGGAAGGCGTACGTGCAACCAATTGGAGGAATACCTGCTGGATCAAGGGTGACCGACGGAGACCGAAGCGGCGGCGGCGAAGAAGGAAGCCGGCGAGCGTCGGGGAGGCGCGGTGGTGGACTAGAGAGCTAATGGATGGGTCGGGGAGCTTTACAGGGATGATGTAGTGCTGGCTAGGGTGTTTTGGCGGCGCGGGAAGGCTCGGGGTGAGTTGTGCACGACGAGGCCGAAGGCGGCGACGGCGGCGCTCGTCGGAGGCGAAGTTCCAGTGGAAATTGGGAGACAACAGAGGGTCGTCGAGCACGAGCAAGAAACGGGGAAGCTTGCACGAGGATGGATTGGGGCGGAGGAGGTCTGGTGCTGGCTGTCCTCGGGCGTGCCGTGCGTGGCCGGAGCGGAAGAGGACGGCGGCGTAGGAATGTGGCTCGGGCGCTCGGAAATTGGCACAGGAACTAGAGGAACAGGATGTAGGAGTAAAGGTAATGCTGTTGCGCGTGAGAGACCGAGAGTAAGGCGTCGGGGTGGACTGTCCACGGCGACGAGGAGGTGGCGGCCGGCGAAGGCTCGGGGTCAGCGTGGCGCGCGCGCGAGAGGCTACCAGGGGAGAGGACTTGGACCGGGAAAGGAAGGAGGCGACGCGTGGAGAAGATCTCAGCAGGAGGTGGCTCTGCGGCGGCGGTGAAGCGGCGGCCAGAGGGCAGCGCTGCCGGCGGCAGAGCCAAACAGAGCAGGACCCACGTGCGGGAGGAAGAAGAAGAGAGGGGAGAGGTCCGGGGGACTAGTTTGTGATTTCCAGAAAATGTAGGGACCTCTCGGTAAACTAAAATTTCCCACTGCTACAAAGGTCAAATGAGAAAATGCTCAACATCAAAGTTGTAGAGTTTTTCAAACTCTACAACATTGTTTTAGGGCTTAAGTTCAGAAAATCAAATTTTTCAACTCTTTAAGTTAAATTATGAATAAAGGTGGAATTTAAATTACTTTTGTCTTTATTCAAATAATTTGATCAAACTTTGGGTATGTTTACACATTTTCCTAGAATGTCATGATTACTTGTGTTTTTATACATTAGTCCTTAAGTAAAGATGAATTTGACTTTTATATTCCAATCATTTCATATGTAACCCTTATATTTGTGTTAATTACACATAGATCCTTAGTTTCATACAAGGTCTATTTCTCTTAGGTTTTAACCTAATATTTGTACTTTTCTTCTCTATAGACATTTGATTTTGACATATAAGAGCATTTTTACAAAATTGCACATAGAGACTTATAAAATTTATAATTTACAAATATACCCCTAGTTCTCTGTACAACTCATATACACCTTAACATGCATACAACTTACTAATACCTAGTGTCTATATTTCTAATTACCTGAATGTTACAACCTTCCCCCCTTAAAAAGAATCTCGTCCCGAGATTCCGAAGCTGAATAGAATCGGATGATTAGATTTGGGGATTGGCTTGAAGGAAGTCTGGGAAATTTCGTTGAAGATAAGACTCTGTTTCCCAAGTCGCTTCTTCCTCGGTGTGATGATCCCATAAGATTTTGTACATCTTAACTGCCCTTCTTCTGGTGAGTCTTTCCTTGGTATCCAGGATTCGAAAAGGTTGTTCGATGTACGATAGATCGGGTTCAATCTCAATGGCACATGTCTCAACGATTTCTGTGGGTACTTTGACACACTTCCTAAGCTGAGAGACATGGAAGACATTGTGAATAGCAGCCAATTGAGACGGAAGGCGAAGTTTGTAAGCCACTGGGCCACAAACATTGAGAATTTTGAAGGGTCCGACATATCGAGGTGCTAACTTCCCTTTTATGCCGAAACGTTGGACACCTTTAGTAGGAGATACTCGGAGATAGACAAAATCTCCTATTTGAAATTTCAAAGGTTTTCTCCTTTTATCTGCGTAGCTCTTCTGTCTAGACTGAGCGGTTTTAAGATTAGATTGAATAACCTTAACCTTATCTTCAGCTTCAACGACTAGGTCTGGTCCGAAGATTTTGCGTTCACCCGTCTCTGACCAACTCAAAGGAGTTCGACATCTGCGACCATATAACGCTTCAAAAGGAGCCATTTGAAGACTAGCTTGATAACTGTTGTTGTATGCAAATTCAGCCAGAGCAAGACACTTATCCCAACTTGTGCCATAGTGAATGATACAAGCTCGGAGCATGTGTTCAAGGATTTGATTAACTCGCTCAGTCTGCCCATCAGTCTGGGGATGATACGCGGAGCTTCGAATCAATTTGGTTCCTAAAGCTGATTGCAATTGCTCCCAGAATCGTGCAATAAATTGGGGCCCTCGATCAGAGATGATGGTTTTTGGAATCCCATGTAATCGAACGATTTGGTCCAGATAGACTTCGGCATACTTCTTAGCAGAGTAAGTGGTATGCACAGGAAGGAAATGAGCTGTTTTGGTAAGTCTATCAATAATTACCCATATGGAGTCATGCTTTTGAGATGTGTTGGGAAGACCGACAATAAAATCCATGCTAATGTCTTCCCATTTCCATGATGGAATGGGTAATGGCTGAAGTGTACCAGATGCCTTAAGATGATTGGCTTTGACTCTCTAGCACGTATCGCACTCGGATACATATTTAGCAATTTCTCTTTTCATTCTGGTCCACCAAAAATGTTGCCGTAGATCTTGATACATCTTGGTGCTACCAGGATGAATAGAGAACTTGGATAAATGTGCTTCATCAAGGATTTGCTTGCGAAGCTAATGATCTTTAGGCACAACAATTCGATTGTTGAACCATAATGTTCCTTGATGGTCAGTGTGAAAACACTTATATTTGGCTTCTCCCTGAGATAGCTTTGATTTGATAATTTTGATACCCTCATCATGTAGTTGCGACATGATGATTCTATCTCGAAGAGTAGACTCAATGGATAGTAGATTTAGACTACCTTGAGGAATGATCTCTAAATTGAGCTTTCGCACCTGATGGCAAAGAGCGTCACTGGAAGTTGCTACGGATAAACAATGACAGTGTGCTTTGCGGCTAAGTGCATCCGCAACCACATTGGCTTTGCCAGGATGGTAATGTACCTCAAGGTCATAGTCTTTGATCAATTCTAACCAACGCCTTTGCCTCATATTTAGATCAGCTTGAGTGAAAATATACTTGAGGCTCTTATGGTCAGTGTAAATGTTACACTTAGCACCCATAAGATGATGTCTCCAGATCTTGAGGGCGTGGATAACTGCTGCCAATTCAAGATCATGTGTGGGATAATTTTGCTCATGAGTCCGAAGTGCTCGGGATGCATAAGCAATAACCCGGTTGTTTTGCATAAGGACACAACCAAGGCCAATTCCGGAAGCATCACAATAGACATCAAATGGTTGAGTGCTATCTGGCTGAGCTAGCACTGGGGCAGTTGTTAGGAGTTTTCTCAAGGTGTGAAATGCTTCCTCACACTTATCATTCCAGCAAAACTTAACTTCTTTCTTAAGTAGCTCAGTCATCGGTTTGGCTATCTTGGAGAAGTCTGGAATAAATCGGCGATATTATCCCGCCAATCCAAGGAAACTTCGGATTTGATGGACTGAAGTTGGAGGTTTCCAGTCCATAACCTCCTGGACTTTGGTTGGATCAACCGATATGCCTTCACTAGAGATAGTATGTCCCAAAAATTTCACACTATCCAGCCAGAATTCACATTTCGAGAATTTGGCGTAAAGGCGATGATCACGTAGTCGTTGAAGAACGACACGTAAATGATTAGCATGGTCTTCTTTGGTTTTGGAGTATATCAGAATGTCATCAATGAAGACCACAACGAATTTATCGAGTTCCGGCATAAATACGGAATTCATGAGATACATGAAATACGCCGGTGCATTAGTGAGTCCAAATGACATAAACAGATATTCATAAAGTCCATATCTGGTCGAGAAGGCCATTTTTGGAATGTCACAAGGCCTAATCTTGATCTGATGATAACCAGAGCGTAAGTCAATCTTAGAGAAGACCTTAGCTCCGGCTAGCTGATCGAACAAAATGTCAATGCGGGGAAGAGGGTACTTATTTTTGATGGTAACCGCATTGAGTGGACGGTAATCGACACATAGCCTTAGGCTATCATCTTTCTTCTTGACAAAGAGAGCAGAACAACCCCAAGGTGAGGCACTTGGACGTATATATCCCTTATCAAGAAGATCTTGGAGCTGGATTTTCAGTTCGGCTAATTCATTTGGAGGCATGCGATACGGCCTCTTTGAAATAGGAGCAGTGCCCGGTTGAAGTTCAATGATAAACTCGATGTCTCTATCTGGTGGCATTCCAGGCAAGTCATCTGGAAAGACATCGGGGTATTCACATACTATAGGGATATCCTTGACTTTGATATCTGTGATAGCATAAGTGCAAGGGTGTAGACAGTCTGGTTGAGGCAAATAAAGGGTGGTAACCCAATAGTATGGTGAATCAATTTCAACAACTCAGGAAGAAATACCTAGCCGTACTTGATGTTTAGTCATCCAGTTTGTCCCAAGTATAATATCAATACCCTCCAAACTTAGTAAAACCAAATCAGTTTTAATTTCCTTACTACCTAACTGAATTGGCACACCTCTAATCATTTGGTTGGAAGTAATATTTCCTCCAGGGGTAGAGATCATATATGACCCCTGGGTAGAACTAAGATTGAGTCCTATTCGGGTACCACAGTTGTTACTAATGAAACTATGTGTTGCTCCCGAATCAAATAATGTAACAACTGGTTTGTGGTGAATAGAAAATGTACCCGACATGATGGGAGCGCCATCGGGAAGTTCTGCCAGAGTGGTGAAATTAATCCGCCCTTGCCGGACTTGCATCACCGGTTTCTTGCCCTTGTTCTGGTTACTCTGAGTAGAACTCTGCCCTTGATTAGGTCTCTTGGGGCGTGGACAATCTCTGATGAAATGATCCGGACTTCCGCAATTGAAACAGCGGTAATTGCTGCTTCTCTGTGGCACTTGTTGAACAGTTGGCCGTGGGCCAGACTGTTGTAGTTGTTGCAGAGGAACGGGAGGTCTATACCTTCCTTGCTGTTGGGGCGGCCTGAAAACCAATCTACCAGTTGGGGCATTCCGCTGTGGTACTCTGAACGGTGTATTGGGAACAACCCGATACCTCGGTGATTGAGTACTCGAGGGTCCAGTAGGGTTCTTTCTCTTTTTCTCAGCATGATGTGCCACGATGCAATCTTCTTGGGTTAAGGCCATATTAACCAGCTCGCTAAAAGTATTTGCCCTCACAAGATTCAGGCATTCCTTGAGCTTGGTATTAAGGCCTCGACGGAAACAATCTTGTTTCTTGGCGTCATTATCCGCATGATATCCCGCATATTGACACAGATGACTGAAGTTCTGTGCATACTGCAGGACTGTACTGGTGCCTTGAGTAAGTGCCAAGAATTCATTCAGCTTTCGCTCCAGCAATCCTTCAGGAATATAGTGGGCTCTAAAGGCTGCCCGAAATTCATCCTAGGTGATAACGTGCCCTGCAGGTTGCATGGCATAGAAATTGTCCCACCAGATCCGAGCAGCACCTCGGAGTTGCTGGGCGGCAAAGGAAGCTTTGCTTGAGTCCGCACAAGGTATTGTCAATAGAGCGAACTTCAATTCAATGATATGGAGCCAAGCATCAGCATCCAAGGGTTCTTCAACTTTACTGAAGAATGGAGGCTGGGTACTGATAAATCCTGGTAACTGGCCACGGGAGGATTGCGGTCATCACGACCTCCGCGGAACTGTTGATGTTGCTGGTTCAGTTGTGCTTGAACCAGCAAGTTGAGCAGCTCAGTTTGCCGATCCATAACCTCGGCAAGGTTAGGAGGTGGTTGTGGCGGTTGTTGAGAACCGCTAGTCTGATCTGCCCGGAAACCTTCCGGGGTTCCGCGCGTGGCTCCAACCATCTGAAATAAAGGAGATGTCCATCATTAACCATATAGCCTTACTCCCAATTTCAGAAAATACACGACTTAGATAAACAATGCATACTCTCCATTCAATCATCTCATTTCAGAATCATAAGGATAGTGAACAAGATGATAAAACAGGAAACTTATATTACAACACTGGGTCTGATTGTTCTCCGCATCACACGTCCGAAAGATCCTTACGCAGGCCATCTATGTTACAACAAATGGCATAAGATCTAGCTATACTACCTAAGTTATTACACTCCCCACAAGTTACATCTAGCTAGTCAACAATTTATGAAACTAGAAATCGTCGAAGTTGCCTATAGACGACTGATTGCCAGAGGGAGAGTGATAGGGACTAAGAACAGGATCCCCATGCTCAGAGTCAATCTCTGAAACACCCTCAATCTCTTCTAGATCTTCTTCTTCTTCAGGTATTATGGGTATAGCGGGAAGTATCGATTGCTGCTGCAGTTCCTCAATATGAGCCTGAGCATCATCAGCTTCAAGTATCAGATCATGAATTTGTGCCTGTAGGAACTCAATAACAGTGTCACGCTGAGTGATAATATGATCACTCTCATTGATCTGATCTTCACGATGGAGGATTGTCTCATCCCTTGCTGCAATGATTTCATCCTTTTGAGTCACCAAGGCTTGTAATTCCACTATTTGGGTCACTTGACGGTCAGCATTCCGATAGTGGCTTTGAGCCACACCAGTTAACTGACTCATACCGTGACGCAGTAGAATCTGGTAATGATGTTGCACATCCATGAACCTGGTAATGATACGAATGGTTTCTTCAGCCAGATCTCCTAGCATATGACCAAGATGCTCTGTCCAAAAATTCCATTCCGAATTATCAGGGTCAATGGTAGGAAATAAACCAATAGGATATGCGGCAACTTCAGTCAGATGCTGATTGCAGAAAAGTTTGATAGCTTCCAAGGCAGCAGTTTCAAGGGTATCAACCAGACGATATCCAACCACTTCCACTTCTATGGGATGCCATGAGGAGCGGAAAGGGTGTTGAGGAATTATCATCTTGACCCGGCATCGAGGAACTCCTTCCTCCTGATATTCTACCCCATTGTATTGAGGAGGCTCTGTATAGTGGAACAGACTTAAGGATTCCCATAAGAGACGAGGAAACCCTTCCCAATGTAAAGCATTGGTGTGGAAGTGCCCCTCCTGATCCCAAAAGGCATTGGAAGGAGCAGCCATCTGCGACAATATTGCAAATGGTAAGATATATTTACCCTGCGGAAAGCTCACAAGGTAAATGGATTAAGATAGTTGATTCTGATAACAGCAAAGGCTGGAAATCAGATGGATACTTAAGAGCTAAAGATTGCTATTTACCCAAACTAAGAAATACCAACATGTTACTTATTTCTTAAAGCAACAAAATTAAAGATACCTTTTGTTGATTAATGTATTATGCATGCACGCACTATTCGATCTCACAACCAAAAATAACTGCCAAGTAATCTTGGTCTTATGTGGTTAGTTACGGTGGCACAATATGAATACGTCTCTCTCTATTAACTAGTCGATAAGTTCTATCCGTCCTAGTTTCGTAATCGTGGTTAATGTACCTGCAGAAAACCACAATACATATATATATATATCTAATGAACCTTTCATGCCAGCATGTCATGAAAGCGTTCCCATTCATTACTGCTCACTATAGAAACAGCATCTGTACTATTACCGCCGTACAGACAACGTTAACATACGTTATCGAAACAACGTATTCATGGGGGTACCGCAAAATGCGGGGGTATGAACAGCGATCGCCATACCCTGCGCCGAACCATAATACTCCCAATGTAGTCAACCTAAGTTGGTACATTGGCAGCATCTCAAGTAGGCCACTGCTTGAGAAACAGCGTTCGGTTCGCATCACCGACAGGAAGGCCAAGCTCCCTCAGTTGGCTGAGGATCCTTACCTTCTTATCTCACGATCGAAGATGTCGTTACAGAAAGTAAGGTCGGGTTGTGCATGAATTTAAGTTTTGACAAAAAATAATGCTGGAGGTTAGATTTATATATATATATAGTACAGCCACCTCTACTTTCCCTTAAATATCACCCTAGGGCTTTACGTACTAAGCACAACCTTAATGAATCCAACGTACCTTTTGCAAATACTTGATTAATCAAATTTTATACTATAAATTACTTTTAAGGCTAAATATATCTCCAGGGTACACTTGTTAGCTCTGATACCAGCTGTGGCAGAACCAACCTGAATTATACCGGCTCAAGTACGCGAGTCCTCTCTTGAGGGCTACCTCGTGCTTCAAACGGTATAATACCTTGGCCTGTCGGGTAACGTCCCGATAAACCACCGAATGCAGGATCAAACAAGATACCTCGCACGAAGGCGAGTCCAGAGATATAAAAGCTATTACACTTTACATCACAGGCAGTTATATTACAAAAGTACACCAAACATCATCAGTTCCCAGTGAAGGGAAATTATTACAAAACAGGTTTAAGTTTTTAAGTCAAAACAGCGGAGTTTAAAAGCGTAGACAATGTACACGTCGTTATTACAGATATTATGCTAGCCCTGGCATAATATCACTCGGCGGAATCTGTGTTGGCCGGGGACGGATCCCACTCCACGGACCAACCATCAGGCAAGGGGTAGGGCCACGGTGTAATGAATGCTGGCTCATCAGTGGGATTACCTGAGGTAAATCAACAAAAGTAAGGCTGAGTATACTAATACTCAGCAAGGCTTACCCGTCTCATGGTATACTTAGCCATGTATCTAGACTTATGCAGGCTTTTCAGGTTCTGGGTAAAGTTTTCAGCTGAAAAGCAACAAAGAGTAGATCCTTATTTTCAACTTTTAGCTTTCAGATTCTAGTTGATTAACCATTCTAGGTAAGCACCTATAACTTCTCAAACATGGTAGAATCTTTATCCAAACATCATCTTTCATAATCACAAAGTTGCTCTTGTTACTCTATGTGGTAAAGGGATCAAGCAGTCTCAACCATCGTGAGAAGCGGACGATTCTGAATCGAATTCAACCTTGCAAGGTAAACCTAACTCACACGCTTGGAACACCAAAGGGTCATTCCGAAGCAACCGTTTGCCCTTCATTCCGACTCGTGGATCAGGGCCACCACAAGCGACTGCAGGACCATACGCACTTCCAAAGTGCAGGACGTACGTCTGTAGCGCGACTACAAAACCCGTACTCCTGGTTGCCCAGCAACACGTATTCCTACACGTCGAACAAAGTAACCAAAAGAAGCAAATACATGTGGTGGGGGGTATGTCCACTCCTCGGGCCGATTGGTTACTAGGCTTACCGCTTACCATATTTCACGGCATGTGGTTAGTACTTTCAAACGCTTAACCACCGCTACCACACACTGCGGCCTTATCAAGTTCCACAACACAGATGGGGTATCATCTCAACCATGATACCTCCTAAAACTCCCGTCCGTCATCCTTATATTGATAACAAGAATGTAAACATTACAATTCCTATATCACGCGAGTGACAGAAAATCACTCAACTTCTACCGGTCCTATAAGCAGAGCAGCTATTCGGACTCAAATTCTAGTTTCAGTACATAGGTTCCTGGAATTATGCAACTAAGGTTTCCAAACAACTCCTAAGAACTTAATGCATAAAGATATATATATATATAAATAGTATAGATTGCAGTGTAATAAAGTAGGGGTTATGTCCGGGGCTTGCCTTCGCTGGTGGGGTTGGGGTTAGTCAAGTTAATATCTTCCGAACCTTGGTTCGGGGCTTCAGAGAATTCCGTGACAAAGTTCCCGTGGTCTTCAGAACAACCTCCTTCTGGTTCCGGGATAAGTTCGTAGTCACCGTCAGCGAGAGCGGTCGAGTCTATATGAGATGCAAAGTTACAAGTTATGGAATGCATATACTTTTATGTTAATTCACAATAAAGTTGCAATCCAAACAAAAGAACTTTTTATTTCGACAATTAACCTGACTACCCTGCTCGAGTATTAATTATTTTATCTAAATACATTAAATAGCTAAGTTAACCCTACTAAGTGTCTAACTAGTGGCATGGGGCAACAGGTTGGGTGTGTTTCTAGTAATTATATTAAATAACTTTACTTATTTATTATATTAATTACTTACATGAACCTTAAGTTACTTCTAGTTATATTATGTCTAATTTGTTTGATACCTAATCCTTGATTGGAAATCTAATAACAGATTATACTATTAAAGAATAGTACCCTAAAATATTTCCATGATTTTTGAACATTTAAATGTATAAATATTAATTATACAAAGTAAACTACACATTATTTCTAATTAAACTTGTACATTAAGAAAATAGTACTTAATTACTAGGATAATTATTTTTCTTAAATTCTACATGTTAAAAGAAAACTAACACAACTGGTTTCACCATTTTATCATTTTTCTATGAATTACTATGCATTTCTTAAGCCTACAAGTAACTAAATTTAACATTTAAATTAGATCATCAAACATTCAGAAACTGAAGTTTATCCCTTAAGTAAAGTTGTAGATATTTAATTAAGGATTCCAGCAAAATTTAGTTTGCATTTTTATGATTTTTCCTCGAATAGATATAGCATTTCTAAGTTGACAGCATAAATTACACAAGAGGTCCTTTGGGCACTATTCATCTGAGTCTAAGGCTGTGCACATAACCCCCTGGATTTTTGATTCTTCTAACCCGAGGTCCCTGGGCTGTGAACCAAAGCAGAGCAAGGCGGGGGTGGTCCTGTTCCGGCGACGGCGGTCACCGGCGGCGAGGTCTGAGGGCAGGAGAGGACTCAGGGGCTTACAGTGGTTCTGTTGCGCCACTTGTCGAGGGCTGGGGTGGCCGGGAAGAGGGATCTCGACGAGGACCCGAGCTGGCGGCGGAGGGGTCACCGTTGATGGCGAGGCTCCGGCGGTGAACGTCGGCAAGGGACCTGCGCACGAGAACCAGTAAGTCACGGGGAAGGCGTACGTGCAACCAATTGGAGGAATATGTGCTGGATCAAGGGTGACCAACGGAGACCGAAGCGGCGGCGGCGAAGAAGGAAGCCGGCGAGCGTCGGGGAGGCGCGGTGGTGGACTAGAGAGCTAATGGATGGGTCGGGGAGCTTCACAGGGATGATGTAGTGCTGGCTAGGGTGTTTTGGCGGCGCGGGAAGGCTCGGGGTGAGTTGTCCACGACGAGGCCGAAGGCGGCGACGGCGGCGCTCGTCGGAGGCGAAGTGCCAGTGGAAATTGGGAGACAACAGAGGGTCGTCGAGCACGAGCAAGCAACGGTGAAGCTTGCACGAGGATGGATTGGGGCGGAGGAGGTCTGGTGCTGGCTGTCCCCGGGCGTGCCGTGCGTGGCCAGAGCGGAAGAGGACGGCGGCGTAGGAATGTGGCTCGGGCGCTCGGAAATTGGCACGGGAACTAGAGGAACAGGATGTAGGAGTAAAGGTAATGCTGTTGCATGCGAGAGACCGAGAGTTAAGGCGTCGGGGTGGACTGTCCACGGCGATGAGGAGGTGGCGGCCGGCGGAGGCTCGGGGTCGGCGTGGCGCGCGCGCGAGAGGCCACCAGGGGAGAGGACTTGGACCGGGAAAGGAAGGAGGCGACGCGTGGAGAAGATCTCAGCAGGAGGTGGCTCTGCGGCGGCCAGAGGGCAGCGCTGCCGGCGGCAGAGCTGAACAGAGCAGGACCCACGTGCGGGAGGAAGAAGAAGAGAGGGGAGAGGTCCGGGGGACTAGTTTGTGATTTCCAGAAACTGTAGGGACCTCTCGGTAAACTAAAATTTTCTACTGCTACAAAGGTCAAATGAGAAAATGCTCAACATGAAAGTTGTAGAGTTTTTCAAACTCTACAACATTGTTTTAGGGCTTAAGTTCAGAAAATCAAAATTTTCAACTCTTTAAGTTAAGTTATGAATAAAGGTGGAATTTAAATTACTTTTGTCTTTATTCAAATAATTTGATCAAACTTTGGGTATGTTTACACATTTTCCTGGAATGTCATGATTACTTGTGTTTTTATACATTAGTCCTTAAGTAAAGATGAATTTGACTTTTATATTCCAATCATTTCATATGTAACCCTTATATTTGTGTTAATTACACATAGATCCTTAGTTTCATACAAGGTCTATTTCTCTTAGGTTTTAACCTAATATTTGTACTTTTCTTCTCTATAGACATTTGATTTTGACATATAAGAGCATTTTTACACAATTGCACATAGAGACTTATAAAATTCATAATTTACAAATATACCCCTAGTTCTCTGTACAACTCATATACACCTTAACATCCATACAACTTACTAATACCTAGTGTCTATGTTTCTAATTACCTGAATGTTACAAGATTCCTCCTCGGTCCTCGTAGCGGAACCATGGATTGACAAGTCATTGAGATTATCGACAAACTCATCGAGGTCGCTATGAAAACTCGCCGCGGGAGTTTTCGGCTTCGTGTCAACGAGGAATCGACAGAAACTACCCGCACCATCTGCGATGCAGACCCACGAGCCAAAAACAAACGTCGTGCCCTAAGGGGGCACTTCACTAGTGAACTTGAACGATGCCATCGAGTTCGTCGGTGGATCTTTGATGCGCTCCCCTACCTGGGTGCGCCAGCTGTCGGTGTTTTACCGGTTGCCCACCGAGGGGTATACTCGAGGTGGTAAGTTTAGGTTGGGAGACGCCGAGATTAGGAACTCGAAGGTGCAAGGAACACAAGGTTTAGACAGGTTCAGACCGCGATGTGCGTAATACCCTACATCCTGTATGGTGGTTTGTATTGCCTTGGGTGTTGATGTTATGGTTTGAGGGGCTCCCTGCCCCCCTATATATCCGGAAGGACTGGGTTACATGAATCCTAGTCCAATACTAGCCAAGGAATCGTACTTGAGTACAACTCGAGTAGTTTCCTTCTGTACCGACTAGTCCTACTTCGCATGCGAGTAGAGAACAACACAGATAGGAGATAGGACAAGCTCTATCTCCTAATCCTGTTTAAACTACGTTATGTACGCAGTCCTGTAGTCCCGGGTCTGACAACCGGGCCTGCTACCAGCGATTTGCCGCACCCCGTATCCTGCCCCTGCCAACTCACTAGCGCCTCCCCTGTGCACCTATAAAAGGGCTGCACTGAGCCCCTGCTCACACACGTCCGAGTACCACCACCACCGTGCCATTAGCGCCGCCACTCGACCTCGCCATCAAGCCCCACTTTCCGCTCCTCTTCCGCCCAAACTGAGGCTCTAAACAGGCCGGCCTCGACCTGCTAGTTCTCCCCGACTTCCCCACGCTGCCTTCCCTCGCCGGACCACCACTACCCATCGCCTGCACCTCGGTAGAGCTCCTGCTCACCGCCGGCAGCCCAACTCCAGCCACCCTAGCCCCAACCGAGCACACCAACAGGTTTCCCTCGACCTCCTCGTGCTCCTCCATCCTTTTCCCCTCACCGCCGACTAGTTCCCTCTCTAGATTTTGGCTGGGAACAGCCCAGCCCCGCAGAAGGACTATATTGCAATCGCCAAGTTCTTTTTAGGGTCCTTTCTGCTAGATCCATGGACCTATCTGGGAGAACCGGAGTACTTTTGTTTTCAAGAGACTATCACTTGTAAAATCAATCTAAAATCATAGAAAAATCAGAAAAACTTGATCTAAAATCAGAATAACTAAAATTTGTTGTGACCCTCTTGATGAAACTGACAACTTTTGCACAGATGGATGACCAGTTACAAACTAAAACTTGATCTAAAATAAATCTTGTTTTAAATGGCCCATAAATGTCTCTCTTGATCTAGGACAGTAAAGTAGATGACTTTTAAAATGTAAGCTAGTCTCTGCTTCATAACACTTATGTAAAAATCTCAAGGCCAGAATAAAGCTCTACGAGTAGTTTTTGTTGGATCTTGTTTGATGTGCTATTTTACTAGAGTTATTTGTTCATGTTGTTCTACTAATATTTTAGGGTTGAAACTTTTACAGCAGAGTAACCTTGATGCATAAATGCTACGGATAAAGTTTGGAACTTTTTACTTCTCTCTAACTTGCTCATATATTTTTAGTTAAGAAAAACTACATTAAATCAAAGTAACTAGTACTCGTGCTTAGAAAAATAAGAAATTTTAACAGAGACTACACAGAAACTTTGTGGAACTGACTGTAGAAATAAATCTTGATTAATATAGATGAATCTTGACTTATTTTCTATAATCTGTATCCTACACACTAAAACCTGAAAAATTTACAGTAGACTCACTATAAGTTTAGGAGTACTTAGTAAAATGTTGAGCACCAGTTCTTGCATAGTTTGTTTTGTATAAATAGATCTTGATCCTAGCAGTAGCTGTTTAATGTATTTTTATGATTAATCTGCTAAATGAAATTGGCTGGAATTTTTATAGTGAGTTTGTACTTAAGTAATGTGCTCTGCATAAAAATCTCAACACCAGAAACTATGTCTACAAGTTGTTTTGTTTTAACCCATGCTTACACTTGAAAAATGGTCATTTATAAAATGACAACACCACTCACTTACTTAATGAAGTTAGTTAATCCAGTTACTACTCGATAAATTACTCCCCAAGGAAAAGAAAATGAAGTGCTTTACAACTTAACTTGAGTTTTGTTGAATTACAACTTTATCAAGAAATAACTTATTTATCTTGTACCATTAAAACAACTCATATATATGTATTCATATAGAATCGACGACTCTCGCCGATGGAACCTACGAGCTGGTGGAGGAGTCCAAGAGTGAGCAGCACGAAGTTCGAGTTAATCTAGCTGAAGTTGCTGAAGACCCGAACCAAAGTTCAGAAGAGCCCAAGGCTATCTTTGCTCAGGAAGGCAAGCCCCGGAGCGTAACCCCTATTTTGTTTAAAACTTATGCAACTTTTACTTATATATGGCATTGTGCATTAAGTTTGTAGGAGTTGATTGAAACCCTAGTTGCATGATCCTAGTACCTATGATATGAACACTAGTCTGTGTCAGTCGCTAGATTGCTATGCTAATAGGACTCCGGTAAAATTCAAGTGATTTTCTGTCACTCGCGAGATATAGGAGTTTCTTATTTTACTTATGTTGGAATCATAAGGTCGATGGATGGGGCTATGTTATGATATTCCTGTTGATGATTGAGGCCCCGTCTGTTTAGTGAAAATGGTAAAGTCGTGGTGTGTGGTAGTAGTGATTAAGTTTTTGAACGTACTCATCACATGCTGAGAATATGGTAATCAGTAAGTTTAAGTACCTGATTGAACCAGCACGTGGACATACCTCCCACCATCTTGACATTGTTCCCATGGGCACATGGTGAGCGCAAGAGTAGCCACAGCCTGGTTTCGTTCCGTGGTTCGTGGACCTCTGTACTCAAGGATAGTGGCTCTGATCTATGAAACGGGAATAAAGGGGAAAGTTGCACGTGTGACTCTGTGAGTAACCACGTGACGTGTGTTTAGGTTTCCCTTGCAAGGTTAAGAAATTCGATTCGAATCATCCGTTTCTCACTGCCATTGAGACTTCTTAACCCATTTAACACATATAGTAAGACGAGGAACAATGATGATGTTTAATCTGGTTGGATGCTCAGTTAATTATTTTCCACCATTTGTGATTTGGATAGTTGCTTACCCAGAATGGTTAATCAACTAGATTTTGATGCTAAAACTTGAAAGCAAGGACTCACTCTTAGATGCTTTTTGGTAAAAACTACCCTCAGCGAAAAGCCTTGCATGTCTAGGAGGCGGCTAAGTATATACCACTAGTCGGGTAAGCCTTGCTGAGTATTAGTATACTCAGCCTTGCTTATGGCTTTGTTTTCAGGTGAGACCTTTGAGGACATGGTTGCTAGTTTGACTTGGCCGTGTGCTCTTCTAGTTGGTCAGTGGAATGGATGCGTCCCCGGCCAATGGTGATAACGCTGAATGATGTCATGTACGGGCTTCATCATGATATCTTGTATCGTCGTTAGAAACATCGTTTATTTTCCACTGCACTATTAAACTCTGAAAGCACTTGCCTATGAATATTTTTGAACTTGATTTGTAATAATAATTCCTGTTGAACTCTGTGATGTAAAATCTATGGATTGTTATAATCTTTGTTCTCACCTTCATTTGGGTTGTATGTTTGCATTGTTTCGATCAAGATTCCAGTGGTTGCATCGGGATGTTACCCGATAGACTATGGTTTACTTTGTTTTAAGTGCGTATTAGCCCGGATTGCCTCTATGGTGATGGTTAGTGCATTTAAACCGGATTAATTTGGGCAGTTCTGTCAGACTCGGGGCTACGGGACTGCGTACATAACGTAGTTTAAACAGGATTAGGAGATAAAGCCTGTCTTATCTCTTATTTATGTTGTTCTCTACTCGTATGAGTAAGAGATAAAGCTAGTCGGTACAGAAGGAAACTAGTCGAGTTATACTCGGGTACGATTCCTTGGCTAGTATTGGGCTAAGATTCATGTAACCCTGACCTCCCGGATATATAAGGGGGGGCAGGGACCCATTCAAAACACAACATCTACACCTAAGGCAATACAAACCACCATACAGGACGTAGGGTATTACGCACCTCGCGGCCCAAACCTATCTAAGTTTTGTGTTTCTTGCACCTTCGAGTTCCTGATCTCGGCGTCTTCTCACCTAAACTTACCACCTCGGGTATACCCCTCGGTGGGCAGCCGGTAAAACACCGACAGCTGGCGCGCCAGATAGGGGAGTGCATCGAAGATCCACCGGCGAACTTGATGGCATCTTTCCAGTTCACCAGGTCAGTACCTTCTCAGGGCACGATGTTTGTTTTTGGCTCGTGGGTCTGCTTCCTGCTCGACTTCATCCAGCGCTGCAACAACTTTCCTTGGGTTGGACTTGTTCCAATCTGAGGATTCGCGTAGCCGATCACGACTCGGTCTACACAATTTGGCCACTGATCTCCAGGAGGCCAACATCCCCAAGTCCCTCTCCGCATTGGAGGAGTACTTGGACTCTCTACTCCAACTCGGAAGGCCTGAAGCCACCGCACGTCGGGGGGCTTCGGGTTGTTTTGGTGCCAATGGTCTGATGATCGCCCCTACTCCGGAGGGACGTTTCGTGCATTGGAAGGGCATGAAACCTTCTGATCTACTCGAGGCCGAAGACCGACTTGTGGCACATCTTGAGCCCTTGCCTTTTCAGGAGGGCAGGCCATTAGCCACCATGGCAGAGGAGTCGACCGAGCTAGTCGACGCGAGCTCTAATGAGCTCATTGTGACAGTTCAATTACTTGTAAGCTAGGCATATTATTTGTTAGTGTGAAATATGTGTTTGTTAGTATAAAGCTCATGTGTGTTTATGTGAAGCTTTTGAAAAATTTAAAGTGCAAGTAAAAAGGATATTTTTGTAATTACAGAAAAACCTAGGGTTGTTTTTGCAAAATGTATTTGGATGTGAGGTAATTTCAAAATAAGTGAAGGGTGGTTTTGCAAACATGTTTTTCTTACTTTATGTCCTGTAAAAAATATATATTTATCCAAAAAGTTGCAATAGAAAATGCATGTGTTGAATTGTATAAAAATTTGGGTAAAGTTGTGAAAATAAGGGTATTTATGTAATTTTGTAAAAGTACAAGTCCTTTTATGCAAGTAATTGAATTACAAAAGTAATTTTCAAAGTTACTCAGGACTAAAGTGTAAAAGGTGCAAGTCATCATGACATGTCTATCCAATCATTATGACGTGTCTAGCCCGTCATCGTGATGTGTCATAAATGCTTACATTTAGGTCCTAAATTTTATGAAGTTATACTCTTTAGAACAAAAGTAATTCAAATCCAATCTTTGTTTAAAATTTCACGTGTAAAGATACAAGTTTTGAGTTTTTGAACTTGAGCCCTTAAGCAATGTTGTAGAGTTTGAAAAACTCTCCAACTCTCGTTTTGGGCATTTCTTCATTAGGGTTTTAGATTAATGAGAAAATTTTACTTTACAGAAAGGCCCTTGCAGTTTTCTGAAATTGCGCATAAGTCATTGGGAAATTCCATCTGTCCTTCTTCTCTGCTCTCCCTTATCCAGGCGCCCTTTCTTTTTTCTCCTTACTGCCAGCGTCTTCCTCTCTCTCTCTCTCTCTCTGTTTTGCCTTTCTTCCTGGCGCCCCTCCTCTTTTCCTCACCGGCAGCAGCAGCTGCAGCCGGAGCAGGCGCTGGGCGAGCAGCCGCAGGCCAGGCGGGGGTGCGCGGGCGAGCGGCCCCACGCGGGCGCGCGGCTCGCGGGCGCAGGAGCGGAGCGGGCCCGGGCGAGCGCGCGTGGAAGCCGGCGGCGCAGGCGGAGCCGCGGTGCGGCTGCGGCTCGGGCGCGCGGGCTGCGGCAGGCATGGCGCAGGTGGGCGTGGAGCTGGCGGGCCCTCGGGGCCAGGCGAGCGCGGGAGTTGGGCAGGCGTGTGCGCGGAGGGCCCAGAGACGGAGCGCCGCAGGCGGGCTGGTGCGGCGCGAGCGGTAGCGGCGGCTTGGCTGGGCACGCAGGCGCGTGGGCGCAGGGCGGCACGGCGTGCGCGGGTGGCTTGCGGTGGAGCGCACGAGCGGGCGCTGCGCCAGGCGGTGGGTGGAGCAGCACGCAAAAGAGCAGGCGGAGCAGAGCGGATCCAAGCGGCGGGCTGTGCAGACGCAGAAGATGTGGGCTGGCACCGGCAGCGTGTGGGTGCGGCGCCAGAACAAGGCCGTGGCAGGTGGTGGCGCGGCTGGTGCTGGGTCCAGCGCGGGAGTTAGCAACGCGACACAGGAGCAGCTTGGGCGGCGTTGGAGCACGGAGGCAGCACCAGAGGACGGCGTCGGGCTTGGACGGAGGCGAGCGGGCTTCGGTTTGCGCGGAGATAGAGGGGGATGAATGTGTCATGACGCAGGACTAATGGCCGGCTCGATTCATTTCCACGGGCGCGTGCGTAAGCAAGGCAATCGACCACGCGCATGCAGGTTGGGGGCCGTTGGTGTGGGAGCAGAACAGAAGCGGCGCACCGAAGATGCGATCAGGCGCGGCGGTCCTGCAGGAAGCTACGCGGGTGTGCCGGCCGTGTCTCAGCGGCACGCGCGCGTGAGCAGTGGAGGCTTAGTCCATGAGCAGGAAAACTCTGGGGTTCGCGGAGAAGTCGGTATAGCGAACCCATCTAGCTCCATCATCTTACTCCATGGTCCACGACATCCAGCAACTCCTTTCCTTCTTCGATCGCCGAGCAAGACCACAACACCTCGAAGAAACTCCTGGACCCTCCCATCGAGTCTCTTCGGATCCCTTCGCCAGAACATCGTTGCCATGGCAAAGCTGACTATCATCGCCATGAATGAGGAATACCTCTCCGGTCATTCTTCACCCACTGCAATTCCCGACAAACTTCTTCGTCACCCACGGAATCTCGTCACCGTCGAGTACTTCTCATCACCGATCCTATTCAGCGCGGAAATTCACTTTCCGCCTATTCTTCTCTACAATCAAGGCTACCCCAAGGTTTGCCCTGATTCACTAAATCTTCCTAATGCCGGCGACTCTTTTGCCGGAATATCGTCGTTATCTTCCTGTTCTCTGTTTTTCCCCGACCAGGGACTTAATTGCTTCGATTTAGGAAGTTCTAGGGTGTTCTCTGTAAAATTTCCAGAGCTTTCTTTATTTTAACTCAGTGAACTTCTACATTTCATAGGTTTCGTAAGAAGTTCATAAAAATACAAAATCAGTTTTTTTGAGTCCTTAGGTCAAACTCTACAAGTTTTATGTTGTGCTCTTGAATTGAAAATCTTAGATTTGTGATCTAGATTAAATATTAGGGAATGAGTGCGTTATTGAACCTTATATTGTATGCATATGTTATAGCTGAAATATAGATCATAGGATGTGTGTTTCAAGTAGAGATGTGTGATATTTAGTTAATCCTTCACACAAGTACTCATGTCCCTGCCATCAAGACGTTATCCTTATCTTGATTGCAGTCTCCTTAAGGTCCTTTTCATATAAAGATCCTTGTTAGTTTGTTTGTATCTGCTGCTTAACCAATACATCTCGGCAGCTATGCTTCAGCGTCGGCTATCAGCTCAGCCGCTAAGCATTCGTTTCAATTGAGCCTATGATGTTTTTGTGTAACAACTGTCAGCCGATGCACTTCTTTGGGTATGCTTCTACCATCGGCTGGTTAGCTGATCCGGTTGTTACCCTTCTAATATCGGCTACTGCCGATACAATTCTTTTGTTCTGTCCTACATCGACTGCACATAGTCGATGTATCGGAGATACACACACGATCTTAGAGTTCTTACTATCGGCTGATCTAAGCTGATTCTAGTTGTTTTCCATATCGGTCAAATATGGCCGATCAATCCTTAGTTTTCCCATGCTTATCCACACACTTCTATCAGCCAATTTATCGACTGAGAGATCGGTTATCTATCTATCGGTCACATACCCTTAACCACACCTCAATCGGCCGTACGTCACTCAATTGTTGTGCTGATGTAATCGAGCCGATACAACTACACCTAGTTACCTAGGATAACACTTAAGCACATCTCAATTAAGACACAACTGCTTTAGGAATCATCCCTCTGCTAGAGTAATCGATGCTTTCACCGATCAATTGGGAAACCGATGCATCTTTCAGTCGACTACCCAGACCAAAGTACACAACCCTAGATCAGTAAGATAGTACAGTAGACACGCCTCTATTAAACATGACCTAAGCACATCAATCAGCTAAACCCCCGTTGTTTCTAATCGGCTCTGTTGTAACCCTCAACAAGTAGCCGATTCTAATTAGTGTTTCTTTAAAGCTCTGTCTAAGTTTAGTTCAATCTTTTTGGTTGTTATGTAAATAATATGTTAAGTGAGTGTTGAATTGCAACTTTGTTGTGAAGTAAAATAGTTTTGTGTGCACACTTGAATGTAATGTTGCATTACATGTAGATACGACTACTTCGGCAACGGTACCTACGAGATCTCCCCGGAGTCTGCAGAGGATGTTTCTGAAGACCAAGTGAACGTCACCAAGGGATTAACTGAAGCCCCGAACCAAAGTTCGGAAGATTTTGACATTTCTGACTTCGGCCCCACCAGTAAAGGCAAGCCCCGGTGCATAACCTAGTAATTAAATTACTACATTATGCAATCTTATACTTATATATTATATCCTGCATTAAGTCTAGGAGTTGAAATGGAACCCTAGATGCATTGATACTAGGAACCAATGTTTTGAACCTGAGTCCATATCGGCTAGATGCTCTGCTAAACAGGACCGGTAAAAGTCGAGTGATTTCCTGTCACTCGCGCGATATAGGAGTTGCTTGTTTACAGTTCTGCAACCACTATAAGGATGATGGACAGGGTCGTGTGTTGTATCATGACCTGAAGGTTTACCCTGTCTATTTTGTTAAAAGTGGTTAAGGCCGAACCATGTGGTAGTGGTGGCTAAGCGTTTGAAAGTACTAACCACATACCGTGAAATATGGGAAGCGGTAAGCCTAGTAACCAATCGGCCCGGCAAGTGGACATACTGACCACCACATGTATTTGGTTCTTTTGGTTACTTGATTCGACGTGTGGGAATACGTGTTGCAAGGGCAACCAGGAGTACGGGTTTTGTAGTCGTGCTACAGACGTACGTCCTGCACACATTGGGTGTGCGTATGGTCCTGCAGTCGCTTGTGGTGGCCCTGTCCACGACCCGGAATGAAAGGCAAACGGTTGCTTCGGAACGATCTTTGGATGTTCCAGGTGTGTGTGTTAGGTTTACCTAGCAAGGTTGAATTTCGATTCAGGAATCGTCTGCCTCTCACGATGAATGAGACTGCGTATCCCTTTTACCACATAGAGTAAGAAGTGTAACTAATGATGGAACAATCTTGATGAATGATAATCTCTACCTTGCTTGCTTAGTGTAGGTGCTAATCTAGAATGGATAATCAACTAGAATGTGAAAGCTAAAATTTGAAAGTAGTTCATACTCTTTGTTGCTTTTCAGCTGAAAATAAACCCAGAACCCTTGAAATACCTTCATGAGTCTAGTTACGGGCTAAAGTATACCCAAACCCGGGTAAGCCTTGCTGAGTATTAGTATACTCAGTCTTGCTAGTTATATGTTTTTTAGGTAAAGCCTTTGAAGACCCTACTCTTCCCCTGCATTGGCCCTATGCTCTTCCAGATGAATGGTCCGTGGAATGGGATCCGTCCCCGGCCAACACTGATGATACCGAGTGATGTCGTGCCTGGGCTTAGCATGACATCCGTCCTGACGACGTATTGTAAATCATCGCATATGTTTTCCGCTGCCAAAAATCATAACTTTAACAGTTTGTAATGTTTTCTCTAAATTTGAAACTTCGTACTACTTTTAGAAACTCTTGTAATGTAATTCCCTGTAATGTAAAATATGATGGTGACTGTATCTCTGGACTCACCTTCATGTGAGGTAACCTTATTTGATCCTGTATTCGGTGGTTTATCGGGACGTTACCCGACAGGCCAAGGGATTATACCGTTTGAAGCACGTTGGAGCCCTCAGGAATGGACTCACGTACTTGAGCCGGTATAATTCAGGTTGGTTCTGCCACACTCATGTCACGCCAGGTGCTGATGGCGGAAGAAGGCGACGATGAGGGCGACTTGCCCATCGTCGAATTTGGTGCGGTATCTGATGATGAGGCCACAGCCAATGCCGGTGATGAAAATGACGCCAATCATGAGGCACGGAGGACCAGGAACATAGCTCGTGCAGCCCGCCGAAGGAGGGTCAATGAGCGCATGCGATCTATGCATCGCGAGCTTGATGCCGAATTCACTGCCATAAGCGAGCGGGGCTTCAGGACTCCGGTGGCCAACATCGCTAGGGTTACGGCTATACTAGAGTGCAGTAACGATCTAAACGTGCGTGAAGCACTTCGCTACGCATAGAGGGCTTGGATTTAGCTTGATCAACAAAACTCGGCATCTACCCTCAGGGAGGAGCGCGTGGGGGAAAGTCGAAGCCAGGCTCATAGTCGAACGGCAGGCGGTCGTCCCCGACCTCAGCGCAGCAACAACGACAACACTCGTGGGAGTCAGGCCCCTGGCAGGAGGCAGCAGCCACCTCCAGGGGGTAACCCGCGGCAGGCCAATCATCGGCCTCCTCCAGAAGACCTACGCCAGCGAATCACTGAAGGATGCGATGCGCAGTCCATAATCGATTCCAGGCGCAGAGAGCACGAAGTAGTCGAGACAGAAGGTACTGATTGCAGCGACCGCTTCCCAGCTTTCTCCGAACGGTTTAGCTGTTACAAGTACCCTGAGGGCTTCAAGCCGATCGGCATCACCAAGTATGATGGCAAGCAAGCTCCTCAGCAACGGCTACGTTGCTACTCCATCACCATTGAAGTTGCAGGGGGCTCCAACATCACCAAGGTCGTCTACTTTCCAATGGCTTTGGACCCTGCGCCACTCACGTGGTTGGAAAGCCTCAGCAACAACTCGATCGACTCCTAGGAGCGGCTCAAGAAGGTCTTCATTGACAACTTCCAGGGGCGATCACTCATGCAGATACTCGTCACAATCTTGCTCAATGTAAACAGGAACGTAACGAGCTCCTACGGTCCTATACACGCCGTTTCTTCGACGTCCGCGCTACCATTGCGCACATCTCGGAGGAAGACATCATCGACTGCTTCTACAACGGCATCACCGACCCAGGCATCTACAGAGACTTTGGGTGGAACAGATCGAAAACTGTTGCAGGGCTTCATGATATGATGCACGACTGGTCCGAGCAGGAAGAAAAGATGTGGGAGCGGTTCCCAAGGCGCAATGATAGCAACCTGAGGCATCTAAATGACAACCACAGTGACAAGAGCCAGTGGGACTACTCGGGTCCATCCCGAAAGCGCAAGCCAGATGATCTCATCGCGGCTGTGGATCGTCCCTCGCGAGGCAAGAAGACAACGACACAGGAAGAATTCGAGAAGCTCCTGCAGAAGAAATGCCCATGGCATCCAGGTGCCAATCATGCGGCAATTGATTGCTACCACCTCCGGAGGACATTTAGCAACCCCGATGGTGGCAAGAAGAACAAGAAGCCAGTAGACAAAGAACCCGAAGATGAGGACCAAGGGGACCAAGCGCACAACGCGAAGTTCCAGGATGCCTCAAAGACTGTCAATGTCATCTTCGGGGGAGATGGAGACTTCGGTTCTAGGCGGGAACAAAAACTGCTTCTCCGGGAGATCATGTCCATCGAGCCGGCGGTACCACGACCATTCCGTTAGTTGGAGTCCCCATCTCGTTCTCCCGTGAAGACCAGTGGACAAGCTTCTCGGAGCCCGGTAAGTTCCCCCTGGTCCTGGATCCGGTGGTGGCAGAAGTCAGGCTCGCCAAGGTGCTCATCGATGGCGGGACTGGTCTCAACCTCATCTTCGCCAGCACTTTCAGAAAGATGGGTCTGGATTTCACGGACATGCTGGTTCTGAGCAAGTCTCCTTTCTACGGCATTATCCCAGGTAATACGGCGCACCCACTTGGCACGGTGGTTCTTCCAGTCACCTTCGGCACGAGGGAGAACTACCGTGCCGAGTTCATTAAATTCGAAGTTGCTAACTTCGAATCTTCTTATCATGCCATACTGGGCCGACCGGCACTTGCCAAATTCATGGCAGTGCCACATTATGTTTATTTGCTTCTCAAGATGCCAGGACAAAATGGGGTACTCACTCTCCGAGGCGACTTGAAGAAGTCATATGATTGCAATCAGGAGGCGATCCAGTACGCTTCGACTACGCGTGTGCCAGATGCCTCAGGGGAAGTACTCGCGGCCGCGCAGCAGCTCTCCCAAGCCGGGCTGGAAATCCCTTCGAGAAAGGCTAGCAAGTGAAGAATCCAGTCGACAGGAGACGTGGCCCTCAAGTCGATCCAGCTCCAGGAGGGTGACTCATCCAAGACCTCCGTTATCGGCGCAGGCTTAGATGAGAAATAGGAACTTGCGCTTGTCAGTTTCCTTTGGTCTAACCGAGACATATTCATGTGGAAACCAGCGGACATGCCAGGGGTGCCCAGGGAACTGATCGAGCATAGTTTGAATGTACACCCACAGAATGTGCCGAAAAAGCAACGTCTTCGAAGATTTGCTCACGACAAGCGTGAGGCAATTAAACGGGAAATAGCTAAACTCCTCGCGGCTGGCTTCATTAAAGAAGTAATTCATCCAGAGTGGGTAGCTAATCTCGTCCTTGTAAAGAAAAAGAATCATGAATGGAGAATGTACGTTGATTACACCGATCTCAACAAGCATTGCCCAAAGGATCACTTCGGACTACCGCGCATTGATCAAGTCGTCGACTCGACGGCGGGTTGTGTACTCCTCTGCTTCCTTGATTGTTATTCAGGATATCACCAGATTACGCTCAAGGAGGAGGATCAAATCAAAACCGCGTTCATCACCCCGTTTCAGATGTACGCTTACAAAACTATATCTTTCGGGTTGAAAAACACGGGAGCAACCTATCAGCGCACGATTCAGATGTGTTTTGCTGATCAGCTGCATCGGAACATTGAAGCCTACGTGGATGATGTGATCATCAAGACCAAGAATCCTGATGGCCTGATTGCAGACCTGGAAGAGACATTCAGCAGCCTACGCAGGTTTCGGTGGAAGCTCAACCCAACTAAGTGCGTTTTTAGAGTACCATCAGGAAAATTGCTTGGGTTCATCATCAGCAACCAGGGTATTGAAGCCAATCCTATGAAGATTATGGCCATCACTGATATGGGGGCTCCGGCCACAATAAAAGATGTCCAGGAGCTAACAGGCTGTATGGCAGCCCTGAACAGGTTCATCTCTCGGCTCGGCGAGAGAGGACTACCCTTCTTCAAGCTCCTGAAATGCCAAGACAAGTTCCAGTGGACGGAGGAGGCTGAGCGAGCCTTGCAAGACCTGAAACATCACCTTCAGTCTCCTCCGGTCCTTACAGCACCATTGCCGGGAGAAGATCTACTACTCTACATTGCGGCGACAACTCATGTTGTCAGCAGTGCTATTGTAGTCGAGTGCAGCGAGGAGGGCCATGCGTTTGGAGTGTAGAGGCCCGTGTACTTCGTTAGCGAGGTACTCTCCGAATCCAAGGTACGATACCTGGCAGTTCAGAAACTCTTATATGCAATTCTCATTACATCGAGAAAGTTGCGCCATTACTTCAATGAGTACAAGATCACCGTCATTACGGATTTTCCGTTGGCGTATATTCTTCACAATCAAGATGTCACGAGGCGTATATCAAAGTGGGCAGTGGAACTAGGGGCTTTGTCAATCGACTTCAAGTCACGCACTGCAATCAAGTCTCAAGGTCTAGTCGATTTTATGGCTGAATGGAGAGTGAATCAAATTCCAACTCCAGTCGACAAGCCAGATCAATGGACCATGTACTTCGATGGATCTCTCAAGCTCAACAGCGGCAGCGCTGGAGTCCTATTTATTTCTCCAAGAGGCGAAAAACTGAAGTATGTCCTCGAGATCCTTTGGGAGGTATCCAATAACGAAGCTGAGTATGAAGCCTTGCTTTACGGGCTATGTTTAGCGATATCACTAGGCATCAAGTGACTACTTGTATACGGTGATTCACTTCTTGTCATTCAGCAAGTCAACAAAGAGTGGGACTGCAACAAGGAGACGATGGAACGCTTATGTACAAGAAGTGCGCAAGCTGGAAAACAAATTTTCCGGCCTGGAGGTTCATCATGTGGTACGGGAGCATAATGTTGGCGCAGATATACTATCCAAACTAGGATCCACCCGCGCACAGGTTCCAGTAGGAGTCTTCATCCAGGAGCTGAAACAGCCATCCATCAAGTTCTCACCTCAGGTAACCATTGATGCTGGCCTTCATCAGCCTGATCGGGAGGTTATGACGCTTGGAGAGGATTGGAGAGAGGCTTATATCGACTTCATCCAGGATCAAAGACTGCCAGCGGGGATGGACGCAAGAAGTGCAGAGGCAGCTCGTGTCATGTGCAAAAGCAAAGGTTTCGTCCCAGTCGACTATAAGCTCTACCGGCATGGCGCACGATCAGGGGTGCTCATGAAGTGCGTCATGAGAGAAGACGGCTACGACATACTGTGAGAGATACATGAGGGCGTTTGCGGCAACCATGCAGCTTTAAGAACGCTGGTGGGGAAAGCATACAGAGCTGGTTTCTGGTGGCCCACCGTAGTGTCCGATGTTGAGGACCTTGTGCGGAGATGCCAAAACTGCCAATTCTTTGGCAAGCAATCTCACGTCCCAGCTCACAGTCTCATCACCATACCACCATCCTGGCCATTCGCTTGCTGGAGCCTTGATATGATTGGGCCCTTCACAATGGCGCCATGCGGTTTCACCCATGTATTGGTGGCTATCAACAAGTTTACCAGGTGGATCGAGTACAAGCCGATAGCCAAGCTCACACCAGATCGAGTTGTTGATTTCATCTCCGATATCTTACATCGCTTCGGTTTCCCAAATACCATCATCACGGATCTGGGATCAAACTTCACGGCCAACCAATTTTGGGAGTTCTGTGAAAATGCGTGCATCGAGGTCAAATATGTCTCTGTTGCACACCCAAGGGCCAATGGTCAAATTGAGAGGGCGAACGGCATAATAATTGATGGCCTCAAGAAGAGACTTTATGATGAAAACAGCAAGAAAGGAGGAAAGTGGATACACGAGTTGCCACATGTCGCCTGGGGACTTAGGACTCAGCCGTCCAAAGCCACAGGACAAACACCATTCTTCCTTGTCTATGGCTCCGAAGCTATCTTATCGGCCGACATCATGTGGAAATCCCCAAGGGTTGAAATTTACAATGAAGGCAAGGCGGACGAAGCAAGGCAGTTAGAGCTTGATTCTGTCAAAGAGGCTTGTTGCACCGCTCTTGTCTAGTCCGCACGATACCTGCAGGGGATCCGGCGATATCACGACCGCAACATGAGAGAACGGTCATTCAGTATAGGCGATTTGGTCCTACGCTGCATCCAATATGAGTCCGGCTTACACAAGCTCAACTCGAGGTGGGAAGGCCCATTCGTCGTCAAGCAGGTCACAAGACCGGGGTCATATCGACTGCAATACCTCGAGGGCCAAGATATCCCAAATTCTTGGAACGTTCAGAACCTGCGCAAGTTCTACCCGTGAGAAGGCGTGCAGTGATAGCTGTTCTCCTGATGCCTGGATGGCCTTTTTCTTCTGAATCAATTTGGAGGCTACGTGTCACAAAATTCGGAATGTAAATTTTTTTGTTAACAGACGGAGGCTACGGCCACGTTCATGTTTTATATAAATCGGCTTCCCATCATAAGTTTTGACGGAAGCTACGGCCATGTTCATGTTTTATCAACTTCTTGCCATGAGTTTTAGCGGAGGCTACGGTCACATCCATGCTTCACAAGAATTGACTTCTTGCCATGACCTTGGATGGTCGTTTGCGATGACGATCGCATTTTCCCCAACAAGTTTGATCCGTTCGATTGGTTTATACCTAACTTGTTGGACGGGCTCACATGAGGAGCTATTTCGACTATGCCCAGAGTCGTTGCACTCAGGGTTGTTTTGATTTCTTGCCATAAGCACGGCAGTCACGCGACGATGCTCACGTTCTTTCCTAACTGGTTAGACCTGCAATCAGGTCATATCTAACCTGTTGGATGGGTTCCTACTAGGAGCTATTTCGACTACACCCAGAGTCGTCGCACTTAGGGTAGTTTCGATTTCTTGCCATAAGCACGGCAGTCACGTGATGATGCTCACGTTCTTTCCTAACTGGTTAGACCTGCTCGTTCGGGTTATACCTAACTTGTTAGATGGGTTCCTACTCGGAGCTACTTCGACTACTCCCAGGGTCGCCGCACCCGGGGTAGTGTCTACTACTTAGCCTTCGCACTTGGATGACAATTCAGTCATAGGGCAAATATAAGTGCAGACATCAAAGAAAAATACATACAAGGAAATGAGTACTTGTTTTTACATCTCAATCCTATAGTACACTTTTTACTTTCTGTTCTGCTACAGGTTGGGCTTCTTGGAGGTACTCTTTGAATTGTTCTTCAGAGTACTCCGCAGCCACACCCTGCGCGAACGCTTCTAGTCAAGCTTCTGGCCAAAAGAATTTTACAAAGGAAAGAGCGTGGCTGACACACACGATCGGGGCTTCGGTGAGGAAACTGAGGACCTTCTGTGGTGCTCCGAGAAGTTGCTCCAGCAAGGGCCGCTCGCCTGCTTCGCCGTCTTCTTATGGGTCCACCATGTCCACAAGCTTCTGGGCGGCTCCCCTGAGGTCCTCCAGCTCCTTTTGCCGTTGCTCCTTCTCCTCGCCCACCGTCTTGATCTGCTGAAGGCAACCGGCGAACTGTTGTTCAGTGTTGGCAATTACCTTCTGCAGCTTCTCGACGTCATTTGTATGGTGATACAACATATTCTTCGTGTCAGTAAGCAGCTCTTCTTTATATGTTAAGATTTTCCTAAGCTCTGCGGTGAAGATTTTTTCAGAATCCAAGATAAATTATTAAGTGAAAGTACTCGAGGGAAGAAAGGGTTTGCCTTGGTACGCCTTCTTCTGTTCTTTGAGTTGTTCCTGGAGCTTGGAGTTGGCCTTCTCGAGATTACAGAGATCGTTCTTGAGGAGCCACGTCTCTTGAGTCCGCTCCAGTGTCAGCTTGTCAAGCTCTCTCTGAAGATAAATGTTCTTCGTCAGCTCTTCGGATATGTGTTTTTCCTTGGCAGCGAGCTCCTGGTGGCCACTCACGACTGCCTTCAGTTTTCCAATCTTCTTTTGTGAGTGCTTGATGACATCCTGCATAAGGGGGAAGATTAAGACAAGCAACCCGACAACGTATACTGGCAGAGGAGTTATCATGCCTTACCAGGGTAAAATTGTACATCTCTTTGGAGATCTTCTTGAAGTATCGAATGTTGTTGTCCGTCAGGATCGGATCATCCACCAGATCTATGGTGATGATGTTCTGGTATCCGCGTCCGGTCATCAGCAGATCTCCAGGGCTCCTTGAGGTCCCTGCGGCTTCTTCAGTAGATGGTGGTTGGGCACCTGCAAGTCAAGATGCATTCAGTACATAATGTCTGTGGTCTAAGCAGCTAGCCGTGGGCAGTCAGACACTTACTTGTGCCATCTGTAGGAGCGGCTTCGGTGGCCTCAACTTGTTTTTCACCACCAGCTCCGGCTTCGGGGGTGGCAGGTCGGGCAATGTTGTGTCCTCAGGTGTAGGCTCCTCTGGGGCTGGTGGCTCAGGGGCTGGGGTAGCTGCGGCAGGCTTTGGCTGGTGCCTCATGTCGGTTACAGACTTAATGATGCAGAATCAGTTATATTATTACACAAGTGGAAAAGAATTGGATGGTCATTATGCAAAAAGGATCTGCACTTACAGCGATGATTTCTTCATGACAGCTTTCTTTACTCTTATGGCCCATGGTATTTGAACCACGGTGCTCATTGCCGGCGACAGGCTCACACCAGCTGATTGCGCGGTGCCCGCCACGGCGATGGTAACCGTTCCTGTTGAAGTTGTCGATGGGTCCGTTCCCACCTCTTGGCACTTGGAGTTGGGAGAAGAAGCAGACGGACTGCAAAAGGACAGTGTTATCATGCAACAATACCGATATTTGACAATTCAATAAGGCAGCCATTTCATACCTGGAGGACTTGACTACATGCGCCTTCCGCTAGCGCGCTACCCGACGACCCTGCGGGACGAAAGGCAGAGTTTCGATCAACTCGACGGATGGTATAGGGGAGTTGTCTCTTCTCGCCTTCCCTTCGGCTTCCCTTTCCGCCAGGGGGCTCCCGCTTTTAGTGGACTCGCTGCTGGGCAGAGCCTTGGCTGCTTGAGCCCTCTTCACTTCGGCTGTGGCGCTGGGGAGAAGGTGGTCCAGTCGAGAGATGTCGGGTTGCGGTGGGTAGCTCCAGTACAACTCTGTGTGTCCCTGCAGAAGATTTTCAGTTAGCAGTGGCAGAACAACATAACTTGTTCTACAAAGAAGTAGTCGAATACTTACCAATTTCGGTGGATTTTGCGCAGAAAACAACTGCGGGACGTAGGGAACGGCGTCCACGTCCAGCAGCACTTGCCTGACCCGGATGAGTGCGGCGTCGTCAGTCAATTCTTCTACGCATATCGGAGAGGGATCTTCAGTGCCTATGTACTCGAAGCCTAGAGCGTGGCGTTGTTCGATCGGCTGGATCCGGTGCTTGAAGAAAGAAAACATTACACACGCTCCGGTCACTCCTATTTCTTTGTGAGCTGCTATGATGGCTAGCAACTCGTCGACTTGGTCCAGGTCTCCTCTGAAGACTTCGGTGTTCCACTCTGGCCTCATGACAGGGGGTTTGCTGGATTTTTCAGGAAGCTGAGGGGCATGGTTTTCAATGTAGAACCAGTGGTTCTTCCATCGAGGAATGTTGGAGGGGAATTTATAGGAAAGGTACCTATCGCCGGCTTGCTGTCTAAGCTGGATGCTGACGCCCCCTACAACGGATGGATTTTTGGCTGTGGGTTGCGGCTTTACCCGGAAAAGGAAGCGGAAAAGATCCCAGTGGGGCTCAATTTCAAGGAAAGCTTCGCAAAAATGGATGAAGATGGCAATATGGCAAATGGAATTCGGGTTGAGGTGATGGAGCTCAAGCCCGTAGAAATAAAGAAGGCCATGGAAGAAAGAACAAGAGGGGAGGGCTAGACCCCGTTCGGCAAAATGGTAAAATATGACGATTTCATCTACATTTTCCATGGGAAAAGGCTCGTGAAAAGAGGGGCACCAGTTGACAAGACTTTTTTCTTGGAGCAAACCCTCGAAAACAAGTTTTCTGAGATCGTTGTTGGAACACTTACTGTGAGTCCACTCCCTAGACGGCGGCTACGACTTCTTCTTCTTCCCATCCTTCTCGTTGGATCTTTTGGGCGCAATTTCTGGATCCACTCACCAAGAGTTGCTCGGGGGCTGCGGAGAAAGTGGCGAAGAGATTTGGCTAGGTTGGGGCTCTCTAAGGGGGTGAAGGCGGAGTGCTGCTTTGATTGGAGGATTTGGAAAGTTCTTGGCGGATTGACGATTGGAAGCACAGATTTTACTTGGCGTTACTGCGGGGTTAAATAACCAGCGGTCGGATACAGTTTTACTGTTTTAAAGTTCCAAAGTCATTTTGGGGAATATTCGGAAGATGAGGGGTCGTTTGGTGGATCGTTTAGATAAAATATTCGATTAATCATTTTTTCAGGGTTAATTGTCCCGAAAAAAGGGGTTGTTCGAATTCCGGATCTAACTTCCATCGTTCGTACCATCACACCAGTTATTTATCATGGAAATATTTTTTCACTGCATGCCACGACCTTAGGATCCTTATTTCCAAACCCTGAGAGATTTGGATTCAAGGCTCGGGGGTTGCGGGATACGTGGCATCGGCTACTTATTTTTTCGAATTTATTTGAAAAGTAAGTAAGGAAGGTTCAAGACTAATGTGACCCTCAGCTTGATTCTCTGATTCAACCTAAGGCTCGGGGGCTACTCCATATGGAGTGCGATTTTTCAATCACATACCATACCAAATGTGGCAAAACCAATCCGCTTGAATTATTCCGGCTCAAGTGCGCTAGTCATCACTATACAGGTGATACTTACTCAACGCACTTCAAACGGAACAACCCATTGGTTTGTCGGGTCACCGCCCGATTCAACCACGGTTACACAGGATCGGGGTAGGTTTACCTCGCACGAAGGTGAGTTTACAATCACACCACAGCTCGCTAACTTTTAATTTACAGAAATATTAAACCTTATTACAATTTGTTTCGTACTTAAGGTAAACTTATACAAACATTGTTTTAAACCATAAGCTATGCAAGCTTGCTTAGAGTCACAGCGGAAGAAATTAACACGCGACTACACACATCGCGAAAGTTGACACCACGCTCAGCCCGAAACATGGCGTCATTCCGGAGGGTCACTGCCAGCCAGGGACGGATCCCACTCCACGAACTAGCCAAACAGAACAGAGGATGGCCAGGCTGGACTATCCGTTTGGTTCACACAGGCCATACCTAAAAGATAGACTAGCAAGACTCAGTATGCTAATACTTAGCAAGACTTACCCGTTTCATGGTATACTTTGCCATGTAACTAGACTTATGAAGGCTTGTAATGGTTCTGGGTTTAATTTCAGCTGAAAAGTAACAAAGAGTATGATCTAACTTTCATGTTTTAGCTTTCAGCTTCTAGTTGCATTAACCATTCTAGGTAAGCACCTATTCTAGACAAGTAAGGTAGAGATTAGCCTCCATCAAGATTATTCCAACAATAGTTACTGTTCTTACTCTATGTGGCAGAAGGAACAAGCAGTCTCAATCTCCGCGAGAAACGGACGATTCTGAATCGACTTTCATAACCTTGCAAGGGTAAACCTAACTCACATGCTTGGAATATCCAACGATCATTCCAAAGCAACCGTTTGCCTTTCATTCCGACTCGTGGATCAGGACCACGACAAACGACTGTAGGATCATACGCACATCCAATGTGCAAGACGCATGTCTGTAGCGTGACTACATGACCGTACTATTGTCTGCTGTGCGGAACGTACTCCCGCACGTCGGTGCGTGTGCGAAAAACCAAAGGTTATGTCCACTCCTCGGGCCGATTGGTTACTAGGCTTACCGCTTTCCATATTTCACGGCATGTGGCTAGTACTTTCAAACGCTTAACCACAGCTACCACACACTACGACCTTATCAACTTTTATCAACACAGACGGGGTAACCTTTTGAGTCATGATACTGCACATGACCCTATCCATCATCCTTATAGTGTATTGCAGAATAATAAACATTCAACTCCTATATCGCGCAAGTGACAGGAAATCACTCGACTTCTGCCGGTCCTATTAGCAGAGCATCTGTTCGATAAGGACTTAGGCACAATATATAGGTTCCTAGGATTCATGCATCTAGGGTTCCATTTCAACTCCTAGACTTAATGCATAATATAGATATATAAGTATAAAACTGTATAAGTGTAGTAAGTTAAAATATGGGGTTATGCATCGGGGCTTGCCTTCTTGAGCGGGGCTGGGGTTAGGGATGTCAATAACTTCCGAACCTTGGTTCGGGGCTTTATTTAAATCTTCGACGATGTTCACCTGGTCTTCAGAAAACCCTTGCTCGTGTTCCGGGACTAGCTCGTAGTCTCCGTCATCGAGCGTCGCTGACTCTACACGATATGCAATAATTTGAATTAGGTGGTTCTTGAGTTAAGAATTTTACTTCGCGATAAAATTGCAATCCAACCAACTGATAAACACAACTTCATAAAACAAGAACTTTGAATTCAAACTTACTATTTGTATCTTAGTCCAATTATCATAATTAATTGGATTAATTAAATTAGGTTAACAAGTTTGATTTTTATTTTGAAATCCACAAAGGATATGGCCTTGAATTTTTGTGGGTAAGCTTACTTCTAACAGATGAGCTTACCATGAATGTTTCATAAATTTCTAAAATCAGAGATTAAAGCATTTGAATGAAGTTCAAATTTCAAGTTTAAATTCAAACCTTAGGCAAAATAGTGCCATAAATTCTTGAAAGATTTACTATGAACTACTCAATTATAGAAGATCACATGGTAAAAAGATCTAGGCATAAAAACCTTAGTAACATGCTTGAATAAATTTAAACCATTTCAAGCTTGATTTGCATAAGTTTAAATTAGTTCAAGCTACGATTCAGCACTGCAAGTGAAATTTACATACAAGCTCACTCATACCCTAAACATGCTACTCACCAAAATTCACAAGCAATAGAGCTAGCATGCAAAAGTTATACTCAAGATACCCTTTTTCTAATCTTTAAAATAACTCTAACAACATTTTGTTTCAAACTGAACTCCAATAACAAAAGTTGTAGAGCTAGATTTCTCGAGTACAACAAAACTGGTTTGGCAATTTTTGGATTTTTCTACAAATTCGTATGGATTTTCAAAATTGGCTGTTTTGAAAAGGGGTACTGATTTTCCACAGAAAGGCCCCTAGAAAGATTTGAATCCTTGGCCGGGTTAAACAAAGAAGCCAATCGACGGCGATCAAATTCCAGTGAGGGGGCTCACCGGCGGCGAGGGGAAAGTGGGGGAAAAGGTTCAGGAGCTCATGGCGGTCAGGGGGGTGGCCGGTGTTGAGGAAGAGAGGGACTGAGGCGGCGTGTCGTGGGCGAACAGGGGCGGGCGGCAGGGCTCCGAGGGGCGGCGATGGCGTTCCGGTGGCCGGAGGGCAGGACAGCGGTGGGGAAGTAGCTAGAAAGCTTCCTCGGGATGATGTGGTGCTGGTGGTGTGCTTGGCAGGGGCTGAGAGGCAATGGAAAGTCGGGACGACGGCGAGACCGAGCGGCAGCGGAGCTCGAGCTCACCGGCGCGGTGGTCCAGCTGTTCTAGTGCGGGAAATTGAAATTGGGCGGGTCTATGAGCATCAGTGGGTGGCGGCGGTGCTACTGGAGCACTGGATCGCGGGTGGGAGGTGGCAGAGGCGGCTGACGATGGTGAACCGAGGCAGCGGCGTAGCTCCGGCAAGGAGTAGTCGAGCAGAGGAAGGAAGAAGAAGCAATGCGGCATGGGGAATGGGTAAAAGAAGTCGAGAGGAACTCTTCGGCAAGTTTTAAGGCTAGAGGAAGCACTACGCATGCGAAGCAGCTGCTGGCAAGCTCGGTGGCGCACGTGGCGGCTCGGGCTGCGGCAGCGCAACGTGGAGGGGCAGGGAGAGGGCCAGCGTGGGGTGGTGAGCGGCGGGCGCGGTGCTGGAGGGGCACGTGGCACGGAGAAGAGCGGTGCGGGGCAGCTGGAGCTCGGGAAAACGGCCAGTGAAGGCGGCGGGGTCGGGCGCAGAGAGAAACAGAGAGAGGAGGGGCTGGAGGTAGACGATGGGGACCTTGCTGCAATTTTTCAAAAGTGCAGGGACTCCACTGTAAAGCCAAAACAACTTTCAAACCATAGCTTAAATGAAAATGTGCCCAAAAGAAAAAGTGTAGAGCTTAGCAAGATCTACAACTTTGCTTTAAGGTTCAGTTTCAAAAGAGTTAAGGATTTGAATCTAATTTAAAACTTGACAAAAGTTTAAACTTCGGAGATAACCTATTTAAATTCTACACTCCACTTGAATCCTTGAGATAGTTTCACTTCTCACAAAGCTTTAAAAGTAAGTACCTGCTTCTTGCAAAATAACCCTTTACATATTTTGATTTTACCTACCATTCTTACCCATTTTGCATCAAAGGACCTAAATTTTCCAGAATTACAAAAATACCCTTTTGCCTTTCCATTAAAGTTTTTAACACACATACACAAGATAAAACATACACACTTTATACTAGAATCTAGTATGTTTTAATCCTAAGTACCTGAATGTCACACCAAAGAAGTAATTCGGGGCATGAGCACCTCATAGCTTCGATGCAGCCAAGAAAGTACTCGAAGAAGAACTTTAAGATAGAGCTTCAAAAGAAGCCGAAGACTACTTCGAAAGTACTCGAGAAGCCTGCAGTACTCAGCTACGAAGAGCTCGGGGGCTTGTCAGACCCAGGGCTACGGGACTGGGTACATAACGTAGTTTGAATAGGATTAGGAGATAAAGCCTGTCTTATCTCTTATTTATGTTGTTCTCTACTCGTATGAGTAAGAGATAAAGCTAGTCGGTACAGATGGAAACTACTCGAGTTATACTCGGGTACGATTCCTTGGCTAGTATTGGGCTAGGATTCATGTAACCCTGACCTCCTGGATATATAAGGGGGGCAGGGACCCATTCAAAACACAACATCTACATCCAAGGCAATACAAACCACCATACAGGACGTGGGGTATTACGCACCTCGCGGCCCGAACCTGTCTAAGTTTTGTGTTCCTTGCACCTTTGTGTTACTGATCTCAGCATCTCCTCACCTAAACTTACCACCTCGAGTATACCCCTCGGTGGGCAGCCGGTAAAACACTGACAAGTTCTGCCACACGATGGTCATACCTGATCCTGCTGGGTGATGCGTCATGCCCGGCCTCTTATTACTAGACCGGCAACACTGCGGCGAGCTGGCTCCTTCTCCATCTGCAATGTTCGTCACTTAACTGAGTACAGTGAGAGCCTCGAGCATGGGATAACACATGAAGAGAGAGTTTCCCAGCCCCTCGCACATCAGATGTCCTTGCACAAAATGCTCTAGGCCAACTAGGAGTTGGTATGCTTCCGTCAAGGGCAAGTAGGTGACCTGGGCATTCTCCAATGCACTGACATGCACAGCAATGTGCGTAACCAGAGAGGTTATGCTGATGGGGCTCTTGCCCGCGATCATCTTCTGCCAATGAGCCAACATGCTCATGACAGGAGAGTACCTCACCTTGTGGGCCATACTAAGCTGCAGAGTTGCAGGTCGGAGTGAAGATGAACAACCATGCAAAGCGATTTTGCTAGCAGGCTAAGCGTGAGGTTATGCGTTGGCACTATGCTATTATTGCTGCTAACAGGTTCTTCAGAAATTGAGTTCCACAATGTGGTACGGTCATATTGATGATCTTTAGTGAGGGCATTAGGATCCAGCAGGCGCTTCTTATGGAAACCAGGTGCTACGCTAAGGTCTTTCGCCGTTAGCTCATATTGTTCATTCAGGAAATGGAAACAAATTTTAGTTGTTTTACCCGTTTCTTCAATGCAAAGAGACATAAGGAATTCTACGGCTAGGAGCTGCGAACCTGCCTCAGTGATGTCGGCGAAGTCCTCCCAACCGGCATAGGTGTTGCCGGCCATTCAAACATTGTGTGACCATCAACTTCTCGGCAATAAATAGAGCTTTGCATCTTGTTCCATACATATTTTATTTATTTCTAACAACTTCCACAAGTTTTGGATGAGTTGTGATTGCAGGAACACGTGAACCAAAAATGAGGCAAAATGGGAAAAATCCCAGGCCGACCAGCCTCTCCTAGGCTAGCCGGCCTAGCACCTTCTCGGATTGCCACATCACTAATCCAAGAGCGAGGAAACACACTTACTTTGCTCCTGAGCCGTGCACTTGATGTCGGTTTGATCCAATTACCTGAAAGGCTTCGCCCATGGATTGAAGGGCACACCTGCATGCAAGACTCAGGCAAATACCTGAGAACCACTATTGATGGTCCTTAAATGCTAAATCTGACCATCAACTAACTCATAAATAAAGAAAAACTTTACACCTTACTCACATATTTGTATCACTAACCTAGTTTCACAGTTGTTTTGGATAATAAGCCATTTCAGGGATACAAGTCTGCAAGAAGGAAGAAGGGAGAAGCATACGCAAAACACAGGCAAAAGTACGCAGAAGATCCTATCCTGCGATTACCAAAGATAAGAGGGCCCACAAATCATACCAAACAGGCGTGTCAAGGCACAAATCACCAAGGATCGTCACCAGGGCCCACATGGCAGCCAGCCAGAGGAAGGTTGATGTAGCACAGGCCCAATCTTCTGATAGGTATGATAGGTTTGATTGGTAGAGAACTCGATGTTGGCGATCCGGGCTTCTAATCAGACATGATTCGAACCCCTGCAACCATTACACCGCTGCTCTATTGGTTATCAACCAAGCACAACTCGATTGTCCTCGCCAAAAAGGCTTTTCCCTGCAACCGAATTGAAGAACACAAGTAAGAAAGGATAAGTACGCAATCTGAAATTGCAGATGTATATGATACGAAGACGAATATGGGGTTCAACCTCTAAACAAAAAAGAACTAATCGCCACAGTGGTGTAGAAAAAGAACGGGGCCTCGATTCACAGCAAAAGGACTCAACATCACAGTTACAATAAATGATGTCTGTTTCTCGTTGGAAAACTAGAACTAAACAAAACCCAAATCCTAATGTGGTGGCGGCTACTAAGTTTGTACCCAAGAAGGATGAAGCTAGGGTTGGGGGCAACCAGGGAGGCACCCACACCATGGGCTTAATGGCCGACACGATACAAAGACCGTTAAGGCCCAAAACTGTTGATGCAGCACCTTGTCATGGTCGCACAGGATGATCTATGAACCTTCTAGATCTAGAACAGATCCAAAAGAAAGCTTCCGTCATTAACTTTCCAATGCATCAAAGAATGGCTCATTTCAATGTCGTATGAGGGAGAGGTGGCCGATTCCGTCCAGCGTGGTCTGCTAAATCCAGGGCATAGCTCGTGCATATCCACCTTGGTAATGTCCTCATCAGTAACTTAACCTGACCACTAGGCCTATAAATAGAGGGGCATTGTGGCACATGTAATTAGATCTTTTTTGGAGAATTAGCCTGTCACACCCATTTTATAAGAACATAAATCGGGCAATCATATATGCGCCAGGATCAAGTCACGCATATATACAACAGAATCATCAAGATATCACAACACGTATCTCGAAATAAAAGCGTATAAATTATAAATGAATATCTTTGTTACAACTGAATCAAGAATCAGTTCAAGGAATGCGGAAGCGTAAAATAAATACATGAAGAATAGGGCACCACAGGGATGTCAACTGGGAGACAACGCCTAGAAATCGTCGAGTCCGCTGATGTAGTTCTCCACGTCGCCTGGTACTGAGCAGCAGTCGAAGATATCCCAGAGAGAATAGAAGAGTAGAGAAGGCAAGTGTGAGTACACAACTTGTACTCAATAAGTATAACACGAATTATGAGGCTCTAGGGTTAGCTGACTCAACTGCATTAGCTTTTAATCTTGGCAAATTTTATTAAAGCTAATTACTACAAGTGGATGATTTACCATAACCCAAGTTACATAATAATTAATCAAGGTTAAAAATAAGACTACTGAAAACCAAGCCAAACCACCAAAGTACAGCCCACTAATCAGACGGAGGATCTGGGCCGCTCATGACCGTGAGCACGGCTAGTATATCAGTTTTACACTCTCGAGAGGTTGCACAACTTTACCCACAAGTCGTGAGCTACACTAGTTGTTCATCACACTTCCTTAGGTGAGATGACTAGCAGCACACTACGAGACCGTTACAAAGGATCACGTTAGTAAGGTGTAACCGCTAAGGTTTCTGGATCAGCAACGATGGGGCCCACCTCAATGGGGTACAAGCACACAGCACAGACCAAGCCGGAGGAGCAGGGACCATTGAAGCTTACCACCCCTCTTGCCCCGCAGGTAAGTTACTCCCGAACCAAAATGACCTAATTAGTAAGTCAAGACCGTCCCATTCCAGTCTTGTGGTTGCGCGATTGTCCCAGGTTGTCGCTCTATGAACCGGTCCTTATGGAGAGTGGCCAACCAAGCACTAAGCAGCGTGCTGGCCCCCTAAACAATGTTTCTAACAAAAACACATTTTAAGGAGACGTGAGCCGCTCAAGCACACAGCACTGAGGGCCACTCTCAGAATTAAGTTGCATATACCATTAATCAAGTTTAATTACAAAGGACCATTATATGTGAGAGCGCGGCACCTAGCACAACTGACCACAATGCAACCCAAGGTATATATATATAAAGGATAAGGTGGCTAGGAAGTCCTTATAGGCATACAGAATTAAAATGCAGTATGAAATTGTATTTTAAAAGTGATAGGATATTCATGTTATACTTGCCTTCCTCAAAGTTCTCCTACTGCTGCTCAAACTGTTCTGCAGAGAGGGGCTCCTGCTACTCGTCCAAAGGCTCAGCGTCTACTCACGATCGCAACGCCAAAACATGGTCCAATACATACACATACATACAAACAAAGACAAAACATAAGAAACAGTACAACATTACATAAAAACAGCACACAAAACTATGATAGAACTATTCTACGCGTTACAACGATCGCGTGAGCGTGAAAACCGCCTAAAACGGAGCTAAGACGCGAAATCTAGGGTTAAAACAAGGTCCAGGGGCTTTTCTGTAAGAAAACAGGAAAACCAGGGGTTTCTGGGCAAAAACCAGGGACCTAAACATAATTAAAGGCTAGATCTGGGGTCTAACTTGCTAAAACTCAAGGCTAGGATGGCGGGCACTAATTCCAGGAAGCTCAGGGGCCCAAAAGATAAAAACAGGATTTATCCGCAAATAGTTTTGAACTAAGGGTGGACTGCGGGTTGTTTTCTCAAAAGGACAGGGACTCTTTAGCAAAAGGTTTGGGCTGAAGCGGTACGTTCTGTTTAGGAGCGTTGGATCGCGATCGGGTGGCTAAGATCCACGGCTCGGCCCACAGGCGTTCGGAACGGCGGGGTGCTCACCGGAGCTCGGACCCCGCGGCGGCGCCCCACCGGCGTGTGGCGTTCCCGCCTCAGGATTGACCTGGGGTGCACGACAACTAGCACAAAAGGAAGAGGGGACCGAGCTGTTGCTCACCTAAGTCCGGATGGACCAGCTAAGCGGCGCAGGACGGCCAGAGACAACGACGAGCGGCAGCGCACGGACGGCGTCGGGGAAGAGGCTCGTAGAAGGGCGGCTCACGGCTTCCGGCTCCACGGTCCTGCTCGGGGAGGTCTTGCGAAGCTGGCGGAGGGGTCAGTATGGCCTGAGATGCACCGGTGGCCGGCAATTTCTTGGAGGCGGCTCACCGGCTGCGATGGCTCGGGGCCCAAATCCGGCGAGCACAAGGGCGGAGGACGCGAGCACGGGCTCGGGGGTCGACCCTGGTACTTGGGCGGAGCTCCTGCGGGGGTCTCAGGTGGCGGGGCTGCAGTGGATCGACCGGCCCACGGCGGAGCCGAAGCTCGATGCAGCGGAGCGGATCGTGGCGGCAGCTCGAGGGTTCGCGGGTGGGCGCTTCGGTGGTTTAGGTCCCAGTGGCATGCGCGGAGCTAATTAAGGGCCGAGCGGAAGCTGGCGTGCGTGCCCGGGCTGGCGCGGGAAGCACGGTGACGACCTCGGCGTGTGGAGAAAACGGATCGTGCACAACTGCCCCGCGCGATACTAGCTCAGGCGGCGAAGCTTCTGGAACGAAGGGGGAGGCTCGGTCGCGGCCCGGGGTGCGGGCTCGGGTGCGGCGCAAGGCCTCGGGGGGGTGCAGCAGAGCGGGGCCACGGGCAGCGGCCGAGCGGCCGGGCCAGCGGGGAAGAAAAACAGAGGAGGGGTCGGGCACTGGAAGAAGAAGGAAAGGGGGAAGGAGGCGCTGACGCGCGGGACCGGCCTAGCAGAGGGAGAAAGGGAGAGAGGAGAGAGCGCCCGGGCTGGACTGCGCTGAGGGCCGAGGAAGCTGAGGGAGCTGGGCCTCGGTGCGGCCCATGCGGGGAAAGGAGGGAAAGGAGAGGGAGAGCTGGGCCGAGCGTGGATGGGCCGCGTGGAGAGGAGAGGGGAGAAGGGCTGCTGGGCTCTTTCCTTTTCTTCTTCTTTTCTTTCCTTTTCCACACTCAAACTATTCAAACAATTCCATTTGAATTCAAATAAATTTGAATTCAAACCCTATACACTCAACACAAATAAAACAATGCTCCAGCATGAATGCACAAACAAGTTGATCATATAATAACTTTGATTTTCTTGTGTTATAAAATTACTTTAAACGCAAGATAAATTAGAGAAAGCCCTGGAAATTTTATTTCAGCCTAAATAAATTCATTAAAATTTGGGAAAATTACATTAGGGTGTTACATAGCCTGTGATATTACGTGTCCTAACATGCCAACTAAAATCCATTTCTAGATCTTGTGCTGCATAGTTCTTCCTATTGATTTCGGCTTGAAATCCAACATAGTACATGGGTTCTTTGTTGCGAGTGGCATCGATAAATGTCTCGTACACATGAACGCTAATATGACTACAATCATGGGGGGTACAAGAAATGGTGAACTCGATTTCTTTTGCACATGCCATCCGGTCATCTACATCTGCCTTAATTATTTCTTGTGTTGCAGAGTTGTGAAACTAAAGCATGGGACATGCAAGATCAGTATAGCTCACCTCCCTCGAGCATGTTACACATGCCAGATGCAATTTGATCTCTTGCATTTCATGGAGAAGATTTGCAAAATTGCTTTGATGTGGGAATGACATGCATGGATACTATGAGCTTGTTCCGATGCACTTTTAGTGACTTTGAGAAGTAGATTGCTACCTAAGAAAATTATTATAATTAGGAATAATAAAGAAGCCCAAGAAGTGTTTGGAGAGAGGCATGGAGGAGGAGAATACCAGCTCAGGCATCCAAGCGAAGTAGAAGGCCCGCAACATATCAAATTCGACTCCATCTCGGAGTCCTCGATCAGGATGCTTAAAACTAATGCCCAGGTCGCATACAGAGTCCAAATTCGATGTTCTACATATGTATGGAGAGATAAGGAGAATAACTTTCTAATTCCACCGGCTTCACATCATTATCAAGTCCGACTCAACAGGAATCGTTGAAACATGTGGAAATCCATAATCTACCAGGGTGTTGCGCTACCATCTTTCGGGCCGTTGGGCCGAGTATCGTGTTGGTGTCCATTAGGGACGTGTCTAGGGTTTGTTAGATGATCCTAAACCTTTATATTCAGTTGCCATCACTCAAGTTAGGTTTGGGTTTTACTTAGATTAATCTGTCAAGAACAGTCCTTTATATTCAGTAGCCATCACTCAAGTTAGGTTTGTGTTTTACTTAGATTAATCTGTCAAGAACAGTTTCACCATTATTGGTTTGTGAGACCCCAATTCGTGAGCTTAATCATTCACTTGCAATCTTTGTTGCGGTTCTTTCTTGTTCTTTCTTGTATTCTTCAATTCGCAGGCAAGGATTAGCCTTCATGGTGATGTCAATCGGGCATGGCACGGTTGATAACCAAGAGATGACATGGTGCTTCAATTTCGATCTCGGGTCTTGTTGATCGGAAGCCGGATCACTTGTGTCGGGTTGTCTTCAAATTGATATTTATCCTCCTGACAGAAGATCGGGCACCCTATCGTTCCCATCAAGTGGTAATCAGAGACCTAGGTTTACCGTCAGGTTTGCACTTTCACCATTCTTGTTTTCACCTTCATCCCATAGTCCACAATCAGCCATAGTTTTCACGCTGTCGATTTCGGCACTATTTTAATTTTCCCCATCCTAGAACCCTCGCCTTTAGCCTTTCCATAATTTAGTTTCAGAGTCCGTAGTGTTGATTTTGTGTCCTAGGTCGAGTTTGGATGCTGGTATAGATTTATTTCATCCATCAGCTCGTTGATCCAAACATCTGTTGTTGTTCTATCCATCAAACCCTAACCTTAACCTATCTTGATATTCTGATTTGGATGTTCTTCCATAAAATAGTCATAACTTTTGCATATAGACTCTACAGAAATCCTGATTTGCAATCTTTTATCACGGACATCTAGAAATTTTTTCATCTGTTGGTGATAGACTTTGTTCGTTCTGCAAAAATTAAAATTCCAAAATTTGTCTTGAAAAACTAAGTTTTCAAGAAAACAAGTTCCAATTTAATTTTCGGAGCATCCACTTGTTTTTCTATAGGTCAGAGCTTACATCTAATTGTTGTGCAACTTTTCGTGGTTCATTCTCTTGTGCTCCTAGTTGAAAGAAAAATATTGAAAAAAAGAAAAGAAAAAAGTTTGAAGGGCAAAAAAAAGAAAGAGCAGGAGCACATAAAGAGGATATATAGCAGGCTGAATTGTTTTGTTCCATTGCCATTGTCTGTGTTGCCTTCATTTTTTTACTTCTGCAACAACTGGTTCATCCTAGGATTATGTTTATACCAGCAACTAGGCAAGTACTTTGGACATTTATTTAACATAGCTATCTGTTTCTGAATTGTGTCCCACATACATATATATATATATATTGTTGCCTTCCCAAGCTCCACATATTACTCCTATTCTGCAAGTATTCGAGCTTTGCAATCATGTACCACTTGTTGGTGTTTTACTGTCATGCCTACCGAGGTATACCCCCGAGGTGGTGAGTTTGTAGGTAGGGTATCGCCGAGATCAGGAACTCAAAGGTGCAAGGAACACAAGGTTTAGACAGGTTCGGACCACCAAGAGCATAATACTCTACGTCTTGTGTGGTCTGTATTGCCTTAGGTGGTGATCGGGTGATCTCCTATTTGGAGGGGGTCCCTATCCTCCCTTATATAGTCTGGAAGGATAGGTTTACATGGATGTCCTACTCATGTACAAGCCTAGGAGTCCTACCCGAGTACTGTTCGGGTGCTTTTATACCATGTCCGACTAGTTTCGCTACTGTATGAGTAGTCCTACTATACTACGAGTAGTTACAACAGATGTAGGGCATGGGCCATGTCCCATCCCTTATCCTAGAAAAAGTACGCCATGTGCACAGTCCCATGTGCCCGGGTCTGACAAGCCCCTGAGCTCTTCGTAGTCGAGTACTTCAGGCGTCCGAGTACTTCTGAAAGCGTCTTTGAGTTCTCCCAAACTTCATCTTGAAGATGTCCTCCGAGTACTTCCTTGGCTGCATCGAGGCTATGAGGTGCTCATGCACCAAGTATTTGTCAAGTCTTCTTTTATATGGGGTGCGATTAAACTCACACTCCATATGGAGTAGCCCCCGAGCCTTAGGAGCCTTAGTACCTTGTCGCATCCAGCCCCGAGCAAGGGAGCTAGATGAGTAGAATAGTGTATACCTAGCAGTCGGTAGCGCCAGCCCTTGAGCCGAGGCAATGGCCAAGTTGCCGCTAGATATTGAATCATTCGATGAAGCTGTCCAGCTGGACTCGAGTAGTCGAAGTAGTCGAACATGTGTAGAACTAGTCATAAACTAGTAAAATGCCTTGTTATGGGAGTGAGCCCCCTTCAGTAACATAGGATACTAGTTAGAAACTAGTAATCTGTTACTGGAAATATGGGAGCGAGGCCCCTTCAGCAAACTTGTGCGTAATACCAGTTGTAAACCAGTAAAATGGAGTTATACTGGAAGTATGAGCACGAGGCCCCTTCAGTAACATACGATACTAGTCGAAAACTAGTAATATGTTACTGGAAGTATGGGAGTGAGGCCCCTTCAGCAAACTTGCGTGTAATACCAGTCGTAAACCAGTAAAATGGAATTATACTGGAAGTATTGATCTCCAAGCACTATCAGAAGATGTCTTGGTTGATTAAGGATGAAAATAGCATAGATGCTCGATATTCCAAAAATTAGGAACCTCCTGGCCATCAAGGCACTGTAAGCGATACGACCCAGGTCCTGTAACCACGTGCATGATGAAAGGCCCTTCCCATCGCGAGTTAAGCTTGTGTAACCTGGTGTCATCCTGGATTCGTCGAAGAACCATATCTCCAACATTGAAAGAGCATCATTGAACATTCCGGTCATGGTAACGACAGACTCCTTGTAAGTAGCGGGCCGACTGGAACAAGATGTTGCATCTGATTTTCTCGGCTGAGTCGAGCTCGAGATGTCTTCCGGTGTCAGCCTCGCCTTCTTCAAATATCTCTAGTTGAGGAGACTTTCACATCATGTCAGCTGGTAATATAGCTTCAGACCTGTATACGAGGAAAAAAGGTGACTTTCCTATGGCTTTGCTTGGTTGTGTGTGAAGCCCCCTTGCCGCCCTTTTTGTTGTTCTCGTCATAGAGTCTTTTCTTCAATCCATCAAGAATCAAGCCATTGGCACGCTCAACCTGGCCGTTGGTCCGTGGGTGAGCCACTGAAATGTATTTGACTTCAATGGAACTACGTTCACAGAAATCTCAGAACGGATGAGAGTGGAAATCGGACCCCAGGTCCGTAATGATGGTGTTGGCAAAACAAAAAATAGTGTAGGATGTCGCAGATGAAGGTAACCACTTGACTTGCAGGGAGCGTTGTGATTAGCTTGTACTTGTTCCACTTGGTAAACTTGTCAATGGCCACCAACAGGCGTGTAAAACCACCCGGCGTAGTGGTCAGGGGCCCTATCATGTCCAGGCCCCAACATGCAAACAACCATGAAGGTGGTATGGTGATGAGGTTGTGAGCCGGGACATGGGGCTATTTGCTAAAGAACTGGCAGTTTGTACACCGGCGAACGAGTGCTTCGGCATCTGTCAAAGCAGTCGACCAGTAGAAACCAGATCTAAAAGCCTTGCTGACTAGTGTGTGAGTAGCCGCATGGTTCCCGCACATGCCTTTGTGAATCTCTTGGAGTATCTCTCTGCCCTCCTCCATGCGAACACACTTCATGAGTATACCTGACGCTGATCACGCTTGTACAGGTTACCCCCAACTAGAATGTACCCTTTACTACGCCTTAGGATGCGAGTAGCTTCAACACTTCTTGGATCGGTGCCGGGGGATAGTTTGTGCTCCTGGATGTAGTCGATCAAGGTCACCCTCCAGTCGACCTCAATCATCAAGACCTCTTGGTCGGGTCCCTTTGGACCTTGAGCGATGGAACTTGAGTCTGGTGCCTTGATGGAGGGGTGATGCAACTCGTGAACAAAAACTCCCGGTGGGACGTTAGCTCAATCAAAACCTAGTTTGGAGAGCACATCCGCTCCCACGTTGTTGTCGCGAATCACATGGTGGATTTCCAACCCTAAGAACTTGCTCTCAAGCTTGCGTATCTCCATAACATACGCATCCATGGTGTCCCTGTTGACGTCCCACTCCTTGTTGACTTGTTGAACCATCAGTTAGGAATCACCATAGACAAGTAATCGCTTGATGCATAGAGAGACTGCCAGGCGTAGCCCGTGCAATAGTGCCTCATACTCGGCTTCGTTGTTAGAGACCTCAAATAGTATTTGGAACACGTACTAGGAGTCGATGGAGTTTGGCATGAAGCTTTCGAGCCAAGTGAGGGGCACGGACTCCAAAGCTATCGGGAAGTAGAGAGCTTTGGTGGAGTTGGATCCCCCTGAAACCTCGATGGCAACGGAGTAGCATCGGATCCACTAGCACGGGTCCTGTTTGTCATCATACTTGGGGATTCCGACTGGTTTGAACTACTTGGGATAGGATTTTTTCGTGATGTTGGAGGTTAAGGTAGGGAAGCGGTCATTATCATCGTTGTCATGGTACCTATCGGTACGGTCCCTTCTCCTTGCTTCGATAACACGCCGCGCATCACGGCTGTCATTGACCTTCTGCCTAAGGTTGATCATGGAAGCGTCGTGAAGGCGTGCCTCGAGTGGAGCTTGGCCTTGAGTCCTTGCAACATGTTGGTTGCGAGGTTGGCGAGTAGATTGTTGTACTTCTTGTTCATCGTTGCCACACGCAGACTGGTGGCCCTCGTTGCGCTCGTGACTGTAGTTCCTCCAGTTCTCGGGGCCTCCTCCGAGGGTGCGACTGATCAGCGCAGTTTCACCATGGTGCTCAGACCTCGAGGGTAGATTTCGAGTGGAAGACAATGGATGTTACCCATCGAGTTGCACGAGCGCGCGCCGGGTTAGTGTCACACCCGGTTTTAAGGACAAAACCAAATGCGTATCTATATATATGCCAGGATCAAGTTCCATACATGTAGTGACTTCATCAGTGAATAATCAGCAACAGTATCATGAAAATAGAATTAAAAGACTATAAAAATTATTAGAGTTATACAGCTTATCCTGGAAATGAAGACTCCAAACTTCACAGGCAATCGACCGGGGGTTGCGTAGGCCTAGAACTCAGCATCATCGTCAAAAGACTTCACATCACTTTCTCCTCTGAGCAGCAATTATAACAAGCATGAGTACACTTATGGTTGGTACTCAGCAAGTGTTGGGAATTATATGAAATGAAGGCCAAAATCAAGGAAAGGCTGACTGGCTTACTGCGATAAGCAATTTTAGTTGGTCAAATTTTATTAGCACCTGATTACTGAGGTATAAGTTCATACCTAAACCCACATTAAAAGAAATAGAAGAGATATAGCATAAACATAACCATAACCATAACCATGGTCCATGATTTAATTCATCTTCAAGTTCAATTATCATGTGAGGGCCCAAGCCGCTCCTAACCATGAGCACGGCTGATATATCAGTTTTCACTCTACAGAGGTTATACACTTTACCCACAGTTCGTGTCTCCCAATTTGCCCGAGGTAGCTAGCCTCTTAAACACTTCCGAGGTGAGTGGCAAGGGATTCACTACGAGGCTTTTATAAAGATTCCCTAACTTATGACAATCTGCTAAGGTTTCAAGCCGCAGTGGTCATAACCCTCCCTAATGAGGAAATGCCTTAGCCAAGGACCACATATATCAATATGCCTCAAGAGGACTGGGCTATACCCTATCAATGCATCCCCTCTTGCCCTTCTGGTAAGATCATCACAAGCTAGAGTTTGTAATTAATTAGCCAAGACCAGAGCCATATAGTATTGTTGTTGCACTATTTTCCTGGGTGGTTCTCCATGTTCCAATTAAAACATATAATCTTGTGATTAACAACACAAAGAGCATGAACATGGATAAAACAGGTGTAGTATCATCATTATCATCATCATGGTTATATATTATTTCCGAACCAGATGAGTTATAGCAACTAAGCAATAGCTACCCAACATGAAATGTAAAACCCAGGTTGACAAGGAATGATCATAAAGACTAGGCATATCCTTAATTAGGACCCATCAAAATTACAACACATGCATGCATATAAAGAAAAAGTTATATTTATTGTGATTATTAGGATAAAAGAATAATTAAGGAAACACTTGCCTTTCTTTTAGAGAATAGCTGCTCAGAGTCTTCAACTCTTGTTCTTGAAACTCTATATCTTCAAAGCTCTTGGATCACGCTCCTTCTAACGTCACACAAGCATGGGGCCGAAATCATGCAAGCAAACAAACAAACAAGAACAACTAAGAACGGGTACACCAAACAAAAGGAAAGCTTTAAAAGAGCGTACTAAAAGATAGGGCTCGCTGCTATGGCCACGAGAATGAAGGGAAGTGGAAAACGGAGCTAGAGTTGAAAAGAAACAGCTATCGGAAGATTTATATTATAAAAGGAATAATAGAACTATAGGATTTCATTTATTTTAATTTAGAAAACTAATGTAAAAGATATAAAAGAGAAATATCCCTAATTATAATTAACTTATATTATATTTGCATTTATAAAAATGAAATAAACTTAATCAAATTTTATATATAATTGTTAATGTACAAATTATCCTATTTAAACAATTATAAGGAAACTAGTGAGAGCATATAAACGCATAACTTCATATGATTCATGTTGAACTAACAAATTAAATTACAAACACATTTAAGTTGATATTAATCAAATTAACATCAATTATGAAAACTGGAGTAAAGATTTAATTGGATTTTATTTCTGAAAACTAGATGAGAGAATATTATTCAAATTAAATTGATATCTAATTTTAAAAACAGGAATTACGGTACAACAACACTACTAAATGATAGCTTAGGGTTTTAGAAGACTAATGCAAAAAGAATGGATCGAAATGGATCTAAAATGCAGAAACTATGGATGAAACAATGCTGCAGGGACCTATACGTAATTAACTATAGACTTCGGGGGTTATCAGGAAAGAATTTCAAGACACAGAAAATAGTGCTTGCAAATACAGAAAAGTTTAGGGTTAGATCTAAAAAATACCATGGGTGGGGCTGGATTGAAAAGATGCAATAGATCTAGGGGGTTTTCTACGAAATTTGCAATACACAAGAATTTACACGATAATTACAGAATCTTCCACGGCCTAAATTGAAAAAGCTTCACAGCACAGCCCCCATGGCGCCGGCGGCCACTGTTGGCCGAAATTCCGGCGATGTCGGCCACGAGAGAGCGCGGGAAGTGGGGGAAAGAAAGAGGCGAGGGAAAGGGTTCGATTCCATGCCTTACCCGCAGCATAGGAGCACTGAGGCGACCGGAATTAGGCCGGCAAGAGGTGGCGTCGATCTGTTCTGTTCCTGTGCTAGTTCCTATTTTGGTGGCGCTGGTCTGGGGGTGGCACAGGGGTGAGTGCGACTCCTGGTGGTGCGCTCTGGCAGGGGAAAGAGTGCACAGGGTCAGGGCGGCGGCGTCCTATGGTTGGCGGCGGGCGGCGGCGGGCGACGGCGGCAACAGAAGGAAGAAAACGTAGGGGGGCACGGATTTGGGCAGGAGGGCGGAGCTCAGGCGGGCGCTGCTGGTCCTGGCTTCAGGAGACGCGAGGGGCGCGGCACTTCCTGGTGCTGCACAAGCAGGAGGTCGTGCGGTGGCGGCAGGAGGTCCAGGAGCAGGAGGGCGGCACATAGGAAGCAGGACACAGGCAGCTAGGGCACAGCGACGGCGGCGGCTATGCAGGAACACGAGGAGGAAAACGCGAGGCAGAAAGATGCGAGACTAGGGTTACGCGAGTAGGATTTATAGGGCACGCAGGGAGGTTTAGCGAGCGGGGAAAAGCGGAGCGAGGCTGAGGGGCTCGGTCATTGGCCGAAACAGTTTCGGCCATGGGCCGAGAGCTGAACTGGGCTGGCCGGGCAGGTTCGTTTGCTGCTAGCCTGGAACGCTGAACTGGGCCGCAGAAAGAAGAAAGACGGGGAGGTGGAACCGCAGCGGCGCAAACCGACGGGCCGGTTGAGAGCGAGGATCGATCGCGAATAGAACGAGATAGAGAGATAGAGATACAGAAAGGTCGAGCGGCTGCACATTTTATTGAACGCGGACGGTCGGGCTAGTGCATGCCGAGGATAGCAACAAGAGCCGTCCGGTGTCAAGATGACGTCTGAAATTGTCACAGCGAGATAGCAGGCTTGGCCGGTAGGTGCAGCACGGGCATGCGAAGAGCAAGACGCACAGGACCGGTCCAGATATGGCCACCAAATTTTTGACGTTCATGCTTTGGGAACACCGAGTCGACATGGCCTGGCTCTTGCGTGACAGTATCACCGAAAATGCGGAAGTCGAGGCACGATTTCATTTCGAGCGAGATTTGATCGGGGAGAAAAATTAGAGAATGGGAAACTCGAAAGACGACGAGATCAAAGCGGTGGCGAGCTTAACAGCACGGCTCTAGGATCTAAGGTGGACTAGACGCAAAATGAGTTGAATTCAGCTCGAGAGGAAAGAAAATGAATTTCATTTTCCAGAGTATATTTTCAAGCTTAAAATCAATCTAGAAGTATCCAGATAAATCTTTTAAACTATGAAAAATATATCCAGAAGAATTCCAAAAATTACGAGTAAAAAAAACTCGGGAGATAATTTGGGACTCGAGGATTCCAATAGAATATTTGGGGCTCATGAAAAAGAATTTTAGAGCTTTCTAAATAAAAATAGATCTAGCTCTAGGATAAATAGAATAATTGCCAGAAAAATCTTTAAAATTCTCAGAAAATCCTATTGATAGATGAACACATTGTAAAAGACTTTCACATCCTAAAATTAAATATTTTAGGGTGTGATAGTCAGATACTGCAGCCTTTGTATCTAAGCGTTGGGTGGTAGTTGTTGGGCTAGTAGAGCTGCTTCTGCGATGGTGCCAATCGGTGAACGGTACTCCCAATCTGCGGCTACTGCCAAAGCGTTGTTGAGGTTCCTTTGGTACATTAGATTTCAAGCGCGATTTTCCTCGTTTCGCTTGCGCTGGGCACGCTTGGCGTTCGTCACCCGCCGGATCCTTTGGTGCTCCTCGTTCTCGTCCTGGGGGGCGTCAGCTGTGGGCTCATCGGCAGAGATGTCCGCGAGTTGCTCGTCGTCGTACTCAGGATCCAGCTTGTCGTGATTCGTGTTGCAATGGGAGGCCATGTAGACTTGATGATTTGACAAGTTGTTAGCCATATGGTAGTACTCGAGTAGCTCTGTGCTACTGTCTCCTTCCGCGATGGGAGAGAAAGGTTTGCCCTCCTAGAAGGGCAGTTTCTGCGTGAAGGCCACAAGGTGGGACTCGTAGTCGAGTAGTTCGGAGGGCTCTAAGGCTTTCCAGTACATGAAACTGTCTTGCGGCATAGATGTTATGGTTAAACCCAGATGGTTGCACAAAAATGATTCGGGGTAGCCATCAGGTTGCGAGTGGTTTTTAAGAGCGGGGGCCCCCGATGGGTGGTGGCTCCCTCGTCTCCAAGTCCTCCTTGGCTCTAGCTTGAAGGTGTAGTACTAAGTGATGAGTACTCTTCATTGGAGTCCGAGTAGTTATCGAAAACAGGAACCGCCCGGCAAGCAGTGGCTCCCACATCCTTGAACTTGAGCAGCAGATTTAAGTCCTCCTCCAAGTTGGAGAGGGACTTAGATTGAGTGGTCCCCTCAGATCGGTTTGAGTCTAATCTGACTAGTTCTGGTGCATCATGAGTGGAAGTGGCATCTAAAACAGACATCTTTTGAATCTGCAGGGCCAGATAGGGGAGCAGCAACTCGTCGAGGTTGTCGATGAACTCGTCAAGGTCGCTGCTTCGAGTTAATGCGGAGATCTCCGGCTTCCAGGAGTCGACTAGGCGGCTATTGAAGCCACCCAAGCCGTTGGCGATGCAAATCCAGGAGTCGAAGATGAAAGTTGTGCCCTCGCCGAGCACAATGCTGGTGAAGTTGAATGACACCATCGAGTTCTCCGGTGGATGCTCGATGAACACCCCTACCTGGCGCGCCAGCTGTCAGTGGTTTACCGCCATACCCACCGAGGAATACCCCCGAGGTGGTAAGTTTGTAGGTAGGGTGTCGCTGAGATCAGAAACTCGAAGGTGTAAGGAACACAAAGTTTAGACAGGTTCGGGCCGCCGAGAGTGTAATAGCCGACGTCCTGTGTGATTTTAGACAGGTGCATAATTACACTAGTATATAGTCCGCTCGGAGAGCGGTCCTGATTTTTTTTCATGGAGTACTTTCTAACAGTATTTATGCACTTCCTCTTCAGTGCAAGGAAAATATGTAGCTGCTCGGCCGCCGCCCCCACCCCACCCACCCTCTGAAGCCCATAGATGTCTTCCCGCATGGTACTGTGCACTTGGATTCGCCCACACGTACGGTTGTTGATTTACTGAACCCACATTATTGATACGGCCGTGATGGCCAGCGGCGTGCATACGCCGTTTCCGGGGGCCGCTAGCTATAGCTAGATCATGCCATACTCTTGCTTCTTCATTTTCACTTCACCATACAATGGCGGCTCATATAATTGTCGAACGACACCTGTAGTGCTGGAGCCACTTTCCATGACGGCGACTTATAACTTGTACAGATCGGCAATGTTAGCTAGATATAAGGTGAAATATCGATCTATCGAAGGCACAAGTAGTCAGGCCGGTGGATCCGATCGACGACGCGCGCGGTTGCATATTATTGCGTGGCAGTCGAACTGTGTACATGCTGCGTCTTAATTTGTTGCAAATGTAAGACGGGTTGGTGTCCGCATTGAACATCACATGGGAACGAGTGAGAGCCACCGCGTTGTGTGGATGCGTCATGCATGGGGACGTACCGATGGTGCTCCAGCTTCATCAGAAATACAATGATGAACAAGTTCATTCATAGAGCAAAGGTAATAACATTTAATGCCTTGTCATGCTTCAGTTGGTGCATGCAATTGATTTCCTGCAAGGTGGTCATTCAATGTGTGTCATATCTCCATCTACTATAAGATTCATCCGTGAACGATGTATCTGCCCAGATCTGAGATGCAGAGCCAGAGATATAAAGAAGTTAGCTGGCGGGAGAAGATGAGGATTCAATTGGGTCTGCCAGATTTATTCAGCAATTTAATTCTTACAACTAGCTGCCTGCCGTGCATATATCCAACACCTAGCCGTGACTTTTAAGTTTCGTAATTTTTTTTTCATTTCTTGATACGCCACTTGTGAAAAAAGCGTAGCAAGTATCCATGTCCTGCAATGATGCCTGTTAATTTTCTGTTAGTAGCTAGATGTGAGGCGAGATATATATATAGCTGCACCACATCGAACGGTCACACAGCACCCACGCACACGCTATCTAGGGACTATTAGCGGCTAGACCATGGTGTCATTCAAAGCGCGTCGCAGTGAACCCGAGCTGGTGTCACCGGCGCGGCCGACGCCCACGGAGACGAAGGCCCTCTCCGACCTGGACGACCAGCCGGCGCTGCGGTACTACGAGACGGTCATCGCCTTCTTCCGCAGCCGTCCCAGCTGGGATGGCTGCGGCAACAGGCCAAATGATCCAGCAAAGGCCATCAAGGCGGCATTGGCAGAGGCGCTGGTGTATTACTATCCCATCGCCGGGCGGCTCAGGGAGGCCGCAGGAGGGAAGTTGGTGGTGGACTGCACGGCGGAAGGGGTTGTGTTTGTGGAGGCTGATGCGGATGTGCGGCTGGAGCAGTTCGGCAAGCCTCTGTTACCGCCGTATCCATGTGTAGAGGAGCTGCTGTGCGATGCGGGTGAAACAAGAGCCGTGATCGCCAAACCACTTGTCCTCATGCAGGTACGTACCTTAGGTTGCTTTCTGCTTGCATATGCATTAGAAATACTCTTTATCTATCTACCACCGCAGCCCTAGAAGTGGATTTCTCCATACTACCGAATCATAGAGACATTATCTTTTTCTTAGAAGATTTCTTAAAAATCAGGCAAGAATCTTATCGCCTGGGCAGGTTTCTGAGGTGTCCTAGACTCAAACACACAATGGTATTGACAGGTTTTGTATCTTCTACCCTTTCATGCCATTGGTCAATCGGCCCTAGCATAGGAGGGTAACCTTTCTAGATAGACTCGATTTCTTAAATAAACTGTATTGGACTTTTCACTACGGCGTGCTAATTTGCATTTGCAAAACAGAAATTATTTTAACACTACTAGCGGAAAACATATTTTAGGATATGTTTAGGACTGCTCCACTCCGCGAATTCCAGCTCTGCTCCAAAATTTTCATACCAAACACGTTGAGCTCCACAAACACGGGCTCCAGAAAAACATAGATCTAGGAATCAACTCCATAGATTTTGTGGATCAGAGCTCCTCAAGGGGTGCTCCAAAAACTCAATTTTCATACCTCCTCATGGAGTTATGAGGTAACAATTACGCACCTTTGCCACTAGTTACAGAAAATGTTTCGAAAAAAACAACCCGACGCCCTACCCCCGACCTTCCTTCCGTCTACCCGACTTCCTGTTCCTTGCTGCCACGTGCATCTAGGGCACCTCTGTCCTCACTGCTCGGAGTGCCGCCAACCAGAGCTCGCCGGCAAAATGAGCCGCCAGCCCATTCTGCTGCTCGCCACCAGAACCTCCATCCCTAGCGGCCAGGATCTTGGCGCACTAGGGCACAAGGCCAAGGCCGGCGCCCCCTAGGAGGGTGACCCCAGGCAGCCGGCGCCAAGGCAGCCAGTGCCCAAGCACTATAGTAGTGCGTGATGAAGCGTACCTCGCAATGAACAGTGTGTGGTACTGTAGGAGTGTAAAAAAACTTATTTTTTAAATAAAAAGAACTTCCATGATGCAACCAAACATCCACCATGGGTAAAATGGACTATTCCTACTATATCCCGCAATTACAAGAGTCGGAGCTATGTTATCAGCCAAACAGGTTCATGAGCTCCTTATTTTTTCTTGGAACTAAGAGGTGGAGCTGCTCTATAGTGGAGTTGGTGGATCAGAGCTGGATTTTATGGAGCGAACTGCTCCCAAACAGGCTTTTAGTACTAGTTGGGAACTACTATTAATACCGTATTCGTAAAAAAACTCCAATTAATACCATATTCTCAACCACTACTACTTAACCGATACTAAAAGTCTTAACTTTTAATTAGTACTAGGTTGCTCGCCCGGTCATATGGAACCTTTTTACTAACGGTTGGTACCAAATAAAGTTATGTCATTTTTGTTGTAGTCTCTTTTATTTTCTAGAAATATAGTTTCCGAGAAGTGATTTGAAGTAGTTGGCAAACAAATTAAGAGACGATGAAACACATTAGGTAGCTATTGAACAATGGAAAATTGAATTGGAAATATGCAAGAACAACAAAAGAACTGTCGACATATTTTACTAGAACAAATAATAACTTCTTATTGAAACATACTACTGTTAATATTAGAGAGACGGTATTTTAAATGTCTTGGTTTATAAATAATTTAACCTTTAAGCTATGTCTGAGTTCCTCTGGGAAGTACTCTGAAGACCTTTACAAAATTAGTATAAAGTATAAACACAAAACAATAAAATTTCGAATTAATTCTGTGTCCAGTGTAATGTAATCTTTTCATGTGCCATACTGCCATGATCACAAGTTAAGAAAGTTTGAGAATTACAAGTTCTTCTCTCTATTATGTTTTTTCTTTCTATGTTTTTATAGGTAACGCGGCTCCGATGTGGTGGATTTGTTATTGGATTCCACATGTGCCATAATATTGCAGATGGATTTGGTATGGTTCAATTCGTTAGATCTGTAGCTGAATTGGCTCGTGGTGAAACAGTTCCCACTATTTTGCCCGTTTGGAAAAGAGATCTCCTAACAGCACACAACCCCTCTCTTATGACACATTCGGACGCTGCATATAAACAACCATCACCAAATGACTTACAATACAAATCTGACGACGTGATGCTGTCAAGTCCTATCGAGGACATGATAGTCCAGTACTTCCTCTTTGGGCCAAGGGAGATAGCAACTCTACGAAGTCACATAAGAGGATACCTTACGAGTACTGCTACATCCTTTGAACTGTTAACTGCAATCATGTGGCGATGCCGCACAATAGCTCTGGGTTATGAGTCCAATCAGTGGGTTCGCCTTATGATTACTATGAATGCACGTGGCAAGTGGAATCGACATACACTCATCCCACGGGGTTACTATGGCAACGCACACTTCTCTCCCATAGTAGAGGCCAAAGTTGCTGAGCTCTGCAGTCAGCCTCTCGCCCACACGGTTGAGCTTGTTCGCAAAACCAAGCTCAGCGTGACAAAGGAATGCACGAAATCAATGGTACATACAATTGCGCTGACACGTCAGTGGCCACCTCCGATGATGGACAGAATTTACGAGGTCTCTGATACAAAATGGATTGCCACAAATGTAACGCGATTTGGGTGGGCTGAGTTGGTGGGTGGTGGCATACCACTGGCTGGGGACCTTACTTCAAAGTTAGGAAGCGATCACATGAGGTGCAAGAACGAAGATGATGAGTACTCAACCATTGTGTCAATGCTTTTGCCGAAGCCCGCAATGGAGAGGTTCACAAACGAGATGTCTGTCTGGCTGAACAAGCACGATGAGAAGAACTTAGTTATACTGAGTTCCCTCTAGGATGTAATGAACGAGAAATCCTTGGCTCAAGAATGCACAATTCATCCCCTTTTAAGATTATTTTTCTTGGTTTCAAATTTTCAATAGGACTTCTTATAAAAGTTCCTTCTACATACTACTCCCTCCGTTCTAAAATGTAAATTGTGGCTTTTCTAGATTCATAGTATTTACTATGCATCTAAATATAACATATATCTAAGTGCATACCAAGATCTACGAACCTAGAAAAGTCAAAATAACCTAAATTTTGGAATAGCGGTAGTATTATCTAAAAAAGAATCAAGTTATTAGTGACCGGATGAAACCAAGAAATAACCCCTCATGTGAGAAATAATAGAAGATCTCCTTTAAGATAAAACAATTCCATCAAATTGAGTATGACCGCATGTGTGATAGCATCTGCTATACTAGGAATATCAATGAACCCTATTCTTGCAATTTCTCAAGATCTATTTCTTAGTTCAAGATCCTATTACAAATTGGAGAAAAATAATTAGTAGATTTGTTCCACCCAAAATGAGAATGGATGCTAGGTAATAGACTTATTATCATAGAATTGACTCTATCATCATATTATAAGGTCATTCCATACTGGACCAGACCACGCACATTCTTATTATGAGAAGGGGTCATTCGAGCCCCCATTTGGCCAGCTTTCTTGCCACGTGTACCTGCATACACAAACTAAACAAAACTTGTGAAACTATATTAGTTAAAGCAAAAATTATAAGTGGAACATAATGTAAAGTCTTGGGAGATGGGTAGGCTACTCTAGTTATAACAATTAACAAGCTATAACAATTAACATCTACTGCATTCACCCAGGAAACTTGCAAGTAAGAGGGTCATGGATCGTTACCACTAGACACGCAGCGCAGCGGAAGAAGAGTTGGAGCAGCCGACCCAACAACATAGGTGCACGTCGGTGTAGAGGAAGTAGTCGATCACGATCGTCAACCTCGCAGTACCGTAGCCGATCAGTACAGCATGAGCTGCTATGATGGCTAGCAACTCGTTGACTTGGTCCAGGTCTCCTCTGGAGGGTTCGGTGTTCCACTCTAGCCTCACGACAGGGGGTTTTTCGGATTTCTCATGGAGCTGGGGGGCATGGTTTCCAATGTAGAACCAATGGCTCTTCCATCCAGGAATATTAGAGGGGAACTTGTAGGAAATGTACCTATCGCTGGCTTGTTGTCTAAGCTGGATGCCAGCGCCCCCTATGATGGATGGATCTTTGGAAGTGGGTTGTGGTTTTACTCGAAAAAGGAAGCGGAAAAGATCCCAGTGGGGTTCAATTCCAAGGAAAGCTTCGCAAAAATGGATGAAGATGGCAATATGGAAAATGGAATTCGGGTTGAGGTGATGGAGCTCAAGCCCGTAGAAGTAAAGAAGGCCTCGGAAGAAAGAGCAATAGGGGAGGGCCAAACCCCGTTCGGCAAAATGGTAAAATGTGATGATTTCGTCTATATTTTCCATGGGAAAAGGTTCGCGAAAAGAGGGGCACCAGTTGACAAGACTTTTTTCTTGGAGCAAACCCTCGGAAACAAGTTTCGTGAGATCATTGTTGGAGCACTTACTGTAAATCCATTCCCTAGACGGCGGCTGTGACTCTTTCCTCTTCCCATCCTTCTCGTTGGATCTCTTGGGCGCCATTTTTGATCCACTCGCCATGAGTTGCTCAGGGGCTGCGGAGAAAGGGGTGGAGAGATTTGGCTCGATTGGGGCTTTTTCAAGGGGGTGAAGGCGGAGTGCGGCTCTGATTGGGGGATTCAAAAATTTCTTAGCAGATTGCAGATTGGAAGCACGGATTTTACCTGGTGTTACCGTGGGGTTAAATAACCAGCGGCCGGGTATAGGTTTACTGTTTCAAAGTTGAAGAGTCGTTTCAGGGAATATTCTGAAGTTCAGGGGTCGTTTGATGGATTGTTGTGGCAGAACCAACCTGAATTACACCGGCTCAAGTACACAAGTCCTCTCGCAAGGGCTCCAACGTACTTCAAATGGTGTAACCCCTTGGCATGTCGGGTATGTGGCAGAACCAACCTGAATTATACCGGCTCAAGTACGCGAGTCCATTCCTGAGGGCTCCAACGTGCTTCAAACGGTATAATTCCTTGGCCTGTCGGGTAGCGTCCCGATAAACCACCGAACACAGGATCAATAAGGTTACCTCACACGAAGGTGAGTCCAGAGATATAGTCACCATCACATTTTACATTACAGGAAATTACAATACAAGAGTTTATAAAAGTAGTACAAAGTTTCAAACTTAGAGAAAATATTATAAACTATTTAAGTTATGATTTTTAGCAGCGGAAAACATACGCGATGATTTACAATACGTCGTCAAGACGGATGTCATGCTAAGCCCGGGCACGACATCACTGTGACACCCTAGGTGTCAAATTGTACTATAATAGGTATGAGATGTAATGCATGTGTTGAAATGTATAAGGTTGGATGTATTTGTAGAAATAAAGCCTTATGTGTAATTTTATAAGAATATGAGTCCTTTTGTGCAAGATGTATGAGTTACAAAAGTAATCTCCAAAAGTTACTAGGGGCCAAATTATAAGAATGCAAGTAATCATGACAGTTCTGAAAACTTGCATTTAGGCCCAAGTTATGTGTAAAATAGTTAACTAGGACAAAATCTTTATAAACTTTAAAGTTAGTCCAAAGTTTCAAAATAAAGTTGCATACTTTGAGTTTTTGAATTCAAACCCTTAAGAAAAGTTGTAGAGCTTGAAAAGTTACACATTTTCTATTTTGGTCATTTCCCCATCAGAACCCTGTAACAGTGGGAAATTTTAGTTTTACTTTCAGGCCCTTGTAGTTTTTGTATTTTGCAATCCAGTCCTTGGCGCTCTCCCACCCGTCTTCTTCATCTGGCAGTTCATCTGCTCCTCTGTTTCCTGTTCCCCGCCGCCGTTCCTCGGAACTCCGGCCAGGCAGTGCAGCCCCCCTCGCTCCCCTCACTCCCAGGCGCCGTCCTAGCCCTGCCCGTCGCCCTAGCCCGCTCCCGTGGCCTCTCCTCGCGCCCCCATGCGTCTGCCGCCGCCTGCCGAGCCATGTGCGCCACCCACCCGAGCCGCCGCCGTGGACTTCGCCCTTGCGGCCCCTCCCGTACCTCCTCCTCTCTATAAATAGCGGCCCTAGGACCTCCTGAAGCTAATCCCCCACTCCCTTGCGCCTCCCCCTCGCCGGAGCTCTGCTCCCAGTGCCGCCCCCGCCGCCACCGCACTGCCCACCGCCGGCGACCATCTTCCCGGCCTCCCCAAGCCCGGCCAAGCCCTCAATCGGGTGCGTCGTAGTTCCCTCTCGCTCCCCACCCCCTTCCCTCTTGCCATCCGAGCTTCTTCTTCCCCGGATTTGAGCTCAATCGAGCTTGTACCAGCCGGCCATGGCAGGAGGACTTGTCTGCGAGAATTCATTTCCTTCCGAGGGTCTAAATGAAAGATCTTGGTTTCTTTCCCTTTCCAATGTGCTGAACTTTGAAAATTCTTAGAAAATCGTAGAAAAATCAAAAAAATGTAAAACTAGTTGGACTTGAATCTTTATTTCAAACTCTATCACTTTTGTTTTATGACCATGCTGTGAAAATAGATAGTTTGTACTGTATTTAGAATAGAAGTAAATAGATGTTTGTTATTTCATGAGTGGTATTTTTGACTTGTAAATTCAATAGAGAATTGTAGGAAATTCCAAAAATTACAAAACCAGTTTTGTTTGAAACTAGGTTTTGAACTCTATAACTTCTATTAAGTGAGTTTGATTTGAAACCAAATAGTTTTGAATCAATGTTGAATCTAAGACATGGGAATGTAATATCCTATCCGTAATTCCAATTTTAATCCTATAGGTTAACTATGTGATCATGATTTTTGTTATGCAGTCTCCATAGATTAAGTATGAAGTAATGTGGACTTTTCAAACCTAATCTTGTTTTATAATTTAATTCTTACAAGTGGATCAATTTCATTTGTTTTATATAAAAAAATTAGTTAAAGTCTTTTCAGTAAAACTTATTTAATTAAATCTTTTGATCAGAATCTTTAAATATGCAATCAATCTGTGTTTAAATTTTCAAAACTTTATAACCTTAATTATTCAAGGTTCACGTTCAATTTTGAATTTAATTTAAACTTGAAATATTTTAATTCCTGTTTTCAATTAAATCAATGCTATAATCATGAATTGAATGTAAATGATTCAGAGCTTAGGTTCCCTTTTTGTACCATAAGTTCTTAAGTGTTAACCTATTGGATTGCAGCTAATCTTTGAAATATAGCTTGTGTCCTTCTTGTTTAGCCTTGTGTAAAAATTTTCAAGTCTTCTCTTGCTCTTTAGCTATGGAATTTAAGTGCCTTTGTGTTGTAGTTGATGAAATGTTTGTTTGTAGATTTTAATCTTGCTAGGACCTTTTCTGTAAAATCAGCACACCCCGGCCTTTATCGATCACATACCTTTAGGATACACTTATCGACTACATACCTATCGGCTAAAAGCAACTGATAAATACGTCGGCACAGCACAGCCGGTGTCAAGTCGGCCAATCGGCTGAACGCAGCCGGTTCAGCACCTGATAATCACCTGACAGCCGATTCACACCAAATCGGCTAGATCCGATCGACCCTGTAGACAGCCTTCTGAAATAGCCGATACGCACACAATCGGCAACCGATGCTGACGCACTGTAGATTATGGCTAGCCGATGGCCACACCTATCGGCTAGGTACTCTGTCAGATTAAAATGTGAATCGGCTATGTGTGAACCTTTGTTAAACAGCCGATTTATCTGAGTTTTCACACTAGATCTTAGGATTCTTGCTTTCGGCTAATCCAAGCTGATTTTAGTTGTTTTCCATATAGGTCAATTGTGTCCGATCAAATCTTAGTTTTCTAATCTTTACCGGCACACTTCTACCTGCCGATTTGTCGGCTAAGAAGTCGGTCACGTACAACCCATCAGCTATACACCTATCGGCCACATTCTCGTTAGACTAGTTTCGCACTTGTGGTCTCACCAACCTAGTTTAATATTAGTGTTCTGTTACACCTAATTCTTGAAATAGGTCTAACTTAGCTAACCCTATCGGCTGTACGGCACTCAATTGTTGTGTTGACGTAATCCAGCCGATGCAACCACACCTAGTTACCTAGGGTAACACTTAAGCACATCTCAGTCAAGACTCAACTGCTTTAAGAAACACCCCCTTTGCCAAAGTAATCGATGTTTTCATCGATCAATTGGGAAACCGATGCACCTATCCATCGGCTACGCAGTCCAAAGTATACAACCCTAGATCAGTAAGATAGCACAATAGACACGCCTCTGTTAGACATGACCAAAGCACGTCAATCGGCTAAACCTGATGCATCCTCATCGGTTACGGCCAAGACCTATACACCCACCCATTAAATAACCAAACATGCTACCTAATGAAGTTAGTATAGATGTTTAGGGTAACCCACCCTGTTGCTTAACGTAACTAGTTAGTTTGGTTGATACCCGATAAATGACTGCCCAGTACAGGGTAGTTAGATTGTTTGTCAAAATGTAATGTTCCTTTATTTGGATTGCAACTTTATCGTGAATTGAAATGAAAGTGTATGCATCCATTGAACTCCATCTTGCATATCATGTAGACTCGATCTCTTCCTCGCTGACGAAAGTTACCAGCTAATCCTGGAACCAGAAGGAGGTTGTTCTGAAGACCCTAAGGACTTCGTCAGGGAATTCTCGGAAGGCCCGAACCAAAGTTCGGACGTTATTAACTTGACTAACCCCAGCCCCGCCAGTAAAGGCAAGCCCCGGACATAACCTACTATTTTTTTTATTACACTGCAATCTATATTTATTTACGTATTCTATGCATTAAGTTCTTAGGAATTGTTTGAAACCCTAGTTGCATTTTCCTAGGAACCAATGTGATGGATACTAGCGCTTGAGTCCGACTAGCTGCTATGCTAATAGGGCCGGTAGAAGTCGGGTGATTTCCTGTCACTCGCGCGATATAGGAGTTGTAATGTTTACATTCCTGTTATCACTATAAGGATGCCGGACGGGAATTTTATGAGGTATCATGGTTGAGGTGATACCCCGTCTGTGTTGTTGAATTTTGATAAGGTCGCGGTGTGTGCCGATCGGGATTAAGCGTTTGAAAGTACTAACCACATGCCACGAAATATGGTAAGCGGTAAGCCTAGTAGCCAACCGGCCCGAGGAGTGGACATACCTCCCACCACTCGTCTTGCTTCTTCTGGTTACTTATGTTCGACTGAGGAAATACGTGTTGCAAGGGCAACCAGGAATACGGGTTTTGTAGTCGCACTACAGACGTATGTCCTGCACGAGTGATGTGCGTATGTTCCTGCAGTCGCTTATGGTGGCTCTGATCCACGAGTCGGAATGAAAGGTAAACGGTTGCTTCGGAATGACCCTGTGGTGTTCCAAGCGTGTGTGTTAGGTTTACCTTGCAAGGTTAAATTCGATTCAGAATCGTCCGCCTCTCACGATGATTGAGACTACTTAATCCCTTTATCACACAGAGTAACAAGAGCAACTATACGATGAGTAATACTGATGGTTGAGATTAAGAGCTCTACCTTGCTTGCTAAGTTATAGGTGCTTATCTAGAATGGATAATCACATAGAACTTGAAAGCTAAAAATTGAAAATAAGGATCTACTCTTAGTTGCTTTTCAGCTGATACTAAACCCAGAGCTGTTATAAGCCTTCATGAGTCTAGTTATGGGCTAAGTATACCCAATTCCGAGTAAGCCTTGCTGAGTATTAGTATACTCAGCCTTGCTAGTTATATGTTTTGCAGGTAATGTCTTGAAGACCCTACTCTTCCCTTGCCTTGGCCCTGTGCTCTTTCAGAAGATTGGTCCGTGGAATGGGATCCGTCCTCGGCCAACATTGATGGTATCGAGCGATGTCATGCTTGGGCTTAGCATGACATCCGTCTTAAAGACGTATTGTAATTATCACGTATGTTTTCCGCTGCTAAAAATCATAGTTTTAACAGTTTGTAATCTTTTCTCTGAATTTGATACTTCATACCTCTTTTGGATACCCTTGTAATGTAAATTTCTCTATGATGTAAAATGTGATGGTGATAGTATCTCTGGACTCACCTTCGTGTGAGGTAACCTTATTTGATCCTGTGTATCGGTGGTTTATCGGGACGTTACCCGACAGGCCAAGGGATTATACCGTTTGAAGCACGTTGGAGCCCTCGGAAGTGGACTTGCGTACTTGAGCCGGTATAATTTAGGTTGGTTCTGCCACAATCACTCGGTATCACCAATGTTGGTCGGGGACGGATCCCATTTCACGGACCAACCTTCCGGAAAAGCACAGGGCCAAGGCAGGGGAAGAGTAGGGTCTTCAAAGGCTTTACCTAAAAAATATAAAACTAGCAAGGCTGAGTATACTAATACTCAGCAAGGCTTACCCGTTCATGGTATACATAGCCATGTAACTAGACTTATGAAGGCTTATAATAGCTCTGGGTTTAGTTTCGGCTGAAAAGCAACTAAGAGTAGATCCTTATTTTCAACTTTTAGCTTTCAAGTTCTATGTGATTATCCATTCTAGATAAGCACTTATAACTAAGCAAGCAAGGTAGAGCTCTTTATATCATCCATCAGCATTACTCATCATATAGTTACTCTTGTTACTCTGTATGATAAAGGGATCAAGCAGTCTCAATCTTCGTGAGAAGCGGACGATTCTGAATCGAATTCAACCTTGCAAGGTAAACCTAACTCATACACTTGGAACACCAAAGGGTCGTTCTGAAGCAACCGTTTGCCTTTCATTCCGACTCGTGGATCAGATCCACCACAAGCGACTGCAGGACCATACGCACTTCCAAAGTGCAGGACATACGTCTGTAGCGCGACTACAAAACCCGTATTCCTGGTTGCCCTTGCAACACGTATTCCCCAGTCGAATCAAGTAACCAGAAGAACCAAATACATGTGGTGGGAGGTATGTCCACTCCTCGGGCCGATTGGTTACTAGGCTTACCACTTACCATATTTCGCGGCATGTGACTAGTACTTTCAAACGCTTAACCCCAATTGGCACACACCGCGACCTTATCAATTTCAACAACACAGACGGGGTATCACCTCAACCATGATACCTCACAAAACTCCAGTCCGTCATCCTTATAGTGATAACAGGAATGTAAACATTACAACTCCTATATCGCGTGAGTGACAGGAAATCACTCGACTTCTACCGGTTCTATTAGCAAAGCATCTATTCGACATGACCTCAGGTGCAATACATTGGTTCCTAGGATTCATGCATCTAGGGTTTCAAGCAATTCCTAAGAACTTAATGCATAGAATTACATAAATAGATATAGATTGTAGTGTAATTAAAATAGTGGGTTATGTCCGGGGCTTGCCTTTACTGGTGGGGCCGAAGTCAGAAATGTTAATATCTTCCGAACTTTGGTTCGGGGCTTCAGTTAATCCCTTGGTGACGTTCACTTGATCTTCAGGAACATCCTCCGTAGACTCCGGGGAGATCTTGTAGGTACCGTCTACGGAAGTAGTCGTATCTACATGTAATGCAACATTACATTCAAATGTGCACACAAAACTATTTTACTTCACAACAAAGTTGCAATTCAACATTCATTTAACAGGTTACTCACATAACAATCAAAAAGATCTGAAACTAAACTTAGGTAAAGCTTTAGGGAGACAACTAATTAGAATCAGCTACTTGTTGAGGGTTACAACAGAGCTGATTGGAAACAACGAGGGTTTAGCCGATAGATATGATTTGGTCGTGCCTAATAGAGGCGTGTCTACTGTGCGATCTTACTGATCGAGGGTTGTGTACTTTGGTCTGGGTAGTCGATTGACAGGTGCACCGGTTTCCTGATTGATCGATGAAAACACCGATCACTTTAGCAGAGGAATAATTCCTAAAACAGTTGTGTCTTGACTGAGATGTGCTTAAGTGTTATCCTAGGTAACTAGGTGTGGTTGTATCGGTTCGATTACGTCAGCACAACAATTGAGTGACGTACAGCCGATTGGAGTGTGGTTGAGGGTAAGTGACCGATAGATATATAGCCGATCTCTCAGTCGATAAATCGGCTGATAGAAGTGTGTGTGAATAAGGATGGGAAAACTAAGGATTGATCGGCCATATTAGATTGATATGAAAGACAACTAGATCGGCTTGGATCGGCCGATGGCAAGAACCCTAAGATCATGTGTGCATCTCAGATACATCATCTATGTGCAGCCGATGTAGGACAGAACAAAAGAATTATATCGGCAGTAGCCGATATTAGAAGGGTAACAACCGGATCAACTAACCAGCCGAGGGTAGAAGCATATCAAAAGAAATGCATCGGCTGACAGCTGTTACACAGAACATCATAGGCTCAAAAGAAACGGATGTTTAGAGCCTGAGCCAATAGCCGACGCTGAAGTATATCTGCAAAGATGTATAAGCTAAGCAGCAGATACACACGAACTAACAGGGATCCTTATACGAAAAGGACCTTAAGGAAACAACAATCAAGACAAGGACAATGTCTTGAGGGCAAGGATATGAGCACTTCGTGGGAAAGGATTAACTAGATATCGCACCTTTCTGCCTAAGACATATATCCTATGATTACCCCTTTAGCTACAACAAATGCATACAACTCAAGGTACAAATAAAGCATTCATTTCTTAGTATTCAACCTAGATCACAATTCAAAGACTTTCCCTCATATAAAACTTGTAGATTTCAACCTAGGGTTTCGAACAAAACTGATTTTGTATTTTTATGAACTCCTTACGAAAATCTATAAAATGTAGAAGTTCATTGATTTGAAATAAAGAAAGTTCTGGAAATCTTACAGAAAACACCCTAGAACTTTCTAAATCAAAGCAATTAAGTCCCTGGTCGGGGAAAACAAAGAATGAGATGATAACGACGATATTCCGGCAAAAGGGATCGCCGGTATTAGAAAGATTCGGTGAATCAGGGCAAACCGTGGTTATGGAGGAGAACACGCTGAAAGTAAATTCCCGCGGTGAATAGGATTGGCGACGATAAGATGAGCTCGATGATGACGAGATTCCGTGGTTGACGAAGAAGCTTGCCGGGGATTGCAGTGGGTAGAGAATGGCCGAAGAGGTAATCCCCACGGTGATTTGTGATGATGGCGGTTGGTTGAGCGATCAACGAGGGTAGGAACTGCTGGATGTCGTGGATCATGGGACGAGATGATAGAGCCGGATTGGTTCGCTATGCCAACTCCTTCGCGAACCTCAGGGTTTTCTTGCTCACGGACTAGACCTTCACCGCTCACGCGTGTGTGCTGCAGAAACACGGTCGGCACACCTGCGTAGCCTCCTGCAACTCCGTCGCCCTCTCCATCTGCTGTGACGCCATCAGGGTCGGCCTACCACCACTGCCGATCTTGCGCTGCGCGTCGAACCCGCGCCGCGTTACTCCTGTTCTGACCGTCTTGCACTGCGTAGCTGCTCCTTCCGAATTTGCCGCGCTATAATCGCCGCCTTCACTTTGACGGCTTCCGACGTTCTCCACGCGCGCCGATCCGTCGCTCCAACGCCTGATGCCGCACCGCTCGCCTGCCCAAGTCCAGCCCCCGCGCTCCAGTGCTTGCACTCCAGCGCGCTGCGTGCCATCCGCTCCCGCACGCCAGCTTCCGCGCCCACACTCCACACCCGCTCACGCCACCAACTCGGTGCTTGTTCACGCCGCTCCTGCTCTGCCGTGCACACGCTGCCCGCTCGCGCCGCAGCCGCCCGCCGCGCCAGCACTCCAGCTCCCACGCGTGCTCCCGCCCCTGCGCTGCCTGCGCTTGCCACCAGCTCAGCGCCGGCGTTCTGCCCCTGGGCCCGCCTGCGCCGTGCATCTGCTCTGCTTAAGCCTGCGCTGCTCCTCTTCGTCCTGAGCCGCCGCTCCGCGAGCCGGCCTCGCTCCGCGCGCCTGCGCCACCACCAGCCCGCGCCGCTCGCATGCCTGGCCGCCATCCTGCACGCGCCGAGCCGTCGCCTGCCGCGCGCCTGGGCTCGCTCGCTCGCGCGCCGAGCCGCCGCCTGCCCGCGCGCTGCCCCAGCGCCGGCCTCCGCTCCTGAGCCGAGCCGCCCGAGCGCCCGCGCTGCGCACGCTGCTCCCCCCGCGCGCGCCCGCACGCCGGCCAGCACCGAGCCGCCGCGCTCCACCTGCGCCCGGCCCGCACTACCGCACGCCTCCTCCCCCGCTTGTGCTGCTGCCTGGGCCGCCCGGACGCCCTGTACCAGTGGAGGGAAGAGAGATGGAGAGGAAAAGAGAGATTTTGCTAGAGCTGCTGCCGTGGGGAAGGGATAAGGGCGCCAGAGAGAAGAGAACAGAGGAGAAGGAGAAATAGATTTCCCCAAGGACTTATGCGCAATTTCAGAAAACTGCAGGGACTTGTTTGTAAAGAAAAATTTCCCGTTGATTTAAAACCCTAATGAAGAAATGCCCAAAACGAAAGTTGGAGAGTTTTTCAAACTCTACAACATTGCTTTAGGGCTCAAGTTCAAAAACTCAAAACTTGTATCTTTACACGTAAAGTTTTAAATAAAAGTCGGATTTGAATTGCTTTTGTCCTAAAGAGCGTAATTTTATAAAATTCAGGACCTAAATGCAAGCATTTATGACACGTCATAATGACAGGATAGATTCGTCATAATGGTTGGATAGACATGTCATGATGACTTGCACTTTTTACACTTTAGTCCTGAGTAAATTTGAAAGTTACTTTTGTAAATCAAACATTTGCATAAAAGGACTTGTACTTTTATAAAATTACATAAATACCATTATTTTCACCACTTTACCCAAAATTTTTACACACTTCACCACACACATTTCAGATGAAACTTTCGGATAAATACATAATTTTTGCAGGGAATAAAATAAGAAAAACATGTTTGCAAAACCACCCTTCACTTATTTCGAAATTACCTACCATCCAAACACATTTTGCAAAAACAACCCTAGGTTTTTCTATAATTACAAAAATACCCTTTTTTACTTGTACTTTAAATTTTCAAAAGCTTCACACAAACACACACAAGCTTTACACTTAACAAACACATATTTCACACTAACAAAATATAGGTCTAGCACCGAACTGTCACAGGGTAACATCCCGATAAACCACCGAATGCAGGATCAAACAAGGTACCTCGCACGAACGCGAGTCCAGAGATACAATTACCATCATATTTTACATCACAAGCACTTATATTACAAGAATGTATAGAGTAGCATAAGTTCTAGACTGATAGAAGTTATTACAAGCCAGTTTAAAAATTTAAGTTCACAGCAGCGGAATTCAAAATATGATAACTATACGCGTCGCCAGTATGGACATCATGCTAAGCCAAGCCATGACATCACTCGTTATGATCGGTGTTGGCCGGGGACGGATCCCACTCCGCGGACCAACCATCAGGCAAAGCATATGGCCAAGGCATGGAAAGGGTAGGGTCTTCAGGGGCATGACCTGAAACAAAATCATAATGCAAGGCTGAGTACTCTAATACTCAGCAAGGCTTACCCTAAATTAGGTATACTTAGCTCATAACTAGACCATGAAGGCTTTAATAGGGTTTTGGGTCTTGTCTCAGCTAAAAAGCAACAAAGAGTAGATCCTTAATTTCATATTTTAGTTTTTAGTTTCTATTTCCTTTAATCATTCTAGGTAAGCACCTATAACTACTCAAGCAAGGTAGAGCTTCTTTAAAACATATCTCAGTATTACTCCTCATAAGGTTTCTCTTGTTACTCTATGTGGCAAAAGAGTTAAGCAGTCTCAATCTTCGCGAGAAACGGACGATTCTGAATCGAATTTCAACCCTTGCAAGGTAAACCTAACTCACACGCTTGGAACACCAACAGGTCGTTCCGAAGCAACCCTTTGCCTTTCATTTCGGGTCATGGAACAATGCCACCACAAGCGACTGTAGGACAATACGCATATCCAATGTGCAGGATATACGTCTGTAGCGCGACTACATACTCCCACAGTCGGTGCGTGTAAACATAAATTAAAAGTCGAGTGGTGGGAGACGAGTCCACTTGCCGGGCCGATTGGTTACTAGGCTTACCGCTTACCATATTTCAAGGCATGTGGCTAGTACTTTCAAACGCTTAACTGCCACTACCACACACTGCGACCTTAGCCAAATTCATCAACACAGACGGGGTATCCTTTCTTTCCAAGATACTACACATAACCCCGTCTGTCATCCTTATAGTGATTGCAGTATGTAAGCAACCAATTCTTATATCGCGCGAGTGTCAGGGAAACACTCGACTTCTACCGGTCCTATTAGCATAGCACTAATCGGACTCAGTTCCTAATATTCAGTACATTGGTTCCTAGGAATATGCATCTAGGGTTTTCGAACAACTCCTAAGAACTTAATGCACAAATATATATATATATATATAAAGGTAGATTGCAGTGTAATTAAAGTAGTGGGTTTATGTCCGGGGCTTGCCTTCACTGGCGGGGCTGGGGTCAGAGACGTTAACAAATTCTTCCGAACTCGGGTTCGGGGCTTAAGTTAATTCTCCGACGATGTTTCCGGCGTCTTCAGAGACTTCTACTTCGGGTTCCGGGAGAATCTAATAGTCTCCGTCGGCGAGAAGCGTCGAGTCTACATGTGATGAAAATGATGCAGTTTAGAAAATGCATAGATTGTTATTCTACTTCACAATAAAGTTGCAATCCAACGAACTTAACACTATATACTAGCAAACAACACAGTTGCCCTTTACTGGGCAGTCATTTATCGAGTATTAATTAAACCACTTAGTTACATTAAGTAACATGGGTGGTAACCCTAAACATTTATCTAACTGCATAAGGTAGCATGTTTGATTATCTTAGATAATTAAATTAATTACCTTTAACACCTTTATTTATTTGATTAGCTAATTATCTTTAATAACTCTAGGTTATCATTTATTATGGATCTATTTATCAAGTTCTATTTATTTTAGTTGTTCTGTACCTGATCATGGGTTAAGAATTTGTGGGCATGCTACACTACTTAAGAGTAACACCTCAAAATATTTTCATAATTTTCCATGAATAAAAACTAGCATAAATGAATTATCTTTGGAAACAAGCAAAAATTCGTAACTTGGTGTATGGCCTACTATTAATCCTAACATTTTTACTATGGATTACACATGCAAAAAGGAAGTTATGGTATACATTTCAAATACAAATACTAATAGAAACATCCTTAATTAAAATCTAAGCATCTCATCAACATATAACAAAGGTACTTGAATTTCTAAGCAAAAGAGCAGTAAAGAACTTGAGATTTTTTACACAGAGCTACACATGGAACATACAACCTGTTATCGCCATAAATTGACTGGGCCAAGGGATGGGCTGAGAGCAGCATGGGCTGAAGGAAGTCATCGTAATGGTCTGCGAATCGGCTTCTGTGCGAACATGTTAAGGGCCAAGATGGCCGTGTATCTAAGGATAGTTTAATTATAGTAAATTAGGGATTGTGTCGTAATCAGCTAGGGTTAGTTTGAAAAGATCAAGTCTCCGGACTATAAATATGTATCGTGAGATTCAATAAAAGAAGGAATCAATCATTCACAACAAACTCTCGGCGCATCGCCACCCCTTCCCCAAGGGCATTCTCCAGGTAATCGACATGCTGCTCCGATCATGTTTCGCAAGGTCGGAGAAGCATTGCGTTTATCTTTTTATCTTTTATTTCTCGTACTGAAGCGTTTTTGATGGCGAGTAACACTAGTTATCTTAAACGATTATGATGCCGCATTGGTTTTGAATAGTAAATCTATATCTTGCTTGCTGTTCGTAATCGTTTAGCTGCTCTTGTACGTAATTTCAGGTACAAGGGCAGCGCCTTGCTCTGTTATTGCTTAATAGATCTAATCTGTTATGGTAGTTCTTTGTGTTACAAGGAATTGGTTTAATATCTGTATGATTAGGCCCTTCAAACGGGTTAAATGTTCCGGCTGCATGTTTGGTGCCTTATGGTAACCTAACGAGGGATTGTTCCGGGAATCGACTTGTTAGTTGGTTTTTAGGCCTCTCTTTGGGTTATCGTATTGTTATCTTCCATGTTCGTTAGGCTTAACCACGCGTAGGATGTTCCGGTCATACGGTGAAAGCTTTCACCGTCGCAGATTGGATTCGCTTGGCAATTACAGAGCATGCTTTTATCTTTTCTATCGGATTCATATTAAAACGTTCATATGTTAATAGATCCGATCTGTTCAACGTGGCAATCGGCTTCTTGTAGCCAATTCTGGAAGGTATCCGAAGGTCCGACCTAGTACACTGACTCCGTCGGCTTCTTTAGCTAACCTCGGGGTCGTTGTAAGAGCTGATCACGGCTCGGACTAATGTTTGATATGGCTGTGCATGCAGAAAATAGCTGACGAACGACTTCTACACCTTCCTGATCAGGTATAGGTCAGGTGGCACGCCTAGCACTTCACCAAGCCCGGGACCCACCAGCAGTCCCGGAAGCCTCCCGGCTCCTCGTGTTGCCTGTCGCTGCTCGCCGGTGGGTTTCGACCGACAATACATTCTGGCACGGCCAGTGGGACCTCATTGACTTCATCGACTTCACCGATTACATCGACTACTGCGTCGACTACATCGACTACTCCAGTGACTACTCCGACTACATTAACTACAATCGGCTGCATCATCTTCTTCGGCTTCATCGACTTCCGTTGTCAAGATGCTGGACGAGAACCCGATTACTTTTGAGGAGTTGTCCGATGAGCACAAGCAGAGGTACAATGAAATAAAAGCTGCTTTTGAAGCCGATCTCATCAGCTCGTTTGAAAGAACTCATCACCACGGCATCAGATGGAAGGGATTTTCATCTGAAAGGGCACTCGATGAGGTGGATTTGTCTACTCCTACGGAAGAACGTACGCGAGCTCTCCGTCAGGAAGTCAACTACATGGTGGCTCACTCATTACATCGACACTCTAAGAGTTTGGTGAACACCCTCGAGCGCGTTGCGGTGCGAATGGTGCAGGAAATTATGAAACACCAGTACTCTCCAACAGGACCCGCTTTAGGGAGTCACAAAGGGGAGTTGCCTTCTCAATCCAGACCACAAGTGCCTTACGCATTTGCCACCCAGAGCAACAGAATTCTCCAGCGTATGTCATATACAAGGTGGGAGGTGACCCTGCTGATCACCAATTCTTCAGCGAACCCCCCAAGGAGGTTCCGCATGGATATGTTTGCGCGTATATACCAGATGGTGGTAACCCGGCGCAACCCACGCAGAGAGCAACTGGAGGAACATCTGCAGTCGATGTCGACAAACAGGCATGGCTGGCTATTTATGCAACAGGGCCGATGTGACATCCAGGTAATAAGATTCATACAAACTAAACCCTGGATGTAATAGACATAGATGTTAAGGGTGTATTTAAAAATTTTTCCTGCATTACAAGTCCTTTTGTGCAAGGTGTGTGCTTGGGTTTGATCATAAGGTAAAATAAGCTCTTAAGTAAAAGCAAGGGCCTATGTGTAAAAATGCAGGATTACAGGGTCTTTTGTGCAAAAGTAAGGGGTAAAAGTAATTTTATGCTTACTTAAGGACCTATCTGTAAAAAAATATTTGTCACCATGACATCTTGAAAGTAATGTAAATATGTCAAAAAAAATTGATTAAAACTTGGGTTGGTAAAGACAGGGGTAAAATTAATTCTACCTTGATTCAATATTCATTTTATAATAGGGTAAACTTTGAGTTTTTGAAGTTGATCTTTAAAGCAAAAATGTAGAGCTTGAAAAACCCTACAATTTTCATGTTGGACTTTTTCTCAGAAAACCCCTGGATTAGTGGGAAAAAGTACTTTTCTGCAGGGTCCCTGTAACTTTCACAATTTGCAAACTAGTCCCTGGGTCTTTTCCCCTTTCTTCTTCCTCTGCACCCCTTCTGCTCCTCTGCTCCTGCCCAGACGCCGGCAACAGTGCACCTCCCCTGGCCGCCGTCTTGCAGTCGCCACCGTCCACCTCATGCTGCCCCTCTCCACGCGTCAGTCCCCTCCTTGCCCACCGCAACAGCCCCTGCTCCGGTGTCCTCCTGCGCAGGCGCCACGATGCCCTCGGTCGCATGCCGGCCGCCGCCTCGCCGTCGCAGTCCAGAGCCGGCCGTGATCCTTTCTTTCTCCTAGTGCCTCCCTCTCTTCCGTGAGCTAGCAATGCTACCAACCGAACCACACCTTCTTCTTCCCCATTTGGTTTACTCTGTGTTCTTCCCCACGCCGCACCGAACCACCGCCGCCGCCTTCCGTTGCAATTCTCCCTCACCGCACCATCCCGCCCTAATTCCTTGCACCGGTAGCCTCCCCACCCTCTCCTCTTGCTTCTCAGCTCGAGCCCCATCAACCCCGACCGCCCTTGGCCGGAATTTTGCTCATCCCGAGCCGCCGCCCGCCGGAGCCGCTTGAGCTCGGTCCTCCCGTCGGCAGCCCCTTCCACCCGGCCTCCCGCTCCACCAGGTAGACAAACCGCTCCCCGGTGGTCCACTGGTACTCATGCGCCCCTCCTTGGCCCGTGTTCGCCGTCTCATCGCCGGGAACGGCGAAGCGCCGCCACGGCCGCCGCCCCCATCCGTCGGCCGCTCTGATCTTCTTCTGTTCGTCCAGTGTTTCTTTGTTTTGTGCTCTCCCGAGGTGGTGTAGGTGGTGTTAGACCCCTTTCCCTTGACCGGAATCCTCGCCGCCGGCGGGAACGCCGTCGTGCCCGACGCGCCGGCCGTCGCGAGGTCGGGCAAGGACCCTGATGTAAATAGTTCTTTTGTTCCAGGGGTCCCAATGCAAAAATACCGAGACCCCCCCCTAGATATCTATTATTTCATGTGAGATGCATATGCTGTCTTGTAAAATACATAATAAATCACAGGAAATTCCAAAATTAGCAAAACTTGTTTTGTTAGAAACTAGATTAAGAACTCTATAACTTTTGTTAAAAGGATTTGATATGAAACCAAATATTTTTGAATCTAATTTAAATTTGAAACAAGGAAATGTAATGTCTTTAATTCTTACATGTTGTGTTGCTTGTGTGCAATTATGATATGTAATTTTCATACCTGATATTTAAAATGATGCAAAACACTTAGAACCAAGTTTATACTACAATTAAATCCTTTTAAATTATTTTAAATTAATATTAACTAGACATATCTTTTCAAACTTTAACTAATTAGATCCTTTAGTTATGAATTAAGAGGTGATCTATTTCTTTTTAAGTGTTCCAAATTTTATAACCTTCTTTACTTAAAAAGTTTAAATTCAAATTTAAATTTAACTTTAATATATGCTTTGATGCTTATCTTGAATTACTTCAATGATGTGGTTAAATTAAGCATCAATTATAAATTTAGGCTAACATTTTCTTTGTTTTGACCTTTCTCGAAATGTTAATCTTTGAAAGCATAATTTTTGATGTGACTCAAATAAAAGAATGCACACTTCTTAATAATATTTGCTTTGCATATCATGTAGAACCGATTACCCTCGCTGACGGTGACTACGAACTGATCGCGGATCAAGCCGAGGAAATTCCTGAAAATCCCGGAGACACCGTCGAGAATCTAACTGAAGATCCGAACCAAAGTTCGGAGAACCTCGATCCTTCTACCCTCAACCCTGCTCAAGAAGGCAAGCCCCGGACATAACCCACTATTTTAGTTATACTGCAATCTATTTCTATTTACATATTCTATGCATTAAGTTCTTAGGAATTGCTTGAAACCCTAGTTGCATTCTCCTAGGAACCGATGTATTGAATACTAGTATTTGAGTCCGGCTAGCTGCTATGCTAATAGGGCCGGTAGAAGTCGGGTGATTCTCTGTCACTCGCGCGACATAGGAGTTGTAATGCTTACATTTTGTTACCACTATAAGGATGACGGACGGGAGTTCTTGTGAGGTATCATGATTGAGGTGATACCCCGTCTGTGTTGTTAAAATTCTGATAAGGTCGCAGCGTGTGGTGATCGGAATTAAGTGTTTGAAAGTACTAACCACATGCCGCAAAATATGGTAAGCGGTAAGCCTAGTAGCCAATCGGCCCGAGTAGTGGACATACCTCCCACCACTTGTCTTGCTTCTTTTGGTTACCTATGTTCGACGTGTAGGCATACGTGTTGCTGGGCAACCAGGAGTACGGGTTTTGTAGTCGCGCTACAGACGTACGTCCTGCACTTTGGAAGTGCGTATGACCTGCAGTCGCTTGTGGTGGACCTGTCCACGAGTCGGAATGAAAGGTAAACGGTTGCTTCGGAAAGCCCTGCCGGTAATCCCAAGCGTGTGTGTTAGGTTTACCTTGCAAGGTTAAATTCGATTCGAATCGTCCGCTTCTCACGATGATTGAGACTGCTTAATTCCTTTGTCACATTGAGTAATAAGAGCAATCTTGTGATTATCTAAGATGATGCTTGACCAAAGATTATACCATGCTTGCCTAGTTATAGGTGCTTACCTAGAATGGATAATTAACTAGAATCTGAAAGCTAAAACTTGAAATTAAGGATCTACTCTTTGATGCTTTTCAGCTGAAACTAAACCCAGAACCATTATAAGCTTTCATAAGTCTAGTTAAGGGCTAAGAATACCCAATCCCGGGTAAGCCTTGCTGAGTACTAGGATACTCAGCCTTGCTTTATAACTTTTGTCCAGGTAATGCTACTGCTGATCAAGCTCTGCCTGTACCGTGGCCTTACCCTCTGCCCGATGGTTGGTCCGTGGAGTGGGACCCGTCCCCGGCCAACCCGGTACCCTCCGAGTGATGCCATGCAAGGGCGAGCATGACATCCTTACTGACGTCGTGTATTATATCGTACTTTGATATCACTGTTCACTCTAAAACTTACATCGTTCTGTAATAATTTCCCAATGGGAAAGATCCTGTACTTTTGAACTCTCCTGTAATATAACTGCCTGTGATGTAAAATGTGATGGCCCTTGTATCTCTGGACTCGCCTTCGTGCGGGGTACCTTGTTATGATCCTGCTTTCGGTGGTTTATCGGGACGCTACCCGACAGGCCAAAGGGTTATACCGTTTGAAGCACGCCGGAGCCCGCTAAAGTGGTCTCGCGTACTTGAGCCGGTGTAATTCAGGTTGGTTCTGCCACAGCTGGTATCAGAGCTAACAAGTGTACACTGGAGATGTAAGGTGCCTTAAAAACACTTTTAGTATAAAATTTGCTCAACAAGGTATTTTGCAAAAGGAACGTTGGATCCGTTAAGGTTGTGTTTAGTACGTAAAGCCCTAGGGTGGTGTCTAAGGGAAAATAGAGGTGGCTATATTATATATGTATATAAATCTAACTTCCAGCATTACTTTCAGTCAAAACTTAAATTCATGCATAACCCAATCTTACTTTCTGTAACGACATCTTCGATCGGGAGGTAAGAAGGTAAGGATCCTCAGCCAACTGAGGGAGCTTGGCCTTCCTGTCGGTGATGCGAACCGAACGCTGTTTCTCAAGCAGTGGCCTACTTGAGATGCTGCCAATGTACCAACTTAGGTTGACTACATTGGGAGTATAAGGTTCGGCGCAGGGTATGGCGATCGCTGTTCATACCCCCGCATTTTGCGGTACCCCCCGTGAATACGTTGTCTTGAGGACGTATGCTAACGTTGTCTGTACGGCGGTAATTGTACAGATGCTGTTTCTATAGTGAACAGTAATGATTGGGGACGCTTTCATGACATGCTGGCATGAAAGGTTCATTGAAAATATATATATGTATTGTGGTTTTTCTGCAGGTACACTAACCACGATAACGAGATTAGGACGGATAGGGCTTATCGACTAGTTATTAGGGAGAGACGTATATATTATGCCACCGAATCTAACCACGTAAGTCCGAAAGTATTCGGCAGTTGTTTTGGTTGAGAGGACGAGTAGTACGTGCATGCATAATTAATTGATAAATAAAAGAATGTGCTGTATGATTTAAAGATGAATGGTGCGTTGTTTATCTTTAATATGGGTTAATGGGGTATTTATAGTAGTGATGATCAAAAATCTTAAGTTCTATCTAGCTTCTAGAACACATGGTTGATGGTATCAATCATTTCTTCCGTTTACCTTGAAATTTTCTAATAAGGTAAGCACCATTTTACCATTTGCATCCTTGATTGCAGATGGCAGCTCCACCTAATGTTTTCTGGGATCCGGAAGGGCATCTCCACACTAATGCCCTCCATGTTGAAGGTTTTCCTCGCTTACTATGGGAATCCTTACAATCTTTTCAGTATACAGAACCTCCTCAGTATGATGCTGTCGAACATTTGGAAGAAGGGATCCATAGGGCTTATGTTAAGATGATTATCCCTCAGCATCCCTTCTGTTCACAATGGCAGCCTATTGAGATCAGCATGATGGGCTACCGTATTGTGGACACTATTGAAGCAGCGGCCTTAGAAGCCATTTACGCCTTTTGCAGTCAGCATCCCGAGGAAGTTATAGGACAACCTATTAGATTGTTTACTACAACAGATCCTGGTAAAGCAGAGCGGGACCTCGGGCCAAATCCCGAGAGTCATAGCCTGGAAGGTCCATCAGAAGAAGTACTACAAGAGTGAGGCGTTTCACGGGCGTACAGTACCGTTATCACTCACTATTACGCCGTGAGATGGGCCATCTGATTACTACTGCGCGAAGCCTCCATAGGGAAGCTGCCAGACACATCATCCAAGTGGATCAACTACGAGCAGCAATGGTTGAGAAGAATGGAATTATTGCTATTCAAAACGAAACCATCCATCACCGAGAGGATCAGATTCATGAGAGTGATCATATAATCACTCAACGTGATACAGTTATCGAATTTCTACAGGCGCAAATCCAAGATCTGATTCTTGCGGTGGATGATGCCCAAGCTCAAATTGAAGAACTGCAGCAACCACCGATCCCTCCTGTTGCACCTGCAGTACCTGAGGCTGAAGAAGAAGACCCAGAAGAGATTGAGGGAGTCTCAGAACTTGATTCTGAGCATGGTGATCCTGTTCTTAGTCCCCACCATTCTTCTTCTGGCAGCCAATCATCTGTAGGCAACCTCGACGATTTTTAGCTATCGAATCGTCGACTTTCTTTTAGTTGTATCTTGTGAGGAATGAGATGTTCTAAGTTAAGATGTAGTGTGTTTAGACCTAGTGCCTTTTGATGTAGTATAGAGGGCCGATATGTAGACCCATATATGTATGTACTGAGAAGTACCTTTGTATCCTTGTTGTAATATAAGTTTCAAGCTTTGATCTCCTTAATCTTTACCTGAATATGCTAATATGAGAGGATTGAATGGAATGTGAATATAATGTATGGTGATGATGTATTTTCTGAAATTAGGAGTGAGAGTATGCAATATTAACGGACGTCTCCTTTATTTCAGATGGTGGGAGCCACACGTGGAACCCCGGAAGGATTCCGGGCAGAGCGGGCCAGTGATTCTCAACAGATGCCTCCACCACCTCCCAACCTAGCTGAGGTGATGGCACGGCAGACGGAGCTTCTTAATCTGCTGGTGCAAGCACAACAAAACCAGCAGCGTCAACCGTTTCGTGGAGGTCGTGATGACCTTCCTCCTCCAGTGGCCAGCTATCAAGATTTCCTTAGCACTCAACCTCCGTTCTTCAGTAAAGCCGAAGAACCTTTGGATGCTGATGCCTGGCTTCATATCATTGAGTCCAAGTTCACTCTCTTGACTATACCATGTGCGGACTCAAACAAAGCTTCTTTTGCTGCCCAGCAATTGCGCGGTGCTGCTCGAATTTGGTGGGATAACTTTTATGCCATGCAGCCCGCGGGACATGTCATCTCTTGGGATGAATTCCGAACTGCCTTCAGGGCACATTATATTCCTGAAGGATTATTGGAGCGGAAGTTAAATGAATTTTTGGCATTAACTCAAGATTCCAATACAGTCTTGCAATACGCACAGACGTTCAATCATCTGCGCCAATATGCTGGTCATCATGCAGATAATGATGCCAAAAAGCAAGACCGCTTCCGTCGTGGCCTTAATACTAAGCTCAAAGAGCGTTTGAATCTTGCCAGGCCCAATAGTTTTAGTGAGCTAGTCAATATGGCTCTAACCCAAGAGGACTGCATTATAGCACATCGTGCGGACAAGAAGAGGAAGACCCCTACGGGATCCTCGAGTGCTCAACCGCCAAGATATCGGGTTGTTTCTAACACCCAAACAAGAGCACCCCAGAAGAATGCCCCCGTTGGTCGATTGGTTTTTAGGCCGCCTCAACAACAAGGTAGCTATAGACCCTCTGCATCTCCACAACAGCAACAACAATTTGGTCTAAGGCCAAATGCGCGGCAAGCTCCACCAAAAGGCAGCAATTATCGCTGTTTAATTGTGGGAGTGCAGATCATTTCATCAGGGTTTGTCCACGGCCTAAGAAACCTAACCCAGGGCTGAGTTCTAATCAAGGCAATCAAAGCAAGGGTAAAAGGCCGTTGATGCAAGTTCGGCAAGGGCAAATCAACTTCACCACCCTTGCGGAACTTCCGGACGGAGCCCCTGTTATGTCGGGTACGTTCTATATCCATCATCAACCAGTTGTTACATTATTTGATTCAGGAGCAACTCATAGTTTCATTAGTAACAACTGTAGTACCCGAATAGGACTTGAACTATGTCCTACGAAGGGGTCATATGTGATATCTACACCAGGAGGAACAATTATGTCTGACCAAATGGTCAAAAAGGTGCCAATTCAATTTGGTAGCAAAGAGATTAGAACAGATTTGATTTTGTTAAACCTAGAAGGTATAGATGTTATACTTGGGACAAATTGGATGACTGAGCATAAAGTACTCCTAGATATTTCCTCCCGAGTTGTTGAGATTGATTCACCCCATTGTGGAGCTATTACCCTCTATCTGCCTAGGCAGGAATATCTCTATTCTTGCACTTACGCTATCACAGACCTCAAAGTTAAGGATATTCCAGTAGTTTGTGAGTATCCGGATGTCTTTCCTGATGATTTGCCTGGGATGCCACCTGACAGAGAAATTGAGTTCATTATTGAACTCCAACCAGGCACTGCTCCTATCTCTAAAAGGCCATATCGTATGCCTCCAAACGAATTGGCCGAACTTAAAATTCAACTTCAAGATCTTCTTGATAAAGGTTTCATACGCCCAAGTGCGTCGCCTTGGGGTTGTCCTGCTCTTTTTGTTAAAAAGAAAGACAATAGCCTAAGGCTATGTGTTGACTATCGACCACTCAATGCGGTCACCATCAAAAACAAGTATCCACTCCCCCGCATTGATATTTTGTTTGATCAATTAGCTGGAGCTAAGGTCTTCTCAAAAATTGACTTACGCTCTGGCTATCATCAGATTAAAATTAAGCCTTGTGACATTCCGAAAACGGCTTTCTCAACCAGATATGGGCTATATGAATATTTGGTTATGTCTTTTGGGCTTACTAACGCTCCGGCATATTTCATGTATCTTATGAATTCAGTCTTCATGCCGGAACTTGATAAATTCGTCGTGGTCTTCATTGATGATATCTTAATCTATTCCAAAAATAATGAAGACATGCCAATCATCTACATATCGTTCTTCAGCGATTACGTGATCATCGCCTTTATGCCAAATTCTCAAAATGTGAATTTTGGCTGGATAGTGTGAAATTTCTGGGACACACTATCTCTAGCAAAGGCATATCAGTTGATCCAACAAAAGTCCAAGAAGTTATGGATTGGAAGCCCCCAACTTCAGTCCATCAAATCCGTAGCTTCCTTGGATTGGCAGGGTATTATCGCCGATTTATTCCGGATTTTTCTAAGATAGCTAAGCCTATGACTGAGCTTCTTAAGAAAGGAATTAAATATCAGTGGGAATGATAAGTGTGATGAGGCATTCCATACCTTAAGGAAACTTCTAACCACTGCTCCCGTATTAGCTCAGCCGGATAATACCCAACCTTTTGACGTTTACTGTGATGCTTCTGGGACTGGTCTCGGTTGTGTTCTAATGCAAAACAACCGAGTCATTGCTTATGCATCCAGAGCACTCCGAAATCATGAGCAAAATTATCCAACTCATGATCTGGAATTAGCAGCCGTTGTCCATGCTCTTAAGATTTGGAGGCACCATCTCATGGGTGCTAAGTGTAACATTTACACGGATCATAAAAGCCTCAAATATATTTTACCCAAGCGGATCTGAATATGAGGCAGAGGCGATGGCTAGATTGATCAAAGTTATGACCTTAAGGTATATTACCATCCTGGTAAAGCTAATGTAGTTGCGGATGCACTTAGCCGCAAAGCACATTGCCATTGCGCATCCATGATACTATTAATGATACCCTCTGCTACCAAAATGAAGAAACTTAATCTAGAGATCGTTCCTCAAGGTAGTCTAAATCTTTTAGCCTTGGAGAATACCCTTTGGGATAAATTATCATGTCACAACTACATAAGGGTATCAAATCATTAAATCAGAACTATCCCAAGAAAAGGCTAATACAAGTGTTTCCATCTTGACCTCAGGGAGTCTTATGGTTCAACAACCGCCTTGTTGTACCAAAGATCATCAGCTTCGCAGACAAATTCTTGATGAAGCTCATTTGTCCAAATTCTCTATTCATCCCGGTAGCACCAAAATGTATCAAGACTTACGACACATTTTTGGTGGACTAGGATGAAAAGAGAAATTGCTAAATATGTATCTGAGTGTGATACATGTCAAAGGGTCAAGCTAGTCACCTTAAAGCTTCGGGTGTACTACAACCATTACCCATCCATCGTGGAAATGGAGATATTAGTATGGATTTTATTGTTGGTCTTCCAACACCTCTCAAAAGCACGACTCCATATGGGTAATTATCGATAGACTCACAAAAGTAGCTCACTTTATTCCCGTGCATACTACGTACTCTGCCAAGAAGTACGCTGAAATCTATCTTGATCAAATTGTTTCGACTGCACGTATTCCTAAGACTATCATCTCTGATGAGGAGCACCATTTTGCACGCTTCTGGGAACAATACAATCCGCTCTCGGCACTAAACTGATTCGAAGCTCTGCATATCATCCTCAAACAGATGGACAAACTGAACGGGTCAATCAAATTCTCGAAGTATGCTCCGAGCTTGTATCATTCACTATGGGACAAGTTGGGACAAAATCTTGCTTTAGCCGAATTTTCTTACAACAACAGCTACCAATCCAGTCTCCAAATGTACCTTTTGAAGCTTTATATGGTCGCAATGTCGAACCCCTTTGAGTTGGTCTGAGACTGGTGAGCGCAAGATTTTTGGACCAGATTTGGTTATAGAAGCCGAAGATAGGGTCAGAATTATTCAAGCTAATCTTAAAACGGCTCAATCTAGACAAAAGAGTTATGCGGATCGGAGAAGGAAACCCTTGCAGTTCCAAATAGAGATTTTGTATATCTCCGAGTATCCCCCACCAAGGGTGTTCAGCGTTTTGGAATAAAAGGAAACTAGCACCCCGATATATTGGACCTTTCAAAATTCTTGAAATTTGTGGCCCAGTGGCTTACAAACTTCTCCTTCCACCTCAATGGGTGCTTTCACGATATCTTCCATGTTCTCACTTAGAAGTTGTATCAAGGTACCCTCGGAGATCATGAAATCCCAGCCATTGAAGTCGAACCCGATCTATCCTTGTTGAACAACCTCTCAAAATCTTAGATACCAAGGAAAGAGTCACTAGAAGGAAGACAGTAAAATGTATAAAATCTTATGGGATCATCACACTGAAGAGGAAGAACATGGGAAACGGAATCTTATCTTCAACAGAATTTCCCGACTTTCCTTTCAACTAGTCCCCAAATCTGATCATTCCATTATCTTCTGTCTCCGAATTCGGGACGAGATTCTTTTTAGGGGGGAAGGCTGTGACATCCAGTAATAAGATTCATACAAACTACCCTGGATGTAATAGACATAGATGTTAAGGGTGTATTTAAAAATTTTCCTGCATACAAGTCCTTTGTGCAAGGTGTGCTTGGGTTTGATCATAAGGTAAATAACTCTTAAGTAAAAGCAAGGGCCTATGTGTAAAAATGCAGGATTACAGGGTCTTTTGTGCAAAAGTAGGGGTAAAAGTAATTTTATGCTTACTTAAGGACCTATCTGTAAAAAAATATTTGTCACCATGACATCTTGAAAGTAATGTAAATATGTCAAAAAAAAATTGATTAAAACTTGGGTTGGTAAAGACAGGGTAATTAATTCTACCTTGATTCAAAATCATTTTATAATAGGGTAAACTTTGATTTTTGAAGTTGATCTTTAAAGCAAAAATGTAGAGCTTGAAAAACCCTACAATTTTCATGTTGGACTTTTTTCAAAAACCCTGGATTAGTGGGAAAAAGTACTTTTCTGCAGGGTCCCTGTAACTTTCACAATTTGCAAACTAGTCCCTGGGTCTTTTCCCTTTCTTCTTCCTCTGCACCCCTTCTGCTCCTCTGCTCCTGCCCAGAGCCGGCAACAGTGCACCTCCCCTGGCCGCCGTCTTGCAGTCGCCACCGTCCACCTCATGCTGCCCCTCCACGCGTCAGTCCCTCCTGCCCACCGCAACAGCCCCTGCTCCGGTCGTCCTCCTGCGCAGGCGCCACGATGCCCTCGGTCGCATGCCGGCCGCCGCCTCTCCGTCGCAAGTCCAGAGCCGGCCGTGATCCTTTCTTTCTCCTAGTGCCTCCCTCTCTTCCGTGAGCTAGCAATGCTACCAACCGACCACCTTCTTCTTCCCCATTTGGTTTACTCTGTGTTCTTCCCCACGCCGGCACCGAACCACCCGGCGCTTCCGTTGCAATCTCCCTCACGCACCATCCCGCCCCTAATTCCTTGCACCGGTAGCCTCCCCACCCTCTCCTCTTGCTTCCAGCTCGGACCCCTCAACCCCGACCGCCCTGGCCGGAATTTGCTCATCCCGAGCCGCCGCCCGCCGGAGCCGCTTGAGCTCGGTCCTCCCGTCGGCAGCCCCTTCCACCCGGCCTCCCGCTCCACCAGGTAGACAAACCGCTCCCCGGTGGTCCACTGGTACTCATGCGCCCCTCCTTGGCCCGTGTTCGCCGTCTCATCGCCGGGAACGGCGAAGCGCCGCCACGGCCGCCGCCCCCATCCGTCGGCCGCTCTGATCTTCTTCTGTTCGTCCAGTGTTTCTTTGTTTTGTGCTCTCCCGAGGTGGTGTAGGTGGTGTTAGACCCCTTTCCCTTGACCGGAATCCTCGCCGCCGGCGGGAACGCCGTCGTGCCCGACGCGCCGGCCGTCGCGAGGTCGGGCAAGGACCCTGATGTAAATAGTTCTTTTGTTCCAGGGGTCCCAATGCAAAAATACCGAGACCCCCCCTAGATATCTATTATTTCATGTGAGATGCATATGCTGTCTTGTAAAATACATAATAAATCACAGGAAATTCCAAAATTAGCAAAACTTGTTTTGTTAGAAACTAGATTAAGAACTCTATAACTTTTGTTAAAAGGATTTGATATGAAACCAAATATTTTTGAATCTAATTTAAATTTGAAACAAGGAAATGTAATGTCTTTAATTCTTACATGTTGTGTTGCTTGTGTGCAATTATGATATGTAATTTTCATACCTGATATTTAAAATGATGCAAAACACTTAGAACCAAGTTTATACTACAATTAAATCCTTTTAAATTATTTTAAATTAATATTAACTAGACATATCTTTTCAAACTTTAACTAATTAGATCCTTTAGTTATGAATTAAGAGGTGATCTATTTCTTTTTAAGTGTTCCAAATTTTATAACCTTCTTTACTTAAAAAGTTTAAATTCAAATTTAAATTTAACTTTAATATATGCTTTGATGCTTATCTTGAATTACTTCAATGATGTGGTTAAATTAAGCATCAATTATAAATTTAGGCTAACATTTTCTTTGTTTTGACCTTTCTCGAAATGTTAATCTTTGAAAGCATAATTTTTGATGTGACTCAAATAAAAGAATGCACACTTCTTAATAATATTTGCTTTGCATATCATGTAGAACCGATTACCCTCGCTGACGGTGACTACGAACTGATCGCGGATCAAGCCGAGGAAATTCCTGAAAATCCCGGAGACACCGTCGAGAATCTAACTGAAGATCCGAACCAAAGTTCGGAGAACCTCGATCCTTCTACCCTCAACCCTGCTCAAGAAGGCAAGCCCCGGACATAACCCACTATTTTAGTTATACTGCAATCTATTTCTATTTACATATTCTATGCATTAAGTTCTTAGGAATTGCTTGAAACCCTAGTTGCATTCTCCTAGGAACCGATGTATTGAATACTAGTATTTGAGTCCGGCTAGCTGCTATGCTAATAGGGCCGGTAGAAGTCGGGTGATTCTCTGTCACTCGCGCGACATAGGAGTTGTAATGCTTACATTTTGTTACCACTATAAGGATGACGGACGGGAGTTCTTGTGAGGTATCATGATTGAGGTGATACCCCGTCTGTGTTGTTAAAATTCTGATAAGGTCGCAGCGTGTGGTGATCGGAATTAAGTGTTTGAAAGTACTAACCACATGCCGCAAAATATGGTAAGCGGTAAGCCTAGTAGCCAATCGGCCCGAGTAGTGGACATACCTCCCACCACTTGTCTTGCTTCTTTTGGTTACCTATGTTCGACGTGTAGGCATACGTGTTGCTGGGCAACCAGGAGTACGGGTTTTGTAGTCGCGCTACAGACGTACGTCCTGCACTTTGGAAGTGCGTATGACCTGCAGTCGCTTGTGGTGGACCTGTCCACGAGTCGGAATGAAAGGTAAACGGTTGCTTCGGAAAGCCCTGCCGGTAATCCCAAGCGTGTGTGTTAGGTTTACCTTGCAAGGTTAAATTCGATTCGAATCGTCCGCTTCTCACGATGATTGAGACTGCTTAATTCCTTTGTCACATTGAGTAATAAGAGCAATCTTGTGATTATCTAAGATGATGCTTGACCAAAGATTATACCATGCTTGCCTAGTTATAGGTGCTTACCTAGAATGGATAATTAACTAGAATCTGAAAGCTAAAACTTGAAATTAAGGATCTACTCTTTGATGCTTTTCAGCTGAAACTAAACCCAGAACCATTATAAGCTTTCATAAGTCTAGTTAAGGGCTAAGAATACCCAATCCCGGGTAAGCCTTGCTGAGTACTAGGATACTCAGCCTTGCTTTATAACTTTTGTCCAGGTAATGCTACTGCTGATCAAGCTCTGCCTGTACCGTGGCCTTACCCTCTGCCCGATGGTTGGTCCGTGGAGTGGGACCCGTCCCCGGCCAACCCGGTACCCTCCGAGTGATGCCATGCAAGGGCGAGCATGACATCCTTACTGACGTCGTGTATTATATCGTACTTTGATATCACTGTTCACTCTAAAACTTACATCGTTCTGTAATAATTTCCCAATGGGAAAGATCCTGTACTTTTGAACTCTCCTGTAATATAACTGCCTGTGATGTAAAATGTGATGGCCCTTGTATCTCTGGACTCGCCTTCGTGCGGGGTACCTTGTTATGATCCTGCTTTCGGTGGTTTATCGGGACGCTACCCGACAGGCCAAAGGGTTATACCGTTTGAAGCACGCCGGAGCCCGCTAAAGTGGTCTCGCGTACTTGAGCCGGTGTAATTCAGGTTGGTTCTGCCACATCAGTTTGATTTGAAGAATTTGGGTGTAACTCCAACTTTACAGGTTGTGAGACAAAGCGAACTAGTAACGAGAATGTGGCC